>NC_051180.1:186319569-186694569 GCF_013339695.2 Rhipicephalus sanguineus | reverse complement strand
CTTCATAGTATATTCGCTGTGTTTGTATGGGGCTCCTCTTGGGAAATATGTAGTAGGACGAATCTGTTCAGAAGAGTAAAGGAGGGGGGACTCAGCGTGTCGCATCTGTTTGGGCGGCAACTTGTTAATCGCTTTATTTTCTTTCGGGATGTTCGAGAGCCCTTCTTGAGAACAGTATGCCAGTTGCGCCTTTGTCGTGTGTTGCCTAACTTTTTTGTTAGCCCCGCAAGCATGCCCGGAGTCACGCGAGGTTTCTTTAAGGAAGTTGTGGACAGTGTCCGCTTTTTGTCAGTTAAGGTTTTGAAGTTAATACCTGTTTTCAGTCGGTCGAAAGAAACTGCATAAAGACATATGCGACATGATTTTTCCGGTACCTATGTATAGGGTAAGAAATAGTGGGGGCGAGGGTAACGATGTTCTCAAACGTGTTGAGAAGATGCAAATTCAGCCAAGCCAAAAACCTTTTTCTTTAAATTACGTTCGGGCACCCTGCCGGTTCGGACCTTTTTAGAAGATCGAGGTGTTATATGCCGTGGGGTTCCGATTGTTTTATCTGCAGAAAGCCAGAAACAATAGATCATGTATTTTTGTATTGTTGGCGCGTTTTACAGAGAACGCTAAAAAAAAGAACTTCCCTTGCACTCACTTGGAATAAAATTTTTACCAATAGAAAATGAGGATGAACTGCCTTTCGATCTAATAATTCTTCTTGGCCTCCATTGTCTATGGCGGGCTAGAATGGCCGGTTTCCACTGCGACCCTGACAGGAGACCTGCACGCGTGCTTTTTCGCGAAAGCATTTGTCAATATGTTGATGTACTCAAACAACAAGACTTTGTTCCTGACTGGCTTTCCATGGTTGAGCCCCTGGCTTAGCTAAAGGAATTTTAGGAATGTAACTAATCATAGTTGTGTACTGCTTTGACATCGCTTCAGTTGTGTCTATTATTGTATTACGTGTCTGCTGTTATTCCTGTGCTGTGTTATGAAACCCGTAATAAAGAAAAAATAAACACCGGCATGGCTCCGAGGTAGAACACTGGGCTCCCACGCAGAGGGCCCAGGTTCGAACCTCGTTCCATCCTGGAATTTTTTCTTATTTCGTTTTTTTTCTTATTTCGAGCGATAGTGGTTACGGACACCGGCAGCGGCGGGCAACTACGGCGCCAAAAACGGCCCTTGTTGTGATCTCATGACAGCTTTCGCTGTAAAAAAAACACTCCCTGCGTGCCCGCGCAGAACACTGCTACCGTAATAAAATTATTATGAGAGTGGTATGTGGATGCTGAATGAATGAGAAGGGATCATGATACTAAAAAAACATAAGAATGTGGAAGTAGCACGAATACCCCACCAGCGCCCCCGAGTCCAAGAGCTGTGAGGTAAGGGCTTTCTTTTATTTAAGCTACCGCGGCAGCGGCCTCTTTTGAGAGGTCGTGCTACGGATCGCCTGTGCAGATAACACGAAAACTGTGAATGTCCTTAAGAAATGCTAAAAGAGATTCACATATGAAAAAAAAGGCGGTTTGCTACCTATACACTATGTTACGTAAGGCATATGGGCGCCGCCATCATGGGCTGTTAAACGAATAATTTCTTAGTTTTTGTATCCCCCGACGGGAACTGATAAAGTCAGGAAACGCCGAATGCACCGACCCAACAGTGTTCATGTGTATACGCCCACCGTAACACTGTTCGCTCAGTTGTTCAAGATAAAACACGGCAAGGTTAACAGCGTAGCATGGCGGCACCGAAACCCGTCCGTAAAATAGTCTATAGTCGGTTGCAACCTAAAGGCTCGTTCACACCTGCGACTAGCACCGGCCGCTGCTACTAAGTTAGTCGCAATTGGCCGCTTTGGTCGCAAAGCGACTGCTTTGGCTCAGTCGCTCGCTGCTCGATTTTTCAGTTGTGGGGCTGCAGTCGCAAATGTTTGAACCAATCAAACGCGCAGGAACAGGACGCCAGCTTATTTTACAGGGCAATGGCAATGCGTACAGACATGAATTCTGTGTGGCTACAGGTTTAAGCCACACGCAGGTGTGAACATCGGTCGCCTTGAGTTGCTTTTTGGCATCCAGTCGCAAATGGTGGCGCGACTGGTCACAGATGGTCGCTTCGGTCGCCAAGCGACTGCGTAAGCTCAGTCGCTCGCTGCTCGATTTTTTTCAGTCGCGCGACTGCAGTCGCAAACCTCTGAATCAATCAGATACGCAGGAACAGGATGTCAGCCTATTTTAGGGGGCAATGCGAGCCAGGATGCGAGCAGGCCTGAATTCTGTATGGCGACGGGTATAAGTCGCACGCAGGTGTGAACATCTCTCGCCTTGAGTCGCTTTTTGTTCGCCGGGCTCAAATGGCCGCGCGATCAGTGCTGGTCGCAGGCGCGAGTGAGCCTTTAATACGCTCCGCCCTTGAGGCAGCACGGGGCTCTGCTTGCGTGCCTCCGCGCTGCAGAACAAGTAGTTCACAAAAAGATGGACGAGCGTGGCGATGTCATTGGTGTATACGGGCGATGCAAGAAACACATGCCGTGTTGCAACTTACTGATGCCGAAACGATGGTACGCGATGAACACTCCGAGAGGCTGCCGCTTGGCTATACTTCAAAAGCGGCAGAACCACAAGCTTCTACTTCATCGAAAGACGACTTGCGAGAGTAATGCTGAGGTACGTGCATGCAAGAGATGGCAAACGCGTGAGGGGGAGGGGGGAGACAGAACATTAGGTGGGTACATGAGATGAAGAAGTTTGTAGGTATAACGTGGCAGCAGAAAGCACAGGACCGGGCTGATTGGCGGAACATGGGAGAGGCCTTTGCCCTGCAGTGGGCGTAGACAGGCTGATGACGATGATGATGACGTGCATGCGATACCTTCTTGCGGAAGAAACAAAGGTGACAAGAAAGATCCGTCTCGGCAAACGACTCGATGTTGCATTTTTGATTGGTTCTTCTTAACCCTTACGTCATAGAAAAGAGCGGCAGCGATTGGAAGCGCATTTTACGCACGGACAGTGGTACATTTTACTTTTTATTCATACGCTGTCACCGACTATACAACACTGAATGATGGAGGATGATTTGCTGTCGAAAGGATACTGGAATATGTTTTTTCTGATTGACTTCTCATTTCTGGTATTCCAGCTAGACATATGAAGTTGGGAGAGAGGATCGCATGCTTGTCACAGTTGTAACTTGTGTGTGTCGCCACCGGGAAAAAGGTGTGCTTGTGCGCTGTGTGTGTGTGTGTCTATATTCGAAGCAAAAGCAAAGTGTTACAGTGTTACATCTGTACGGCAGTTTTTATGTAGATGGGCAATTACCGATGCATGGCTTAATGACATGTAACTTATAATGTAACCGCTGCCGGTAATCCCTGAGCTTTTTCCTTAAGGAGAGCTTGAAGTCCATCACAGAGTCAGTAGGATGAGTCGGCACCGTTTGCATGAACTGACGTGGCAAGCTGGTCAGCCAGTGCAATGTCCTTGATATTACGATGCCCTGGCACCCAGCAACTAAACACGACATATTTGAATACGTAAATGGTGCATAGCAATGAGTGGCACGAGGCAATTACAGTATTTTTGTACTTAAGAAGAGCTTTTAAAATGTTTTTACGATGCATGAGAAATCCATGTACATACTTGCATTTCTTATTTTTAATTATTTATTGTACTTTACAGCTGCCAGTGCAAGTGTGCAAGGGGGGCATGCTTTATGATATCTGTAAAAGATACAATGTTTATTAGAATATAATAAGAATAATTGTTGGTGTTTAACGTCCCAAAACCACGACATCTCATAATTGAGGGACGCCGTAGTGGAGGGCTCCAAAAATTTCGACCAGCTGGGGTTCTTCAACCAGCACCTAAATTTAAGTACACTGACCTGACGCATTTTCGCCTCCATCGAAAATGCGGTCGCCGCGGCCGGTATTCGATCCCGCGACCTTTGGGTCAGTAGTCGAGCACCATAACCACTAGACCACCGTGGCGGGTAATGTTTATTAGAACTAATAGACGATCAAGCCAAGAAAAGTATAGGTGATGTTATTTGTAGTAATTATGACATAAATGTGAAGCAATTAAATTGGACGAAAAGGCACCTTGCCGCCGGCAGGGACCTCACCTCCAGCCTTCAAATAACGCGACCGATGCTGTACCGACGCTGTACAGCCACGTTACTGACATATCTTCAACTTCCTCAAGTCTGTTGAGTTTCTCGTGCTCTTCTTTGTCACAGAGCTCAAAAAGGAGGTACCCGCTCACCGTATTGGTGATTGCTGACCTCATAACCTTGGCATAGCGTCTTCGTTAAGCGTTTGACAACAGAAAAATGGGCTATGGTTCTTGTTGGCTTTTCGCTTTTTTTTCACTGTGTACTGCTTGAAAACAGGGCGCAACTAGGGAACGCTGCACCACTTGAACTTTGCTGAAGTTAAAGAACCTCTGCGCAGCACGTAGACGAGCGGAGCGGAAACTCATGAGAAAAAAAGGAAATCCGTCTGCGAAAACTGAATATAACAGGATAAACGCTGCGATCCGTCGCCACACAAAAAATAAGACGAATTCAATGGGCCGCTTTCTGTGAGAGTTTATCGACGTTAACACCCTTGACAAGGATATGGGCAGTAATAAACAGTCTTTCTGGGAAGATCCGCTCACACAGGCCATTCGAAGCACTCGCTTTGAAACAAGGGAAAGATTTGCAAACCCTTGCAGAGGATTTCGCAGACGCATACACAACTGGCAGATCAGCAGGAGCGGCGATTCCTCTGTCACCTCATGGACTCCACACGATGGATACGCCATTCACCCTTCGAGAGCTCGATATGGCACTTAGCAAATTAAGAAGACGCTGTGCAGTGGGTCCCGATTTGATCAGCAACCAGATGCTGACAAATCTGCCATATGAGCGAAAAAGGGCCCTTTTGGACATATTTAATCATGTCTAGAGCACGGGAGAGATCCCAATTGTTTGGAAGACAGCATGGGTGGTGCCAATCCTTAAGCCCGGAAAGGATCCTGCGAGCCTCGCATCATATCGACCGGTATCACTTACATCATGTGTATCTAAGTTGATGGAAAGATTGATATGTACAAGATTAACTTGGTACCTTGAGCAAGGAAGACGATGGCCCTCGTGTATGACGGGATTTCGCCCACGACTGAGTGCCCAGGACAGTGTGTTGGACCTAGTAAGCCACATCGAGCACTATCATGTCAGCGGCCTTTCGACACTCGCGGTCTTCATGGACGCTGCCAAGGCTTATGATTGTGTGCTTCAGGCAGGCATCGTCAACGGGCTAAAAGCCATGGGTGTGTCGGGAAATGCTCTTCGGTTCGTACATGAATTTTTCTCAGAGACCGCTGTGTCCGGGTTAAGCTTGCAAATGTAACGAGCGAAGAGCGGCGCGTTTCCCTCGGCGTCCCACAAGGAAGTGTTCTATCTCCCTTGCTTTTTAACGCTGCCATGGCCAGCCTTCCTGACACTTTGCACTTAGCTCTGAAAGCAGTTAAAGTATCAATCTACGCCGATGACATCTGCATTTGGATCTCAGGGTACCAGCACAAACGTTTGGCCCGGATAGCACAGGGCGCCATTTCAATCATTGAACGCCACTTGTCGACACTTGGCCTGTCTTTATCAGCGGAAAAATCGACCTTCATGCTCTTCCTGGGAGTGAGACGGAAGTCAACACGTCTGTCGCTGAATATTCGAGGCCACCCAATCCGTTGTGTAACAAGTGTCCGTTTCCTGGGCGTTACCATCGACAACAAGCTACTATGGCGACGTGCGGTTGATGGTATAGTCACTGCATCAGTGCAAAGGATCAACGCTCTTCGTCGCATGGCAGGGGTACGTTGGGGCAACAATACTATGTCCATGCTTAAATTGAACGCTGCGCTCATAACAAGCCGCATTCTTTATCAGCTGTCGCTGATATCACCACCACCAAGCCAGTTCGAACGCTTAGAGGCAGTGCACAGAAAGGGTCTCCGCTTGGCGATGGGAGTTCCTCAGGCGGCTTCAAACAAGAAGGTAACCAATGAAGCCGAGTCTCTTCCGCTCCGCCTTTTGGCGTCCCAGACTTTATTTACGCAGCTGTCAAGACTGGGAGAGTCCTTCGCAGGCACGGCGCTTCTCCGGCGCCTCAGAGCAAGAACTGGCTCACATTTCAACGCGGCGCTGAACACATTTCGATATTTAGGCTTGCAATTGCCTAAACGGCGCCCTATGGACCCGCCATGGTCTTTTGTGAATGTTGCCTGTAACTTCAGCGTACCCAAGCTACCAGCGAAACGCACCATTCCAGCCGCGGAAGCAACGTTTCTTGTGCTGGACCACTTGAGTACCATGTACCACGGCCACCTACAAGTGTACACCGACGGATAAGTGTGCACACAAACGGATAGTTGCGCGGCGGCTTTCTGCATACCCTGCCCTGACGTGTCATGGTCGGGCCGCCTGGATCGTGTGGGTTCGTCCACAACGGTAGAAGGCGCTGCAATCCCCGCGGCTTTGCGAAAATTGCGATCCTTTTCTGCACGAGATGTTGTAGTGCTGACGGACTCCAAGTCGGCGCTACAAAGACTGCATCGTGGCCTATCTCAAGAAAAATTCACCAGACAATCTCTGGCGCTCATTAAACACCTTATTGGCAAGAGCTTTAATATAAAGTTTCAGTGGATACCATCCCACGTTGGCATTGAAGGCAATGAAAAGGCTGATGCCCTTGCATGCGAAGCGCGGACATCTGTTCGAAAAGTAAGAACTCCTGAAACTTACTAGAACAACAAAGATGCGATACGCAATCATTTCAAGGCGATCTACAAGTTTCCACTCCAAGCATGTGTAATCACCGAAGTTTCTCGTGAACAAGCGACGCTGTTGTACCGCATAAGAACCGGCTCCGCATACACCCCGGCTTGGTCATTCAAGACCGGACGATATGCTTCCCCGTTTTATGCCTTCTGCGGTGACATCGGGGACATTGAGCATTTTATTTGGCTTTGCCCGCAGTTTGATGTGGAAAGAGCAGCGATGGTCCGCACCTTGCAAAAAGGTTGTCATAGGCATCGGACATTTGAAGACGTTATTTTTCCTGAAGGGCCTGCGGCAACGAGGAGGAGCGTGCAACGAATTTTGTTGGTTTTCCTGCGAGACACTGGGCTGTTCGGCACTTGGTGACATACCCCTACAATTCAGGAGATGCTCAGGCGGAACAATTGCCGGCCATGCAGGCCAGGCTAACCCCGCCTGCTGCAACATCACCACCACCACCACCACCACCACCACCACCTGCACCACTTTACCTGTTAGCATGCAGGCGCCAGCCGTACTAGACGCTGTAACCTATATAAAATGATGGGACATCATACACAAGACTAACCCTTGCCACCAGGAAAATGAGAATAAAGTGGAAGAGAGAATACGGGACAAATTAAAAATAAGAGGTAAAGACGAAGCTGTCAGGAGATAGCTAACGGCGACTGCCGATTTCTCCCGCGCGGATCATGACGGGGATGGCGTCTAAAAGGGGTGTGTAGCCGGGGGGCCTTAAAATGTTGAATCACCTGGCGTTGGCTCAACCTTCAGAATCCGCCTGTGCAGACACTACTCACCAAACGCCTGCTGACGCAGATGCCCCTACTGGGGTGCACCAAAGAACAATAAATAAATAAAAGAAGAGAAAATTTGTTGAGGGCGGTCTCTGCCCTGCTGTTCCACTTAAGAGACAAGGGGAACAGAGAGAAGCAAAAGTAATGAAAAACAATACAACGTATACACTGTAGGATCACTCACAAAGGCCAGAAGAACACATTTAAACACACATCTGCACGAAGGCTTCCACACCATCCACATGACGTTGGCGAGTGCTATACTCAATCGGCAAGGCCACCTCGAAATAGGATGGCCATACAAGATAGAGATTAGTTCAAGCGCTGGCTCCTATGCACATGTGTGTGTGTGCGCGCATGATTGTGCATATATGCACAGATAGATATCTGACAACAGAAATCCGTACTAGTAGTCCACGCTAACCACGTGCACTTCCCCCGCATCACTGATAATACGGTAACTTGCGGGAAGCTGTTTTGAAAACTTCATAATGATACTAAACGAAAACAAATGCGAACTGATGGCAATATCGTATTAAATCTAAGATTGTAATGTATGATATGTAATAATGTATGTTAATTGTATGACATGTAAGATTTTAATGTACGTATATTTGAAGGTCGTGTTCTAGTGTCAGCTTATTGGTACATATACTGAAGTCACATAACGCCTGTATAAATACGAGGGTCCCAGAGTAAGATATTGAAAACGAGACCGTCTCTTAGTAAATAGAACAAAATTTTGTTATAATGTTGACAGAAGTGTACCAGGTGGCTAACAGGCAGAAACGGTTGAAATATGAAATGAAATAATATGAATAAAATAAAATACAATGCAAAATACAAAATCCAATGTCGTACAATGAAAATTTAAATGCAATAGAATACAAAAAGACGTACCTGAGAAATATGAAAGCAAGGGCAGTGAAAGAACAAAAAAGAAAAAGAAAGCGCCGATCAAAAGAAACGTTGGGAAACGACATAAAAATGACAGACATTAACTAGCGTGAGCTACCAGAAGTTGGCAGAAGAAACTTGATTTATGCTTTTAAATTCGAAAATGTGTGTAAAATATTAATGGCACTGTCAAACTATTCTAAAATTGAACGGTAGTGAATTTAGATGTTTTGAAGCGTATAGTTAGTGCGAATGAGTAGTAACAAGCGATTATAATTAGAAGCAAACCTGATGGGGCTATTATTTTTAAGTGAACTACCTTCAATACATTAAACGGAAAGCGGGAAATTAATTGATTTATAACACGTAATAGCTAAAATGCATTGAAATAACTTTTGGCACATAACACATTTTGCTCATCAAATAAAGCGAAAGCATTCCAAGTGGATAAATGTAAACTATGGTCCTTATTGCTTGATTTTTTATATGCAAGACAGAACGCAGATAACAAAGTGATGTATTATCCCAAGCAGTTAAACCACCGCTGGCATGATAATGAATGATCGCAAAGCAGAGTGAAAACAATGCCCGAGGTGAAAAATGCTGGGGTGCCCTGATGAGCGCCCGAATACCTAGGGCAGACTTTTTCATGATATGGCTAATGTGAAGGTGAAACTTCAGATGGCTGTCTAATATGATACCCTGGAATAAAGCGGAGTCGCTGACGGGAATATAGGGAAGGATAATTAATTATAGGCTTTTAATGCGAATGGAAAACCAAGATTTTTGTTTTAGATGAATTAATTATTAGTTCGTTATTGTTACACCATTTCACTAAGCGGCCAAGTATATTTAGTTTATGTAGTAAAAAAGACAGATTATTGTGTACATATACTATAATAGTATCATCAGCCTACGAAACATAAGGGCGTAACACAGTTACATCAGGCATATTAATATTGTAAGGAGAAAAAAAAGCAAAGATCCCAGTCTCAAGCCGTGTGGTACTCCTTGGTTAGTTGTTACAGGAGGCGAGAATGTTTCATGTGCATACACAAAAAAATATATGTTAATTCAATTGTTTTAAAGACGTTAGGCATGGCCAGTTGTTCCATCTGCTACCAGTTTAGGAAATAAAGTTATACGAATAATAGTATCAAAGAGTTTAGTCTGGTCTAGGAAAACGGAATCTAAAAATTAATTATCATCGATACTGTTATTAATACAATCAGTTACACAAAGTATAGCTAAATTGGTAGACCTTCACGCCTGAAAACTGAACTGACATGATTTTATTATGTGAACTTCTCCAAGTAGTTTGTTAGCAACTTAGCATAGTCACAAGTAAGTTTCGGTTATTTTACTTAGGCAGCGAAGGATTGAAATAGGACCGTAATTTGATAGTGGCTCTTCGTTACCATTTTTTGAGAATTATTTCAGAAATAACCTTAGCACGCTTTAGTAATGTCGGAAGGTCGCCAGATTTAAATATTAAGTTGATTGTTGCACTTAGGAGTTCGTAAATAGTGTCCGCAACCAGTTTTATATGGTGCACTGAAAAACCATCCACTCCAGAGCTGGTGCTACGAACATTGCGAATAGCAGACAGCAGGCCATTTGGCGTAACAAGAAAAATGTCCAAGGAATGATACAACCGGTTTATTTAATTTGATGAGTAGACAGCTCGCTGTCCGGAGATAATGCGAGATGATCAGAAAACACGCCAACAACCTCAGCAGCCTGGCTGAAAGTAATATTGTCACGTTGAATTCAAGCGGTAGACGTGGGCGGCTTACGGTTAAAAAAATTATTCAGCAATTTCATGTTATTTTCCCCCTATGAAGCTTATGTAAAAACAGGATTGTCCTTAAAGCGTTTTATGTGAAAGCGGAACTGACTTGCACAGCCCAGAAATTTTACGCGTGCATTTATCACAAATATAAGTGGTTGGTGGGTGTGTGTTCACTTACAGTGCCCTTCGAAATACGAAACCAGTAGACGTTCTTGGCAGTGAACAGCAGATCATGACACAAGCTAAGAGACGTCGACATGTTAGAAGATAGTTGAATTTTGCAGGGTTCTACTAAGACAAACACAATGACGCAGGAAGAAGCAAAAGTGAATAGGACAGGCACGCTTTTACTCCTTCGTGCGTCAATTTTTGTGTGTGTCCTAGTAGCGAACAGCAAAATCCTGCTAGGTACAACCAACCATAGCCACTAACCTGGCTATATTGTGTTAAAGGAATTAAAGTTACGTACTTAAAGGAATCTGTGACAGCAGCTTCGCAGTATTGCCCGCCTTAACATTGCTGCTTGATTGCTTTTTAAATGCGAAGCATTTCTTAGCGAACTTCTGCGACTTTGAGCGTATCTATCTGTCTATCTATCTATCTAGCCGCCTACGGCTTTGTGCTCTCCTGGCCGTTTCGTTAATCGGATCTATACCAAAATTGTTGTGGCATACCATGACCTTATTACGAACATAAATGACAGGTCATAACATGAAAATCATGACATGCATGTCATGAACAGCATGATTTACATCCAAGGCCTTGCGGCCGTTAAGTAAATTTCATACATGTAAAAATTGGTATGGCGTGACAAGAGTTCATAACGAACATAATGACAGGCCCTAATCATGGCACGCAAATCATGACACGCATGTCATGTGCAGCCTGATTTACACGACATGGTTTCGGGGCGGTCGCGGCCGTTTAAATGAATGGATGTATAGGAAACTGGTATGACGAGACATTTATCTATGACGAACATAACTGACACGTAGTAGCACGAAAATCATGACATGCATGTCATGTGTGGCATGATTTACATGCCACCTCATGGCGCACTCGCGGACGTTTCGCTAGATTGATATACACCAAAATTGGTATTTTGCGATGTGACTGTATGAAGAACATGAACAGGTGGTAACATGAAAACCATGACATTCAAGTCATGTACGACATGACTTACATGCTATGCTCATGATGCATTCGCGGCCGCTTCGCTAGCTTGATATGCACCAAAATTGGTATTGCGCGATGCCACTGTATGACGAACATGAATAACAGGTGGTAACATGAAATCCATGACACGCATGCCATGTATGTCATGATTTACATGCCATGCTCATGGTGCATTCGCGGCCGTTTCGCTAGCTTCATATACACCAAAATTGTTATTGCGCGACGCAACTGTATGCGGAAGTAAATGAGAGGTGGTAACGTGAAAATGATGACATACAAGTCATGTACGACATGATTTACATGCCACGCTCATGGTGCGCTCGCGGCCGTTTCGCTCACTTGATATACACCAAAATTGGTATTGCGCAACGCGACTGTGTGACGAACATAAGTGACAGGTGGTAACATGAAAACCATGACATGTATGTCATGTGTGGCATGATTTACATGCCATGCTCATGGTGCACTCGCGGCCGTTTCACTCGCTTGATGTACACCAATATTGGTATTGCGCGATGTGACTGTATGACGAACATAAATGACAGGTCTTAACATGCGAATCATGTTATGCATGTCATGTACGGTATGAGTTACATAAACTGTCATGGCGCGCCTCCGGCCGTTTTGTGAGCTGGATATATACCAAAATTGGTATGGCATGACACGAGTGCGCGATGAACATAAATGACAGGTCATGCATTGTATATACCAAAATATACGTTTAATTGGCATGGTATATACCTGATTGGACATGCATGCGTGCATGGCGATATATGGGGAACAAAATGCCATGTCATGAATGATTTCATTTGGCTCAAAGACAAACAAGGCGCTGTATGCAGCTCTTTGCTGGCTTCTTCGCATTACGTTGATTCCTACAGAGCGTGGGATCTGCCGGATTTCTAATATAAGAACTGTATTTAGTCGAGAGTTCGACTGAATACCGTCTCGTAAGGTAAATGCATTGTTATAAAACAGGTCACTGACCTGTTTTTTACAAGAACTGTATTTATTTGGCAAGAGAAAATACAAGAAACCTTTGTTCTATTCTACTTCATCATGAACGTTAGTCTGAAAGTATTACTTGCTTTGCCCCACCTAGTTGTTCGCGCTGACGGCTCAGGATGTGGTTATTTCTAAATGTTTAGCTTAATTAGCAAAGCTAGAATGCATCTTATCATTTCGTTGCCAGTCGTTGGGGTTGTATATAATCTGTGAATCATACGCGACAAGTTTCGAAATTACTTTTCCCTTCAATACCGCATCTATGGAATGTCAGTAACACGTGTTTGTCACTAACACAATAACACGTATTTGTAACAATTTCTCGAAAATAATCGCTGCAAGTGTTTGGTAACTATTTTTGTTACCCTCTGAATAAAAGCAGTCATTCTTTAGCCGGAGTGCGGCGCTCTCCAACAGGTGTTTCCTTGTGCTTCACCGCAAATGAAGTTCGAGGGTATTTCGTTTCCGGTTTGACAAAGGGCGCGTGTTTGTTCACCGTCGTGGGACGAGCACGGCCTTTGGTCACACAGCGCCCCTTTCTCTAAAAAAAAAGTAAAATAAAAATAGAAACTCGCTGGCAGGTGATGCGCGAGCAGTGTGCGAACTACGCAGCGTTCTCGTGTGTAGCAGCAGCGATCAATGAAAATCGTTAGTCATGGCTGCGGAGGACGCTTCCCCAAGGAAGAGGCCCTGAACCATAACATTCCACGGTGCGCCTTCGGGTAGCGCCAACTGCGCGCAGCGTTGCGCCATGCCGTCTTTGGTTTTCCTGCAGCTATGCTCTGTCTAAGCAGTAGCACTGTAAACTACACTACAGCCGGCACTTCTGCAAAATAATAAACTTGGGCGTACTGTTACTGATAAATAGGTGCACTAATGTTTTCGGCCGTTGCTAATAATGGTCAGTTGAACCTTCGAAGAAGCGTTTCAATAGCGAGCCTTTTATAGGTTACTTTTTTTCCGCGGCGTCGGCGTGCCAGCTTCTTCAAGTATGTTTATTTATTTATTCAAGCGAACCTTATTATGACTCACAGATTTAGGCGGCGGCTTTCTATATTTGTCCTGAACATCGCCTTCACATAACCGTAAACTCAAGTGAATGCAAATATGTAAACAGCAGTACAAGTGACGCAGAATGTTAAAGAATACAGCATAGAGGTTATTTTGGGAACACGTTACAAAAGAAGAATAAATAATTAATTATTCAATGATTTATTTATTTATTTATTTATTTATTTATTTATTTATTTATTTATTTATTTATTTATTTATTTATTTATTTATTTATTTATTCAATACTGTGGGCGTTTTCAGGCGTATACAGGAGAGGGCGTACAAAATAAAGAGGACTTCATATATCAGGAAAGAAAAAGAAACAAACGAAATGCCGAAGTACAAAGTAACCATAACAGTGAGAACAATAAGAAGAAGTAATATATAAACTTTGCAATTAAATATCTGAATGGGTGCATGTAAAACTAGTATACGTGCTCAAGACAAATAGCAACGTAGCAATAAAAATGTAATGCCATATGAACGCGATAACATGAAAGACAAAAGAAAAACAATTGAACACGTGTAACGTTGTGCAAGCACATGTACGATACATTGTTTTTGCTTTTATTTGCGCACCAATACCAGTGAGCCTATTGGAATTCTTCTAAATGAGATTCCAGCAGCGACAAAAGTGAATGGACAGATTGAACACCGGTGACGTCATTCGGTAGGTTATTCCACATCTCTATAACTGAGGGAAAACAAGAATGCTTAAACGTGTTACAGCGTGACAAGAAGGGGCGTATGAATTTCTCGTTGTTAGCTTTACTAGCCTGACGGTTGGGAACTTGTAGGTATTCATCCTTATTTGTATTTACTAAGTTGTGTAAAGGAAGGAAAAGAAGACTTCAGCTAGCTGTCATCGGCTAGCCAAAGTTGCGACACGTACTTGCATACGTGGCGCGAAAACACTTTCCTGTCTGGCATACTTTGAATAAACAAACATAAGAGCCCTATTTTGAATGTTTGCTAATACATCAGTCATGTTCTTTTTGTGCGGCTTCCAAACTATTGCTGCGTATTCTTGGATGGGTCTCATTAGTGTTTTGCATGCTGTTATTTTTTTCTGAGGAGAAGTGTCAGCCAGTTTTCACCTTAAAAATATAGTTGGTTGAATGGTCGTGCAGAAATCGGATCAATATGGACATCCCACTTCAGAGACTTCGTTATTGTGACCCCCAAGTACTCTACGGTATTCACACGTTTCATGTCTGTACCAAAGAGAATGGGCTTAAAGTGAAGTGGTGTCTTTCTATGGGTAATTATAATGTACATGGTTTTGTCTGTATTAATTTGCTTACCATGTTTTTCACACCATTTTCCAATATTACCTAAGGATTTGTTGACTTTTACCTAGTCCTCTGCTTCAGTACTAGGAGAGCATATGACACAGTACAGTCATCAGCAAAGAGCCTCATTGCAACGCCTGGTTCCATAGCAGTGTAAATATCACTCATGTAGATGAAGAAGGGTGTTGCTCCTAGTACGAATCCCTGGGGGAACGCCAGAAAACACACCGGCGCGGCTAGATTCAGCATTATTAATATAAAAAATATGCTCCGTACGACTGAAGAAATAAGCAGCAATCCAAGAGACATTTGTTTTAGTAAACGCCAAGTGATCACAGTTTTTGTATGATTAACAAGTGCAGGACGCGGTCAAATGCCTTAGAGAAATCAATAAATATTGCATCTATCTGTTGTCTAGAATTAATAACTGTAGCGAAATCATGAGCAATTTCTATAAGTTGTGTGGTGGTGGAAAGCACCCTTCGAGAAACATATTGGTTGCGGTGAAGCAGATTATTATGATCAAGGTAGTTCATGAGCTCTTTATTTATGATATGCTCTATTAGTTTACAACATGTACCTGTCAGCGATATTGGCCTGTTGGTGTCCATCAGTTGTTTGTTTCCACTTTTATGGATAGGGGTCACATTCGCACACAACCAGTCACCAGGAAGCACTGTTGCTTCTAACGACGAGAAATATATCTGCTGCGCGAAAGGAGATAACTGGGCAGCATGGCGTTTATAAATGTATTTGAAATTTCATGAGAGCCATGTGATTTTTTAACATCAAGTTGAAGAAGTAGGTTAAGAATACCAGATTCTGATATTGTTACCTCTGGCATATGGCCTTCGTTGTTAGGCAACGGTAGACATGAGGGCTGTGGACGTGTAAAAACTGACTGGAAAAAAGTGTTAAAAGCATCTGCAATAGTCCGCGCTTATTCAACGATACTACCCGATATTTTCATTTTTATCCCAGTGATTCTTGGTTTAGATAAATACTTCCAAATTTACGCGGTTCGTCTATCATAAAATCAGTCAAAGTGCTTGTGAAAAAGATGTCTCTAGCAGCCTTTATATCCGTTTTTAACTGGCGCGAAAGCTCGCTGAATATGTAACGGACTTGAATTTATGTTTGCGGATTCGTTGTACTTTTCTTTTCAGGTAGATTATGCTTCTCATAATCAATGGCGTTTTTCGCTTAGTTCTCTTGAGCTGAGTGGGTATAAAGATTGATTCACGATGCGCGATTCTAGATTTCAGTTTGTGCCATACATCAACAACAACCGACTACGTACTAAAGAAATCGTCCTGTAATGCTTCAAAGAAGTCTATAACACTTTCGTCGTTCGCCTTGTAGTAACCTTTAGCTGATATGTGCGTCGTTACATGCGATACGCGGCTGCCCATGCCATGAAATGTTAATAGAATAAGCTTGTGGTCAGGGACTCCCTCCTAATTACTTATTCATAGTGCTAAAAAGACACAAACGCAAGGTCAAGCACTGAACATGTCGACGCCTGGATGCGAGTCGGTTCCATCACCAGCTGTGTCAACGAGAAACTAAGCATTATATCAAAACGTACGTCTGAACCTTTAACATCAGTGTTTCCGATGACAAAACTGCCTCAATTTATTCCTGGCATACTAAAATCCCCAATCAGTATTACTTTCGTTCGCTCATCTACGCAGTTGTGATGAAAGTTTTGTAATTTTACAAGGTATTCGTCAGGGGCACCTGGGCACCCGTATACACCACCAGTCAATACGGAAACGCTATCAATCAGAGCCATACACCACATACTTTCGTGATGAGCAATGCCGTTTTTAAATTCGAAGCATTTCTTAGCGCACCCAAGGCATTTTGAGCAAACTATCTAGCTCTCGTGATCGCCTCCTTAACTTCGTGTAGAGCAAAATTTGCATCGGTGGGTAAGAGGATTTGGCAACTATGACTGTCTGGTCATGACATGAATAATGTGAAAATCTGAAAATGCTGTCGCGTGCGTCGTCAAGTCTTTTCATCCAGGCACCTGTGGCACATAACCGTTCACCACGGGCCGCGGTGTACGGCTATGCGCCACAGGTGATTGACAGTTTATATTTATCCAGGAACGGCGAGAACAGACAATGGTAATTTGTGTGCAAGAGCGTTAAGAAAAACCGACATCGGCAGCATTGACCCGACGAATGCAAAGAATAAAAATGAGAATCCCAGCAGGAATCGAACCCGAGCATTCTGCGTGGCAGTCAGGTATTGTACCACAGAGCTACGCCAGGTCTAGAAACTGCTTTGGAAAAACACCCTAGGTAGGCATAATGCCGGGGCAACGTCAATTGTGGTTGTGGTGCTGGCTATCTAACTTTATAAAAAAAGCAATAAACACTGCATGCTGGCCCGAAGGTCGCGGGATCGAATGCCAGCCTCGGCGGCTGCATACTCCGTGGAGGCGAAAATGCTTGGGGCTGGTGTACGTAGATTTAGGTGCGCGTTAAAAACCCCAGGTGGTAGAAACTTCCGGAGCCCTCCATACTGCGTCCCTCATAATCATATCGCAGTTTTGGGACGTAAAACCCCAACAATTAAATAAACACTACATATCTACTCCTACGATACAGGCGTCATGTCACGTTAACGTCTGTGGTTCCATGGTTGGCTCCGCTTTTATAGCAGTCTAATAAACATTACATTTGTATTCATGATTCAGCAAGCTATATTTTAGCGTTGCTCGACCCTGGAGGAACATATACGCTAACGAAAGTTACGTATGATATTCACATCATCGCACCGTAAGTGCACTTCGTTTTGGTAATACTGACGTATGTGCTCTAACGTGAGTGCTGACGTTACGTCAGGCCATAGTTACCCTTTAAACGTCAGGGTTGTCGACGTGCCTGGTAAGCCCACAACGTGCACAGAACTAAGTTACAAAAAAAAAAATTGGCCGCGTATCTGCGTGCTTCGCTGCAAATGTCGTCTAAAGACGATAGAAGAGGCGCTGCGTGAGATATGGACGCCATCTGGCAATACGTCGGGAAACATGAGTGCCGTGTTGCGGGCTGGTAGTCCCGGCGCAGCAGGAGGCAAAGACCGGCGGTGACCAACGCGACCGGCGGGGACGCCAGCCAGCCGGAACACGCGGTTTGGCGTGAAGCGCTGAAGCAGAAGAAACGTCCGCACTCAACGAGTACTCTCCACACACACTTTTATTTACACGTCGCCTGGGTAGAACAGGAATGCCAGAGCGGCGCCCCATGGAATTCGTACAGTGCAATACAGAACCGAAACCGAAAGACAACAATGAGCTCGTGCAGAGGGCACGGAGGAAGGCAAGTTTCAGCGCAGTCGCATTTTCAGCGCAGCTTAAGAAACTAGGGTCTTAGAATTACGTATGTATGCATTTTCTATGAAAGGAACACACCACCTAATACTTACCTAGTGATGTTGCGCCTCAGATATGCGTGATATTTACTTTTTGATCGACAACGTTCACAAGTATGAACAGCCGACCAGTTCAAGATGGCTGGCCCTTGGGCAAGTGGTTCAACTTTGGCCGAGTGGCTGAATCGAGTGACGTGCCGACAAACAGAAAGACAGACAGACCAAAATTTCTCCGTTTAAGTATCCCAAGAAAGACTATCGTCTTTAAAACACGTCCATCCACCTTGTAACGCTTGGCTCAAAGCAATAATAAATGCAGTATAGAACTACTTGCTGACTGCTTCTCATGAAACCGATTCCCACAAGGCGTGGGATCTGCCAAATTTTTAACAGCGGATCTGGTTAAGCTCGTCGCGATTCCTCTGTCGGAAACAGAAATAATCACCATCATCATCGTCCTCTTCTTCATCGTATCTTCTGCTTCGCTCTCAGAAGACGTACAGCGAATTATCTGGCGCGGGATTCAATAATCTGATAGTTGAGATAACGAGTACAGAGAGAAAAATAAAGAGAGCAAGAGAGAGAGAAATTTCTTGCTATTCCTCGTGCGAGGAAAATAGAAAGAAAAAGAACGAGAAAATTCTTGGCGAAAAAATTTCTGGGCGAGGCGGGACTGGAACCTGCGTTCCCACAATCCGACGGTGAGCATCGTAACCACTCGTCTGTCCAGGCGTGCTAGCAAAGCATAACATACGCTTGTATGGTATAGTATAGTATAGCAAAGTGGTGGGAAAGGGAAGTAAGGGTGAGGAGGGAAGAGAGTAAAGCATAGTATAGAAAGAATGAGAAAGAGAGAAAGTCATAAAAAGAAAGAAAGAAAGAGAAAGAATAAGACAGACACAGAGAAATAGAGAGAGAGAGATCGAGAGTGAAATAAAGAGGAAGCAAGCAAAAAAGCGCGAGGGAGAGAGTAAGAAAAGGAAGAAAGAGAAAGAAAGATAGAAAAAGCAAGAAAGAGAGAGCGTGACAAACAAAGAAGAGCATGAGAAAGGGGAGCGAGAGTGAGGAGGAGGAAAAGGAGGACGGGAGGGAGTAAGGCGTGGCATGAGAGCATGAGCGAGAGAGAAGTAGAGAGAGAAAGAAATGGAGAGAGATAAAGAAGAAATAGGAAGAAAAACAGAAAGAGCAAGAATGAGAAAGAAAGAAAGAAAGAAATAAATACAAATAAAGTACAGAAAACACGGAAAGAGAGGAAGAAACAAAGAAGGCCGCCCAGCTTCCTTCAGGCTTGGCACCACTATTGCGATGCTCCCTTAATTTTTTTTTTGAAGAGACATGCTTTGTTTAACGGCGATGGCCACGCCCCCACCGCGGCCATCTCGATCTGTACGAAACAGTGCGCAGGTTGAAGGCACTATCAGTGAATCGCGAATATCGGGGTTTAGCCACGTTTCTGTAGTGACCACACCAGGTCCATATTATAGCGACACTTGTTCAAACTGCTGTATTTTGTTTACAATACTTCTTGCATTATAACACAACAACGTAAATGGTTCTTTCGTTTGTTGTCACGTTTGAGAAGTGCTTGCCTTCGTGTGACCACAGGGGCGAGCATGTTTCAAAGCTATCATTTCATTTCCTGTCTGATTCCATGTGAATTATTCTCCATTGTTTTTAAGCTTGTCGTAAACTAATGCCACCTTAGCTGCGATATCGCCTGCCCCAGCTTCTTCTGAGTTTCACGAACCGACTCCGATTAATCAATGTATAGATACGGGTGCATTTTTTAGTCCATAACAGTTTCGCAATCCCAACAACTTTTCCTGTGAAGCCCTGGAAACTGTACTGACTAGCATCGCAGAAAGCCTCCTTTCTAGCTTTAAGAACAGGGTCTCAACAGCTGTGCAATCACCGACACACCCCCAGCAACCAGCTGCATTCATTCCGTATGTGCACCAGGTGGCACATAATCTTAAAAAGGTGGTCAGTAGGGCTGGGGTAACGTTGTTATTCTCTGCCAAAAATAAACTTGGTAGCCTGTGTCAGCAGGTAAACAGAGAAACCAAGACGGAAAGATGTAGTAAGAAGCACCGGCAAAAGTTTCTTGAATGTTGCGATTCTGTTGTGTACAAGATTCCTCTTTCCTGCGGGCGTTACTATGTTGGTCAAACTGGCCGGTGTGCTAATGACCTCTTGCGCGAGCGCGCGAACAAGGTTTCTAAACAAGCAAAAGACAGTCAACTGTCCATTCATTGCAATGAATGCGGCTGCCAGCCATCTTTTAAAGATTCGAGTTTCATATCAAAGTACTATGACGAATGTGCGCGTCTCGTTTCTGAAGCGTATCACATTTGTAAAGGCGGTGAGGCATGTGTTAGCCTCCCCTCAATTTCACTGCTTCCGAAGGAGATAGCATTTCTGTCGAGTTAAGGATTTCTTGTCTTTGCGCAGGATGACCGGGCTTTTTCTGCTTTTTTGTTATGGTTTCTTTAGTCATGGTGGCGTATAAATATGCGGACTGGTGGAATAAAGCACATTTGGTTGATAGTCAGTGCCGTGTTTGTGCCCTTTCTTTGTCCCGTCTCGTAGCCCTGGAAGTGCAGTATGACCGGTCAGTTACGTTTAGGCTTCTCGAAACCGAACACGCGTTCAATTGATTTCACTTCGAAGCGCAACATTTCAAAAAATATCCTTGGCGCCACTAGCTTTCCCACCGCTTCTGTTTTTTGTTCTGTTTCTTTGAAAGCGTATATAACTATAATGTTTCGGCGGCTTCTATTTTCAATGTCATCAATTTTGTTTCGCACCTCAGTAAATTCCGTCCGCATGGCCGATACAGTTGCATCGCATTTTCAACCTTTTCTCGACATTGGTGTAATGGTGTAAGCGACAATGGTGTAAGCGTAAATTCAATCTGCGAAAGCCTTAGTTGAACATCTTTAAGACCAGTTTCAAGGACTGAGTGTGATGCTTAAAGTCCGGTGACGTATCTTGGCTATATTGTCAGGACCTGGGTTTTCTTCAACGTCCCCACTGAATTGCAGTAACAAAAATATCACACTAACGCGCTCTAGGTAGCAAAACAACATCTGCTGTGGGCTTGACAGCACAACTAGACCTACATATGAGAAGCTTTAATGCATTTAACAAGAGACGATTTATCACCAACTGTAGAACGAAGAGCACGCCATTTGTCATGGTGCTGAGAACGGTGCTACCAAGCCCAGTGAAGCGCGCGGGGTTACTGTTGGGCCTTTTATGCTGTGCCGCTCACATGCCAGGTGTCGCTGGTGCACCAAAATGATCCTGCGGACATGGCGTAGGTAGCGTTGCATCATGATGACATTGGTTCTGCCACGCCGATAGCGATAGCAGCGTTGTCCCAACTTGCACGTGTTGTCAGATGTTCAATTGCGTCAGCGCCGTCGCGGAATGACCACAGCAATCCAGCAGGGAAGCGCTTTACCTAGGTAATGTATGGGAAGCAAAAGGACAGCTAAGGAAGTAATTGTGCTAACAATCCAATTATGATTTTAAAAACTCTTTGAATAAAGACAGCTGGAAGAAAAAAATGCGGGAAGCTTGAACTAAGTCGCGCAACGCTTGGCACTGCGCAGATCGGGCCCATCGCCGTTCGTATACTAGCAACTCCAGAGTTTCTTGCACGTCGATGGGCACGTCAAGCACATGTCCCCGTACCCCATACTGCCCGCAACCACGAGTGAGACGCCGAATGTTTATGAACAGTATCATCGGCGACACCATTCGCTCCTCGACCCCGTTGAGTCGCGGTTGTGATGCTGGCTTGACCGGATACGTGAAGTCATTGGTCACGTCAAACTGAGGAACACCGCCACACACTGTCACGGCACGTCCTACACAACCTTAGGTCGCCATGGTGACTCTTTTCCGGGAACATGTCTCGCAGAACTTGGCAGCCCTTTGCACCGTTTTCGTTGCACCGCTCAGAGCTTATCGTAGACAAATTGGCGATGAACCATTAGCTATAACACACCTTGCACGAATGCTCAAACTCGACGGCTAGAAATTCGCGCGCAAACCTAGAATTGGCTTCCTCGGTACTTGCACGGGCCTTTCTTCCGCGCTCTTGTACTCGGCTCGTCCAACTGCAGGTTCACTGCGCCTGGCTTGTTTCCTTGCCGCGTCCCCCATTCTTTCTCGCTGGGCATATTCCGAATCCTCGGCTCGTCGACATTTTGCAGCAGTCGCTTTGTTGGCCACATAAGCAGGGTCTAATCGTCGTATTTGATCGCGTTCTCGACCTGCAGCACGCCGAGCCTCGTGGTAAACAGCCTCTTCTTCGGGTGTGCGGACCTTCTTTGGCCGCACATATTCTACTGTGGTACACATATTCTGCTGCGGTAGATTTGTATTGATTGCAACGTTGGTTATGTCGAAATATGGACATATTTATTGTTTGAATTTTTTAAGGGCTTCCATATAACGAGAACTAACAGACAATAATGCCAAGGGAAGTATAAGGGCTTCGAGAGCAGATGAGTTTGGTTTTAAAGAATTAAATCATTTTGTCGAAGAAAAGCATCGCCTTATAAATTGCACTCCGAAGAGCGTTAACAGCTCCTTCAAACGTATGTGACGTGTTAGTAACACCGTATAATCTGTATAGTGATTGCATATTACCTTTACAAATTCATGCAGGAAAGTCATTCATAAATAAAGTGAATAACAAAGGTGGCAACACAGATCCTTGTGGCACACCTGCTGTAACATACTTCCCATTGTTAATGACTTCCTTACCTCCCTTAACCACCTGTAACCTGTCCTGCAGATAATTATGGAGCACCTCAGAAACCCAAATGAAATAGCTCTTCGAACAAAATGTCATGATTCACACCTATCCCCACTTGGAAAGGGCCCATCACATAAATCCTACATTACATGGCGGCACCTGTCCAAGTTGTGGTGCACGGCCGTCACTGCCACATGTAACGTGCGAATGCGCAGCAAGACCACAGGAGGCAAACTCGCCTATGCTGCGTATTTACTGTAGGGAGCCGTGGGAGATCCTCCTCGCTCGACCAGGGGTGGAGGTCCAGAGAGGCCTCTTGGACCAGGTGGAGCGTGTAGCCAGGATCACTGGGGTCCTGGAATAGGGACCCACCTACTCGCTTTTTCCCACTCTACCCCTTCCCCTGAACAATCAATAAAGTTTTTCCACCACCACGATTCACAGTTTCAAACGCTTTTGCCAAACCCATAAACAAAGCACAGATAAAATACATTTTTGTCTACAGCCGTATTTCATCACTAAACACTTATAATAATGTCAAGGTACTACGATTTATAATGAAACCAAATTGCCGAGGTGTTACAACCGAAAATTTCTGCAAGAATGACATCATACATTCAAGTGGAAGAATTTCTAGTATTTGGGAGAGTATAGGCAAAAAAAAATTGGCCTGCAATTTTACATGTCATCTTTCTTTCCAGTTTTAAACAGCGGCTTAACAATCGCCGTCTTTGATGTCTCGGGAGAAGATGCAGTAGCTAAAAAACACAACGAAGTTTCTTCGTAGTGTGGAAACAGCTGTTCCATCGATTCCTGGTTGCTTGTTAGGTCGACAACTAAAAATTATTCTCTTCAGATCTTCCTTTGTCAAAGTGGGCAAAAAAAGTAACAGCAACAACAACAACAACAAGAATAATAAAAATATAGGGTCATTCCACGCCAACTGTCCCAATCGGGGCGCTCGACAAAAATCAATTTCTCTGAAAAAATCTGAGAAAATTACGCACATATAGACATTAGTTCTAGACTTTTTTCCCAAAATATTTTGAGCGGCAAAAATGTTTAGGGCACATGAGCGCCATTTGAACTTCTCGACATGGTGGAAAACCAGGTACAAAAGAAAAATTCGTTATAAGTGGCCTGTTTCACGCATTCATTCGAAACTTGCTTTTTCGTGTTTTTAGAGCATCGCGCTTTTATTATAGGACAGTTGCTTGGAGTAGCTTTATATTTTTCACTCCTTAGCGCGTAGGTAAAATTGAGTAAATTGCAGCGTTTTCAGGAATTTTTTTTACAAAATACCATTATAGACCAAATACATCAATTATTTTTATATAACTCTCCATAAAACGTATTATCTCCTAAAATTTTTGTTTTGCCTGTGTGCGGCGCACAGGCTCTAAAATAAAACCCTGAACTTGGAAAAAAGGCGACATTGGCCTATGTTCAGACGTCTGTAGCACCCTAAGGTGGTCCAAGAAAAAATAAGCAGAAAAGCGCATACGATTGAGAACATTAACAACTTTGTCCACAGAAACTTTAATCGAAGTAGTTTTTGTTTTAGTCAAGAAAAAGATTTTTGAAGTTTAGTCCCACCATTGCATTGTTTTACTTTTGGGCAATACAAACCGACTGAATTTACTGCATAAAAAAAGAAGTAGCGTACTTGGAGCACATGGTTTTCAGTTTCTTTTGTTAGTACTTTATAATGTGTATTACATATCAAAGAGATGATAAAGTGAGGTAAAAATATAACAATACCATTGGCTTAGATGCCGCGATTCCCCAATAATGAATCGCATTACTTATTGCATTGTTTACGCACACCGGCGGCGGCGCCAGACAACTATAGGCCACAAAAATAGGCTGCTGTGATCTCATAACAGCTGTAAAACAGTGCGTGTTACCAGACAGACAAATTCTACTTCAACCAAAATCTGCTGCCTGCAACCATCCAAATAAAGATATGCAAAATAGCTTGGCATATCCCGTCCGTAGTGTCGCGGACGACGGACGGAATGCGTGAATACGCGGCGCGTCGTCACATCGTGCGCCGTTCGTTGCGGAATACTTAGATGAACTCTGTTTGGATCCGCTATAATTATAAATGACCACGCTCACGACTCCTTTCTCCGGTTTACATGAACTTTGAGACTTCACTTATTTTGACGCCAATTGATTCTCAGAGCCGCATGCAATAAGTAACGCGATTCATTATTGGGGAATTGCGGCATCTAAGCCAATGGTATTGTTATATTTTTACCTCTGTTTATCATCTCCTTGATATGTAATATACATTATAAAGTAATAACAAAAGGACCTGAAAACCATGTGCTCCGAATACACTACCTCATTTTTTATGCAGTAAATTCAGTCGGTTTGTATTGCTCCCATAGCAAAACAATGCAATGGTGGGACTAAACTTCAAAAAGCTTTTTCTTGACTAAAACAAAAACTACTTCGATTAAACTTTCTTTGGACGAAGTTGTTAATGTTCTCAATCGTATGCGCTTTTCTGCTTATTTTTTCTTGGACCACCTTAGGGTGCATCTTTAAAAGGCGCGAAAAAAACCACAACGGACAGGTAGGAAGGAGACAGGACGACGCGCTACTAGCAACTGAAGCTTTAATCAAAGCGAAAGAAGATATACACACACATTACAAAAAACAAGAAAAAGAACCAGACCACCGCAGAATGGATATGCATATAAAAGATAAAACGCAAGGCACGTTTTTTGTCACCAGCTTAAGTTATATCAAGGTAATCTACCTCTCGGCTTGATAGCGCTACGGACGGACAGCTTATACAACAAGCACCCGATTTAGAAATATAGGCGGCTTCCACAATTTCACGAGTCCTTTGAACTCGGTTCGAAAACAAAATAGCTGCTTCTTTAAACAAAGGAAGACACCCACAAGCATGACAATGCTTGTGGGTGTCTGTTGTGGTCTTTTCGCGCCTTTTAAAGATGAACTTCAACCAACTCGCCCCACTGTCCCTGCTAATTCACCTTAGGGTGCTACAGACGTCTGAACATAGGCCAATGTCGCCTTTTTTCCAAGTTCAGGGTTTTATTTTAAAGCCTGTGCGCCGCACACAGGCAAAACAAAAATTTGAGGAGATAATACGTTTTATGGAGAGTTCTATAAAAATAATTGATGTATTTGTCTATAATGGTATTTTGTAAAAAAATTCCTGAAAACGCTGCAATTTACTCAATTTTACCTACGCGCTAAGGAGTGAAAAATATAAAGCCACTCCAAGCAACTGTCCTATAATAAAATCGCGATGCTCTAAAAACACAAAAAAGCAAGTTTCGAGTGAATGCGCGAAACAGTCCATTTATAGCGAATTTTTCTTTCGTACCTGGTTTTCCACCATTTCGAGAAGTTCAAATGGCGCTCATGTGCCCTAAAAATTTTTGCCGCTCAAAATATTTTGGGAAAATACTCTAGAACTAATGTCTATATGTGCGTAATTTTCTCAGATTTTTTCAGAGAAATTGGTTTTTTTAGAGCGCCTCGACTGGGACATTGGCGTGGAATGACCCTCTAATAATAATAATAATAATAATAATAATAATAATAATAATAATAATAATAATAATAATAATAATAATAATAATAATAATAATAATAATAATAATAATATTAAGAAGAATAAGAAGAAGAAGAATATTAATTTCTGGACTTTCAAGTGTACAAAGCACGATATGATTATGAGGCATGCCTTAGTAGAGGTCTCCGGAAATTTTGACCACGTGGGGTTCTTTAACGTGCACTTAAACCTAAGTACACGGTCGTCTATTGAGGGTAGCGATGCGGGCTTGTTGGTGTGTGTGTCTTTCTTCCTTTCGTCCTTGTCTTTTGGCGCCCTCATCCAAGGTCGTCTAACATTTCGCCTCCAGCAAAATGCGACCGCCGCAGCAGGAATCGAGCCCGCGTGTTCCTAATTACTGACAGCTGGTTTACTGTTACGAAATGTTGGTGGTCTACGCTCCTCTCATCTTGGATACATTTAATAATTAATACTTACATAAGGAAGACGGCAGAATGAACGGATTAGTAGGAAGGTGAGTCCCGCATGATCTGTGATTCTAGATAATAGAGTAGCTCGACATTTATAATCACACAAAATAGTGATAAAAGAAGTTGAGGACTATGTGGGCAGTGCACGGGCTGCGCCACTCATACCATTTTGCTTGCGACAGAGTACAGCATAAGCACTAATTGTTAAAGCGGGGGCAGCTTCCCACTAGACTGCAGTAAACATAAGGGTCTGCGTATAAACGTGGTCTGTTAACGCGTTATCTATTGCGTATTGTAGCGGGACAGGGCATGTTTCCCGCCGCCTGTGCCATTTCCTTTTAATGGCGGGGCGTAGGAAGAATAATGTGTGCACTTCTAGCTTGGCTGCAAAAGGAAGTTCTCCTTGACGTTTCAAACACGGCCCATCTTGTTTTAATGCTATTCAAATGAAATCAAAGTAAATGTGAAACTTGGTGAAATGCTCAATGCACATATACTGTGCTGTCGCAACGCCTGTATCTGCTTTGATCGGTACACTTCAGTGAAATTTGTTTTCTCGCGTTACTAGATCTCGGGGCATTGGTTCACGGCAAGCGGCTTCGCTTCCGCTCTTTTATGCTCTCTATACGCAACGAAAGCGGTTCGAGCTTTCATGCCATTAATCGTATTCTCGACAGCAGTGCTCAGAACCACGTCCTAGAAAGTTGCTAATGCGTACGGTGCAGGGTCATTAACATAGTTGTAAGCTGGTAAGCACAATTAGTGGGGACATAAATCACGACACCAAGCACTGATGTTGAGCGATCAAACATATCTGCCAGCAGCTGCACTCGTCGACGACGGCAACTTATTAGGAGCTTGGTACATAAGCGAATTGAACATGACGCCCCGCAGCCATTATGTACTGCCCGAATCATATGGTAAATGTCATACTGATGTGTATCGTCCAAAAGAATGAGTAAATGAATGAATGTGCATTGTGCGCGGAAACACATGCTCCCGAACGTTCTGAGCCCTGGGAAAGCTCGGGCGGCGGAGGGGGGGGGGGGGGAGGGGGGGATGGTTTGGGCCTCCGAGTCCCGCCCCTCTCTTACTCTGCGTTTATGTCCTAGTCTCTTATTCTGTCGCCTTAAATCAATAATTGCGCGGCATGTGGTCTGGTCAGGACACAAATTCATATGAAAACAGAATAGCAGAACGGGCTGAGCCACGACCGAAATGGTGTTCCCTGTTTGCCGTAGGTCGCGCATATTTTGTAGTGACCCAAAGACGACGAAGCACTGCTTTTACGGGGAACTTGGTGAAGAGCAAGAAGAAGAATAAAATCTTTCGTCTGCATGGCAGGGTAACTAGCTGGACGGAAGATAATTCAATAATAAAACCAAATCGAATAGGCTTTCGAAGTGATGGTTCAATATGGTGTGCACATGCAGACTTAGAGAGCCGCATACAGCTTGCTAGAAAAAGAAGACAATACGATGGGCTTGTGACACTCGACATTGCTAAAGCATATGACAGCGTTGAACGTTCTGTTTTACTGAACAGTCTACAGAGTTTAAGTTTTCCACAATATATGATTGCGGGAATTGCAAAATTTTTAAAATCAAGAGAATTTTTTTGCGTCAAGGACGGCGGCTCCTCATCTAAATTTAAACAGAATCGTGGAGTTCACCAAGTAGCAGTTCTAGCTCCTCTATTATTTAATACAATAATGAGCTCCACACCAACTTGGCAGGATGTCTATGTCTATATTTATGCACATGACATTGATTTTTCTTGCGGCTGACCGCGACATTTACGTATTACAGCAAAAATTACAAATATACATGAATATGCTAGAATTATGGCTTCACTCGATTTCATTGTCATTAAACGTAAGCAAGAGTGCACTATTGGTGTTTCCACTAGCAACTTCAATTTCAGTCTCTATAGCGTACAAACATGAACCCATTCGACAAGTAGACTCTCTCAAATATTTGGGTATAATATAACGAAAAACTTAACTGGAGTCCACATATAGGGTACATAGCAGCCATGGCAGAACTGGCTTCAGGGTTATTGCACAGAATGAGTAAACGAAAATATGGTGTGCGCAGGGACACCATGATAAGGGAGGAGAAGGAGAGAAAGGAAAGACAGGGATGTTAACCAGTCTAGAAGGACCGGTATGCTACCCTACACTGGGGGAAGGGATGGGGGAGATATATGTTATACAAGATGTATATGCGCCCAATATTAGAATTTGGATGCATACTATTCTCCGGCGCTCCTGCTTATAAAACTAAGCCTCTGGTTCTCTTGGAGAGAGAAGCACTGCGCTTTTGTCTGGGGCTCCTTAGGTTTGCAGCTAATAATGTTATTTATCAGGAAGCGCGCCTGCCAACACTGACATGTCGATTCCGCATACTAACGGTACAAACAATTCTAAAATTTTATAGCTCACCGGTAAGATCTGAATATATGTCTTTATCAGTGATCCAAACTCCTTCTTTCTCGCTCATTGGCCACGGTTTCACACTCCCCACATAATTCCTTTAACAAAATAAACTGGAAGCTATAAATGTGAACATTAGAGAGATAATTGTAACTAATGACTCAAATCGGAATATTACGAAAAAATATGACAAGATTTTTCCTTCAAACTCTAAATTTCAATCTCGCAAATGCTTAAAGAACAGGTTACACGATTACCATGTACATGAACAAACAGACAACATAATAGCCACAGATGCTTTCGTGAAAGATGAAAGGGCAGGCGTAGGAATTGTCTCACAGTCGCTTGGATGGTCATTCGCGGTGAGGTTACCAGATTTCACTCCTATCTTCGAGGCTGAGCCCATGGCTATTATCATGGCGCTGCGAAAACTCCCGTCGGACGAGCCCAGTGCGCTCATACCAACAGATTCTCTTTCTGTAGGCACAGCTCTTACAGCTTGACATAACTCACGAGCCCTAGAGACGTTACGCTTGTTAGTTCCGCCTCAGAATTAGTACCTAACATTATTGTGGGTTCCTGGTTACTGTGGGTTAAAATAAATGAAATGGCCGATTCCTTAGCGCGAGCATCGCTGGATGGGCCAATAATTAACGTACTTCCTGTAGTAGAATGTATAGCAGCAACCAGATATAGAAAACTATAAATTCGCACAGACAGTATGGAATGGGTAACAAAGTGAACGGAATATTAGCACCTAAATTCACATGGAAGTCTCAATGGAGTCAATCCCAACAATCAGAAATTAAGATCACCAGATTTCGATGCCGCGTCCCCCCATTAAACCTATATTTACACAGGGCTGGTAAGACGATAACTCCCCTCTGTCAATTCTGCGAAGAAATAGAAAATATTGAACGTTATTTTTTGTCATGTCGCAGATATTCAATTATTAGAAAAAGACTTCTCATTAATCTGCTTTCAATGGTAGGCTTAAATTTGCAGAATTTGTGCTAAGCTTCGGTGCCTCCTGTATGGGGTATTGCCACAGGGATGCTTTTAATGCGGTGTGTAATTTCATCCAAGCTACTAAACGAACGGAGAGACGCTGCGGCCGCCGAGGTGAGTGGACGCGTTCACATCGGCCCCGTCTTTTGCGAATGTTTCCGCGGCATTTTTGTCACTGTGTGGTGGAAATTTGACATCACCGGATCCGTGAAGACCAGAGTATTCGGCGGATATTTGACTTTGAGGTGGGCCAACCTTTTTTTAGAATTTATTTGGACTTTTGTGCTCACGCCGCGTTGGCCGAGAGCTAGGCCCAGCGTCTGGTTGCCCTATACGTGGGGGGACGCGCGCGTCCGGTATGGCAGCAATGCAAGTCGAAGGGCAGGTGCTCCCGGCAGAGGTATTTACTGAAGACCTGGGATGGCGGATGGTGCCCAGCCAAAAATCAAGAGCTATGACGAAGCCTGGATTAGGTGATGACGGTTCACAAGGAGAGATGGCTGAACGAAGGGGCGCAGGTGAACGGCGCAAAGGTTTGGTAATCAAGCAACGCATTGTGAAGGCGTCGCGAATGCCGCCGATGCCAGAAGAACACATCAAAATAGTCATTCGCCCACGGGGTGGATTGAATTTGGAGAAAGCCCCACAACGGTGGGCAGGGCTATCGTCGAGGTGGCAGGCCTCACTACTGAGCAGACTACAGAAGATGTTATCCGCCCCAACTTTATGCAAAACATCTTGGTGGCTAGTACGCCAGAAAGGAACAACGCTGAACTATATGTGAGAATAAGGTCAATCATAGTGGCGGACAAGGATTTTGAAGTCAGTGCGTACGAGACGGCCCCACACACTACGTGTAAAGGGGTCATTCGCAATGTGGACATTATGGATGGCCCTGTGACACTTCAGCGGAACATCGTGAATGATCGCAATCCACTGGCTATGGCGGCCAAAAGAATCAATAATAGAGGCTCAGTTATTATTGTCTTCGACGGCTTAACAGTGCCCAATTTTGTAAGGTATGGGCCAGCCTTGATCCGGTGTTACTTGTATCGAAAGCAAGTGGACATATGTGTGTGGCAAGCTTGGGCATCGGGCGGATGTCTATTCGGCGTCCGATTGTCTTGAATGCCGAGGACGTGGGGCTCGGAACCCTGAAGAGGATCATAACTGTGAGCCTTGTTGCAAGCTTTGTTGCGGCCGACACCTGAAGGCGGATAAACAATGCAGACAACGGTACCAGGTTCCCTACGTCGTGCGTGTTAGACGACAGGAGAGAGCCAGGGTGGAGCTAGCAGCGGAACAAGAAGCAGTAGTGGCGGCGCAGCTGGCGAGCGTCCCCCAACGCTCTAGGGGATGCTCGCGCTCTCGGAGCTGTTCAAAGTCGAGGCGGCAGTCATCGTCTGGGACTCCAGCCCCCAGGAGCCACTCTGTGTCTATTGGTGGAGGCGGCGGCGCAGCTGGAGGCCGGGCCACCTGGGCTGACAAGGTCAAGGGCAGCATCACCGGCCGAACGCGTGAGCAGAGCCAGGAGCATGTGTCTGGTAATCAGGATAAAGGCAGGATTGCGCAATTGGAGAAAGAAAATCATAGCTTAGAAGCAGTCATTGAAGGGCTTGTAAAAGAGATAACTGAACTTAAGAGAAGCTTACAGTCCGCTAATAGCGGTAGCTCAGGTCAGGGTAGCAAACCTGATGGCCCGGTTGAGGTACCAAGGTCGGTGGAGGCTGCTAAAGAGAACATGGCTGACGAGGAGACGCCATCTCCAAAAAAGAGGGCCGTCTCCTCGACTGTGCGGGTTCAGGCCAAGGTCGGTTCCGAGCTTAAAGAAATGATGCCGACATTGCAAGAAAGTGTAAATCAGGTCACTAATAGATTGGAGCGGATAGAAGAGGGATAAAATGTCACGGATCAGAGATTAGGCAAAATTGAAGTATATCTAAATGAGACGGTGGTTCCTGTTATCAAGCGGGAGTGCTCTCGGCCGCTGGCCCAGCAGGATAAATCCCCTTATTAAGCTCAACTTTAGTAAACCGAATTTACATGGTCAAGATGGCGGCTCGATTAAATAGTTCATTTAGTATTTGGCAGTGGAATTGAAGGAGATTCAATCATAAGAAGGCGTCCCTGCAGCAGTTTGTTAGAACGGGTAGTGTGAAACCTCAGGTCATCATGCTGCAGGAAACGTCTAGCGTGACCTTAACCGGTTTCAAAGCGCAGGTTAAAGGTAAGGAGCAGGGTAGAGGGCTCGCAACACTCATTAATAGAAGGTTGGCGTATGTTAGGCATGATCTTTGCTGTGTTGTGCGTGGCAGTCCCGGCGCAGCAGCAGTCGAGGAAGAGCGGCGATGACCGACGCGGCCGGCGGGGACGCCGACCTGCCACGAACACGCGGTTTGGCGCGAAGCGCCGATGACGAACGAAACGTCTGCACTCAAAGAGTACTCTTCACACACTGCGTTTATTTACACGTCGCCTGTTGAACATGAATGCCAGAGCGGCGCCACCTGGCATTCTCACAGAACAATTGGAAACCGAAACTGGTGAATACACATCACGAACAATTGTGAAACTGAAACTGGTGAATACAATCACAACACAACAACCTTCACATGGCGGATTGTAGGATTGAATATATTATGGTGGAGGTAATTTTAGGTCGGCAAGGGGCATGTCAGAAGAGCGTCTACCTGCTTAACTTGTACAGTAGCCCCCGAGACACGAAACAGTATCAAATCTCTCTTGAACAAGGCAGCCAATCTTGCTAAGAATGCGCCATTGCTTATTGGAGGGGACTTTAATGCCCCCTATTATGTATGGACGTATGTCTATAGCACTACTAAGGGGGAAAGACTATGGCAGCAGGCACTAGACTTTAATTTTTTTCTGATTACAGACCCTTCTATGCCACTCGATGCGGCACGCCGACATGTAGAGATTCGACATTGGATCTTACTTTTGTTCGGGGGTTGGTGGATTTCTCATGGTCAAATTCTAATATAGATTTTGGTAGCGATCATCATCATCATTTATTAACCCTTAAGGACCCTAAACAGGGCATTACATAAGGGGGGGGGGGTTACAAGGTTGAAATGAGGCATAGTTCAGCAAATGCCTAGGAAAAAAAACCCAACAGCGCTACAGAAAGTACAAGGCACGCAAGAGAAAATATTTCATGGCCAGTGTTCGCTGAAGAAGAGGCGTACAACGCAATGATGGGAGGGAGCTGAAATTAGAATTAACAAAAACACAACAGACGAAGAGAAGTCAAAACAAGTGGACTTCATGAAACAAGCCTTAGTGGGCACGAAACATATTAAGTACAATATCTGTAGTATACAACTGCGAAATAGTGAAAAAAAAATTACATGAATACAAAAAATGCATAATTAAGGTCATTTAACAAAGAGCGTACTTAAGGACTCCTTGAATTTTTCTGAATTTTTTTCAATGGCAATAGATTCCGGAAGGCAATTCCAATCCTCGATGGCTGCGGGAAGGAATGATTTATTAAATGTAAGGGTCGAACCGCGAAGGCGTTGGACGCTGTTAGAATTGAACAGCCGGCGAGAAGTTCGAGCAGGTGGAAGTAACAGTGTACCATGCAGGTGGGAAAAGTTGTGGTATAGTTTATGGAACAGGGCCAGTCGGGAGATTTTGCGTCTAACTAATAAAGGAGGAAGTTCAAGAGATGATTTAATGTGGGTTACGCTGGTGTGTGAATTATAGTTTGATGAAATAAATCGGGCAGCACGATTTTGGACCGCCTCAAGAGAGGTGATTAAGTATTCTTGGTAGGGGCTCCAAATAGCGGAAGCATATTCCAGTTTGCTTCTAACAAAAGTTTCGTATGCCATTTTCCGAATTTCTGGAGGGGACAGACGTAGGGTTCTTTTCAAGTAACCTAAGGTCCTGGATGTGTCAGTTACAATATATGTGATATGCTCCGACCACGACAGCTTACTGGTAATGAGGACGCCTAGGTATCGGTAAGAGGAAGTATGTGTCAGAGCTGTAGAATTAAGAGTATATTGATATGCAAGGTTAGTTTTTTTGCGTGAAACAACCATGCATTTGCACTTTGAAGCATCAGGTTCCATGAGCCAGCGCGAACACCATGATTCGATTAGGTTTAAATCGTGTTGTAGTAAGGATTGGTCATTACTGTTCGAGATTCGACGGTAAACAACGCAATCATCCGCAAAGAGGCGAATAGATGACGTTATTCCGGATGGCAAGTCGTTGATGAAAATAAGAAAGAGAAGCGGGCCAAGAACTGATCCCCGAGGAACGCCGGATATTACGTGTGTGGGTGTAGAAAGATTACCGCCGATGAATGTGAACTGTGATCGTGCTGTTAGAAAACTTTTGATCCATGATAAAGTAAGCGGGTCTAGATTTAGACAACCGAGCTTAGCCATGAGACGACAATGAGCCACGCGATCAAATGCCTTTGAAAAATCAATGTAAATGACGTCAGTCTGAAAAGAAGAGTCCAAGTTCAAGTTGAGGTCTGTGGTGAATTCGAACAATTGCGTTTCACATGATAGTCCGGGACGGAAGCCATGTTGCTTGCGGAAAAAGAAAGAATTGTTATCGAGATGACTGGCAACGTGAGAATAAATTATGTGTTCCATTAGTTTGCATGCGACGCAAGTCAGTGATATAGGCCGATAATTTGATGGGTCAGAGCGGTCACCTTTTTTGAAAACCGGGGTTACAGCCGCAGTCTTCCAATCCTCAGGAATTTGACCTTCTAAGAGAGACTGCGCAAAGATTATCTGCAAGATTCGACTCGTCACATCCCTGGTACTTTTAAGAAATTTCGCAGGAATACTGTCAGGTCCCGGAGCACTAGAAGTTCTTAATTTCATGATGAGACTCGAGATTCCCTCAGCGGTAACAACGACCGGCGGCATTACACTAAAGTTTAAGTCGAGAGGCGTCGGTACATAATCAACAGGTTCGGAGGTGAAAACAGACGAGAAGTAGGTGTTCATAACATTTGCTCGCTGATCAAGTGGAACATCAGAGCCATCTGGATATACAAGCGTAATGTTGTGGGACCGATTCTTTGGCTTTAAAATGCTCCAATATTTTTTGGGATTAGTACTAATGATTTTTTTAGATCCTCACGATGAAATTTGCGTTGTGAGCGCCTCAAAAGACTGGCATATTCGCGCAAACAATCCGAGTATTTCTTCCATTTGGAGGCTGATGACGATTTCTGAGCAACCCGATACAACCTTTTTTTCTTACGTGATAGCTTTCTTAGCGAGTTAGAGTACCAAGGCTTGCCTGCGTCGCCTCGAATACATATTAGTGGGACATGTGTATCAATCAGATTTTGAACTTGCTGCTTGAACAGCAACCAGTTATCGTTAACTGATCGTGAGGAAGCAGATCGATGAAAACATTCGTAGAAAGATTCTAATTTTGAGGTAATAGCAGAAAAGTTGGCCTTCTTGTAGCTCCTAATATATTTTTTTATTGGGTGTTTTTTTGGAATGGGAATGGATAGGTTGAATGTTATGGCTTTGTGATCACTTAGCTCCATGCCAACGGACACCGATGAAACTAAGTCAGGATTTGAGACTAGAACGAGATCGAGAATGTTACTGCCCCGAGTGGGAAAACGTATGGTCTGAGTAAAGTTGTACAAGAGTGCGAGCTGAAGGAAGTCTTTCGCTAATCGTGAGGATGCAATTAAGTTATTCCACTCTATTTCAGGAAAGTTGAAATCGCCACAAAGTATATAATTGTCATTAGGAAAACGGGAAGTCAAATTAAGTAGAACCGAGTGCAGTTCGCTAGTGAAGGAGTGCTCACTGTCTGGAGGGCGGTAACATGCTATAAGTATGTTCGTACAAGATTTGAGGGACAACTTAACGCAGATAATTTCTAGGTTGCAGTTTGGTGTGACGCAACATGAAGCTATATTTGAACGAACAAAGACCAATACACCACCGCCCCTGCGTGTGGTCCTATCGTACCTATAAGTAACAAAGGGGGTGGTATGTTGCAAAAGTTCGTCGTTCTCAATGTCCGGTGTTAACCACGATTCAGTAAAGATAGCAATGTCAGTATCGTTGTCCTGAAGAAGAGCCTCCACGATATCCTTTTTTGGTACATAACTACGAACATTCGAAAGCACTGGTGATAAGTGGCTTCAAAGACTGGGGAAGGGCGGGCATGAGTGAAAGCAGAAACTGGGTATGTGGAATCCCGTGTTAGTGGCTATGATGTGAATTCAATGACAGAATCACTCTGAACATCGTAAACAAAGCGCTTATTGCCAGTTACAAGTTTATCGAATCTAATCTTGAAAGGAAGCCCTCGCGATCATTACATGCTTATGATTAGTTTGGTAATGGCTAATAAAAAGGAGCGCACATTCAGGGTTGTTGACTGGGATGCATTTAGGAAACGAAGAGCGCAGAGAAACGAAGATGAGGGTAGGGAGTTGAGCTTAGAACAGTGGACTGGTCAGCTTAAAAGTGACGTTGAGGCGACCACTAAAGAAATTAAAACAGATGTTGACACAGATCAAATGGATAGTCGTCTGGCGCATTTGTTGGAAGCGAAGCAGTCAATGTTAGCGAGGTGGAAGAGTCAGAGGTTGAACAGAAGGCTGAGAAAGCGTATAGCAATGATTAATCGGGAAATTGAAGACCATTGTCGGGTACTGTGCAAGCAACAATGGGATGAAGTATGTAATTCGATTGATGGTGGCATTAAAAGGGGAGGCGCCTGGAATTTGCTGCGACATTTACTGGATGAGACAAACACTAAATCTAATCAGAGGACGATAGTAGGTAAGCTGGTCCATGAGGCGTGTCGGGAGTCCACGGAGGAGGAGGTACTGAAGGATTTGCTGACAGATACCTTCCGTTGGAGAACTTGCAGGATACGCCTGACGTTGTCCTGGAATATAGTGGGAATGAGAATAGAGTCAAGGATGATGAATTTACTGAGAGTGATATAAGGGTGGCGTTGCAGGAGCTTAACATTCGATCGGCATCAGGGCCGCATGGCATTACAAATAAAATGTTACGGAGTTGAGACGAGGGGTCTATTCAGTTCCTTACGCGGGAGATAAACAGCCGATGGAAGGAAGGATCTTTCCCAGAAGAGTGGAAACTTGCAACTACAGTTCTCATCCCGAAACCGGGGAAGGCCATAGGGCTTGAAAATCTCAGACCAATTTCGCTAACATCGTGTTTGGGGAAGTCGCTGAGCATGTGATCTTAAATAGGCTGACACGTTGTGTTGAGGACAATGGGGTCGTCTCGCACTCGATGATAGGATTTCGGCCCGGCCTCTCGACTCAGGACGCCATGATCAGGATTAACAATCAACTACTTGATCGGCGGACGAGGGATACTAAAGTACTACTTGGACTTGATGTGGCAAAAGCTTTTGATAATCTCCGACACTCTTTTATTCTACGAATGCTGTCGGACTTGAATCTGGGGCAACGGCTTTTTCATTCTGTGAAGGCTTTCCTTATGGATAGACGGACATGTCTTATGTAAGGGGAGATCAAGTCGGAAGTCTTTAAATTGGGTTGTCGTGGTACGCCGCAGGGATTCGTACTCTCGCCTATGTTGTTCAATCTGGCGATATCAAAGTTGGTTCTTGTACTGGACACTGTCGAGGGTATTGGCTATACTATCTACGCGGATGATGTTACTGTATGGAGTGTCGGTGGTAGTGACGGAGAGCTTGAGGCTAGGCTGCAAGAGGTGGTAACGCTTACGGAAGAGTGTTTGGGTCTTATGGGGCTCAAGTGCTCCACTAAAAAGTCGGAGTTGTTAACCTTCAAATCTAGGAAATTAGGTCGTAGGCCGAAGGGCTGGGTACCGGAAGTTGAGACTTGCATAACACTCCATACTAGGGACGGGTTACTGGTACCAAAAGTAGAGGCTATCAGGTTCCTGGGCTTGGTAGTTGAAGCAAATGGATCGAATAATATAACCATTCAACGTATTACCAAGAGGACGCAGGAGGCCATGAGACTTATCAGAAGGATCTCTAATAGGCATAGGGGATTAGGAGAAGAAGGTGCGATGCGGTTAGTTTACGCATTTATTTTGTGCCATTTCTCGTATGTGGCAGCTATGGTAATTTTGAAAAGGGGGGAGAAAGACAAATTGGACGCTTTAATTAGAAAAGCCGTTAAGGCGGCGCTTGGTCTGCCTGTGAGTACGTCAAACGATATGTTGTTGCGGTTGGGATTGCATAATACTTTGAATGAAATTGCGGAGGCTCAGCGTACGGCACAGAAAGAGCGGTTGCTAGGTACACTGGCGGGTAGGTATATCTTAGAGTCAACTGGAGCGTCGGTGGTTGCGTCGCGCGATGGGGAGCGGCTATACGAGTTTTACGTGAACCTTAGGGATAATATCATGGTTCGTTCGTTTCCGCGGAATGTGCACCCTGTTCACAATGTAGGGAGGCGAACGGCGAGAGCTAGGGCTTTGTTGCGAGAGGCAAAGGATCAGGAGGAGGAGTCTGCGTTTGTTGACGCTGCATGGATTAATGGGAAAGATGCTTACTCGGTGGTGGTGGTAGATGGTATAGGGAGCGTTCGCAATGCCGCTTCCGTTTACACAAAATATCCGGGGGTCGATGAGCATGTGGCTATTGCTCTAGCACTCATTGATTCAGGCAGAGTTTTAGTCTTTAGTGACTCGCGATCTGCGATTAAAGCCTTCTCGAGGGGAGTTGTAGCAGAACCGGCTTACAGACTGCTGCAGGGTTGGGACATCACTTCGCATACAGTTACTTGGTTTCCAGCGCAGATGGCGTCAGTGGAGGGAGCCCCGCGTAACCTCAACGAGGTGGCGCACAGGGAGGCACGAGGATTAATGTGCCGTGCACTCTCTGAGGAGGCCGGATCTCCCGCTACTGAGTTTAGGGACCAGCTGTTAACTTATAACGAGATCACCAAGCACTACTACCTAGGGCGCAGGGCATTCCCCTTGCCGCATTCTAGATTAAACAGGCCACAGGTGCTCCACAGGCCACAGGCCACAGGCGGTCCCTATCTTCAAATCAGGTAATGCTCATTCAGCTGATAACTATCGACCGATCTCACTAACAAGCATCCCATTCAAAATCATAGAACACATCATATATTCGCACCTAGTAAAATTTTTGGAGGACAATTCTTCCTTTAATAATTCCCAACATGGATTTAGGAAAATGCTTTCATGTGAGACCCAACTACTAACGTTTACTAATGATCTCTTTGTAGCTACTGATCTTGGTTTCGATATAGACTGCATTTTTCTCGATTTCGCAAAGGCATTTGACTCGGTATCGCACGAATTCCTTCTTTTCAAACTAAGTAAACTCAATATTGACGCTAACGTATTCAATTGGATTAAAGATTTTCTTTCGAACAGAACCCAGTATGTCTCTGCTAACAATTATTCGTCTACTCTTTCTTCTGTTACGTCCGGTGTGCCACAGGGGTCTGTGCTGGGCCCTTTGGCGTTTCATATTTACATAAATGACCTAACAGGATTGATTTTTCATCAATTAAACTTTTCGCAGACAGCTGTGTTATTTATCACAAAATTACAAACTCCGCTGATTCACTAAATATCCAAAATGACCTTAACCAATTATCGCTATGGTGCGACAAATGGCTTATGCAACTAAACATTAGTAAATGTAAGGTCATGAAAACAACCCGACGCTTTCACAGCACACACTACCCTTACCACCTTAAAGGAACCCCCTTGAATTCCGTCAACTCCTACAAATACCTCGAAGTTAATATGACTAACGGCCTATCCTGGAATATGCACGTTGATTACGTAACCCGCAATGCTAACCGTACTCGCGCCGTAATTTTTCTAAAGCGCCCTCTTTTTTAAAACTAATTTTGTATAAAACCTTAGTCCGTCCCAAACTAGAATATGCCTACAGCATCTGGGATCCGAATCAATCCATACTAATCAACTCGCTCGAATCTGTTCAGAATTGCGCAGCCCGGTTTATTCTGCCCAATTACTCCCGCTACGCTTCCGTATCCACAATGAAGAAGACATTACAACTACCTGATCTGTCCTTACGTCGTAAATGTCTTCGTCATTGCCTCTTTCACAAAATTTATCATCAAAATGAAGAGTTAAAAAACCATCTTTTTCTTCAGCCTGACTACATTTCATCACGCGTGGACCACAACTTTAAAGTTGGTGTCCCACTTTGCCGAACTCACCTATACAACGACTCTTTTATCCCCCAAATCAGCAGGGAATGGAACCACCTTCCCGCCTCTATCGCTGCAATTGCTGACACCAACTTTAAAAGTGCCATTCGAGATACGGTATTTTGTTAACTTGTATGTTCAGAAAATGTATTATGGCACACTTGTATGTATTACTGCACACTTGTATATGTATTAACCACTCTTTTCTGTAATGCCCTCGGGCTCTGAAAGTATTTGAAATAAATAAATGAACACTATGATATTCCCGCTTCATGCAAATGTGCCATTTGAGACTGCCCATGTTACTTCGCCGAGCTAAAGAAAAAATGCGAAGATGTGAGAAAAACTCAGTCGTTCTTAGTGTGCATTGACGAATGGTCAAGGATCGTAGCTGCCAAGATAGGAAAGAGAGTGCACAGGTTGTCATAGCGCTACTGTTCAATAAACTGAAATGTGTAGTGTCTGACAATGGGTCGGCGTTCAGGAGCCAGGAACTTGCAAAGTGGGCACAGGAAACGGACATCACTCTAAAGTTTACGGTCCCGTACCACCCGTCAGCGAATCGGCCAACAGAACGGGCAGAACGGCTCGCATAACTTTCTAATCAGACTTTTGCAAACTCATCTACAATTTTAATTAAAAATACCTAATTAGGCAATTAAGAAGAAAACAAAAAAATATTGTGACTTCGGGCGCCGGGCGCGCTCAGCTTCAATTTCGCCCTTGAAATTCGATTGTGAATATCTCGAGCTACGTGCAATTATTGTGACTGGAAAATATATTGACCGCTCACAAACAGGGACGTAAGAGAGACGACACCACAATGCGCTATCGCGTGCGCATGCCATAATCGCATGCGTAGAAGAATGTATCGACGACTATGGCGCGGTTACTCTTCAGAACTCAGCCGGGGTATCAGTTCAATGCTTTTTAGATTTGATTCGCTGCTATCTCCACTCGACATTTGCCAAATGGAATGGGAAAGCTTTCCTACAGAAGCAGGGCATCTGTATCGGCTCATGTTTGGCGTCGATACTAAGTGACATTTTTCTAACCCACCATAGCAGGAATCTGGCACAGGTCTTGTCGGAACACAGGCTGGTCAAAGTTGTAAGATACGTGGACGATTACATTGTCCTCTTCGAGCCGGAATCACACGTATCGGTAGACAACCTCAAAAACGTTTTTTTTCTGCTGGCCTTAGCCCACTCATTATAACAGTTGAAGAGCCGTCCGATAACATGCTACGGTTTTTAGATATTGAACTTGAATTCATAAAACAGCACACGTGTTCGGCATATAAACCCAGAGCTAATAAGCCCATGTTCCCATACCAATCTGCTCACTCGAAGCTCGTAAAAAGAATCATTACCAATCTTTGCTTTGGAAACGCATTGAAAAACTCCTGCCACCATAAGATCCATAAAAGTCTTATGAGCCAGTCCAAAAAAAAGGTTATTGGCAGCTGGTTACCCACAGTCTGTGCAGGTGTAGGTTGTCGAGAGTCTGCTTAAAGATGCCGCTTGGACAGTAGTCCTCAGGACGCGGCCATCCAACAGGCGAAAAGTAGGAGCAGAGTGGCAGTAGTGCCTTATCTGCACAAAACGGCTCATAATCTAAAGAATATAGCTAGTCCTGTGGACATCAAAGTAGTGTTCTCAGCATCGAAAAAACTTGGCAGGTTATGTAGCTTGACGGACCCGTACCTCAGACCAGCTGTCGGATGCTCCAAGAACCATCGCGACTCTCTTGTGGATTGTGTACAAGAGGTGGTTTACGAGCTCCCGTTGACCTGTGGAAATAAGTATATAGGTCAGACGGGAAGGTGCCTTAACAATCGTCTTCGTGAGCGCAAGTTAAATGTCAAAAACAAGAATAATTACGACCATTTGTCTATACATTGTTTAGAATGCGGTTGCACACCGATGGATGATTCTTGTAAGGCACTAGCAAAACATAAAGATAGAGACGTCCTAGAGATAGTCGAAGCCCATGCTATCTCTCGCAATGGTGACACGTGTGTGAGTGCACAGCCAATCGACCCTTTAGATCGGGAGATGGCTTTTCTGGTTGGCTAGTGGGTGGACTGGTGGCGCCACTGTGCACGGATAAGTTGTTTGGTGTCTGGAAATAAAATTGTTGATGTTAGCGCATTGTGGTGTCGTCTCCCTTACGTCCCTGTTTGTGAGCGCTCAATATGTTTTCGAGTTCCGTTTACCAACACACCCAAAAAATGGCAATGCTAAAATTGTTGGGATTTCTAAAAAATGGGTATGCCTTAAAGTATCATGCACTACAACATTCTAGTAAAAACAACTGCACTCAAGTCAATAATTAAAAATTAATTAACGAGCATTTGTTATTTATTCGCGTCAATGTCTGTCACGAACGTCTGGAATCCTCGCTCGCGCTCCCCTTCGTACATTAGAAAGGGCGCCATGGTGTCGGCCGCGGCCTCCCAGACGTCAGCTCCCGGGGTCCAAGGTAGAACACAGCGACGCTTGGTTCGAAAGTAAGAGGCGCCCATTCGAGGGAAGCACCGCGGTCTGTTCACCATCAGTTTAACGACCGACGCGGTGGTCTCCGGCTCGCGGGGTGGGAGGAAACGGCGTGAAGGCATCCAGGGCTGCAACACCGACATATCTCGGACGTAGTCCGCGAGCCTGCTGTCACGCAACAACGCCAAGAAAGAATTTGACTGCTTGCGGCAGTTGGACCAGCGAAGGGCGCGGTCACCGGTGTCGCGAGTCTCGCCTGAGCGGCGAGCGCGGAGTGTCCCGCGCAACGAATCGAGTCGGCTGCGACACCGGGCACCCTCGTCGTCTACCGAAGCTGCGAGATCATCGTCACCTCCCCTACGAGTACCACTAGAGGGAATGGTCCGTATGGAACATTTATTGTGTTTTTTGTAACCGTTTTTGTATTTTACCAGCTTTAAATATCATTGTACTGGGTGCGCTGCGTCGCATAAATGCTCCGAAGCGCGAGCACGCTATCTTTCTAATATTTTCCTTGCCTTTGAATTTCTGTTAGTCTCCATCGTGTCGAGTATTAACATACCGCGTTGTATTGTTTTGTACCTCTAATTGTTCGTTCAGTACATAGTTTCTTGTGTCGTTGTTTTGTTCATCGCGCGTGTCTTTGTTTTCCTCTTAGTTCACAGTGTATCTCTTGCCGTTGCCCTTGTTCTAACTAAATGCTTGTTTGTTCCTTATCTAATGTCCGTGTCTGCTCAATCAGTCCGTCGGTCATCCTGAACGCCACTACATGTGCAACTCCGCACGGGTCGACCAGCTATTAAAAACTCAACATGTACCACTTCGAGGCCTTTCAGGCGTCGCAGGCCTAAGCGTAAAGTGGAAGCCTGCGAGTCTGCCGCAACGCCGTTGTTAGATCGGCGGGGCCTCGGCGAAGTGCGTGACAATGTCGTTTCATTGCGGCACAGTATTTCCGCCTCGACATAGAGTGCGTGTGCAAAAACGGCAGGACCGTGACTCTCATTAGATTTTTATAAAAAATCTGTATTTTCTGTAAAAAAATTACCATCTCCCGCTAAAGGGGACCACGAGGCGATGCGAAGCCGGAGCACTAGCACGATCGCGTTCCGTTGGCATTCGTTGGGCATGCTACCCACCTCGTGCATGCTACCGACCTCGCGTCGTGGAACGCGAAGAGGAACGCTACGCGCGTCGTGTTTTCCCTCTAGCCTGGCCGTTAACTCTCACAGGGCTAGCGGGCAATGCAGTCGAGAGGCGCGCGAGAGGGGGGCAGCGTAGGAGATGAGAGAGAGAGGAAGGGGACGCGCATGCACTGGCGCTCATCGCGGCGTTGCGCAGGAGAAAATTTCAGCATGTTGAGCCCGTGTTTTAGAGGAGGAGTGGAGATGGGGAGGGGAGAGGGGAGGTGGCGAGTGAAGAGGGGGAAAGGGGGAGAGGAGAAGCGGAGAGTGGATGGGAAATAGGGGAGAGGGAGAGCGGAGAAGGGGAGGGGTAGTGGAGAGTGCTTGGGCATGCGCAGTAAGGGTGGTCACGCCGCACACCACCACCACCACCACCGGTTTGAACTCCGCCATAAGATGCTTAGCATCTAAAAAACACCTTGTATAATTTACGCTGTACAAACTTGCCATTTAACGTAACCGTCCGAGTAGCGAGAACGCGCACGGCTGGGCATAAAGTGAACACGTGTGGATTCTTTCTCCAAAGGAGCGTGAGCCGTTCTTTTTCTGATATCTCTGCCGCGGACGGTGATGCTTTTTCACCGATGTTCGACAAACGTTGGCGGCAGCTTTCCAAAGCTCACAGTTTATAATCGGAAGCGAAGGACAAGCCGGAGAGGTGCTGAAGGCTCGGCATTTCTCCGGTTCAAAATCTTCCTTCTGTTGTTTTGACTTTGGGCCACAACCGAAGGAGCCGGTCCTCTCCTGTGCCAGCTTCGCTGTGGAGCAGAGGGAAGAGTCGCAATTTGGCGTCGTCTCAATGACAGTGATAGCGGTGAATGAATGGAGACGTTGCCGTTGCCACCGGCCCGCCTCGTGACCTCAGTGATTTGCATGCTCGCGGTCACCCATGGCCGCAGCGGCACTCCGCCAGACGTACCTCCTCCGCTCGCCACACTATTGTCCGTTTCCTTGTACGCGAAACGCATCTTCCGGAACTCGGGGAAGCAGACTTCCGGAAGCAGGTATTTGCTTGTTGGAGGCAGTTGCGCGCCGTCCGTATACACGTACTTGTGGCGCCAGCGAAGCATGATTTGGCTCAGAACAGAGACATTTTCGTGGCTGTGATATTTCCTTCTCCATTCATCCATGTGGCTCGTTTTCGAACCTGGCAATTCTCACGTGATTTCCACAGGCGTAGAGCGCAAAATTTCGGGAAGCGCGCGTCATATTTGCGTCTATGTATTTAGCCTCGCTTCATCTTTATTGCTCCACTGACCGTCAGAGTGAGAAAGCAGGGAGTCAGGCTCGGTCACCAGCGCCAGCGTATAGAAGCGCACAATGGAGTCGAAGCCACAATTTTCTTCGGCGTAACACGTGCCACGCAGCCTTGGAGCTGCACTTGTCACAGAACCAGGCTGCACCTAAACACCGAGACCGCTGTTCAGCGATGTGGAGGTCGCATTTGAATTGAGCATCTCATCTCGTCCCTTCTTCAGCGGTCGGGTTAGTGGGCGGGCTAAGCGCAGGGTTCGCTCCTTAGTACTCCTCGTTCGGCTGTGTGAGTGAAGAAGAGCAAAAATCCACCGGCCGACTGGCTTCGCGCTGACAGCGAGCTGCCGGAAGGCGCGGGAGCGGTCGGTGTGCGAAAAGGTCAGGGCGCGCCGCTGCAAAGACGCTATCGCAAACCGTCGTTGCTAAGAGGCGCCTGGGCTATAGCATGCGGCCAGTATCCACCGCAGCCAATGGTTGGTTTCTGGGCGCGTGGACGGGGCGTCGAACGACGTCGCTGTTCTCGTGGACTTGCAGACAAACGTTCGACTACCATCGGCGTACACACGGCGCCGTACGCCTTCTGCGCGGGCACAGTGATCATATCGCTATTTAACAGGCGGGCAGCATTGACAGGTCTGACTACACGTGTGTTCGTGTGCACCTCTTACTGCACATTTGCGCACGGGCATACTTTCACACTGTCTTTGCTGCGCATCCATTCGTGGTTACGTTTGAACGTGCCGAGGTTTCTTGGCGAATGTGAGCCTCACCCGGCTGTGTTGGCTGCGCGATTCTTTCATGACAGCTGCCCTTCCGATGACAGCTGCCCTTCGTGCGGCCGGCTGTCCGCCCCGCACGGGCGCTCCCTGTTCTGTCACCCTTTATTCCGTATTTGTTCGCCGCTCCTTTTGCCCTTTCGGCTACGTCAAACGGGGAAGCAGAGCCGGCGCCTAACTAACACGTGCACACAGCCTAATGAACGCGTTGCCCGATCGCAGCAAAAACGGCACAGCCCGCCGTCCATTGAGTAAATTATGCATCATGCTCGCTTGACGGTTCTAAGCGCGTTCGCGCAACCTTCCGAGCGCCTTGGCAAGTTCATGAGTAACCCCTAAGGTTTTAAGAACAATTTAAGGTGTTAGACTTCATAATCAAACCATGGAATTTCGGTTAGAAGTCATGTGGTCTTTGGAAATGCATAATAACTGATTATATGTGCTTAGCAAATATGTTACTATGACTCTTAAATAGAAAAGACCAATCTACGTTCAATTATAATGCGTTGCGGGTAAATGTGTCGTGACATGATTGCGTTAGATACTCTCAACGCACGAGAGATACTCCTATCGATACTCAGAGTTTCGATCAGATTGTTCGGTAAACACAGGGCTATGAAGTTGCGCATACAGGAATTAACTGAAATTGCATGGAATTAACCGGAAAGTGCACTCAATTAACCATCCGTGCACTTTGTATTTCTTCTCTTGCCGGCATATAGCACGAACCAAAGAAGGGCAATTGACAGAAGCTTCTTTTTACAGCAGAGCTGCTATGGTCGAGGTGTGTCGTAGATAGCAAATTATCATCATCATGAACCGGCACGCGTGCTCAATCGCCGCCCAAGCAGTCTGTGCAGATGGTTCACAACGGAAGCTGGACCCTGCGATGGTTCATTCAGACGACGGACCAAATCCGGATTTGGAGGGGCAGACGGCACGTCACGTGACCTGACATCAGCGATTCCCCTCATCCGCGCCTCGTGCGCGCGGCTCGGACAAATAATCCCAACCTGTTTTTCACCTCGGAATTCTGGTGGCGCAACGCTGCGGCTTTAGCAGGCAAACCAGCAGTGTCTGGCAACCAGTACACTTCGTTTCTGCTCGAGCGTTTCGGCTCTGCTGACGCTTATACTTCAGTTTAATTCTGGGGCCGAATTCTAAGACGATCGCTGTTGATATATCGATCACTTTCAACGCGCGCTGACTGGCGGGTTGGAGAATAGCGCGTATGTTGTCGCTTTAATCATCGCAAACGCGAAATTCTACGGCAGGCAAAGTGGCGGTGTCGCCGAAAGCGGTTGTCTCAGAACACAGCCTGTCTTTGAACGCTGATTTTAAGGTCAAGATGCGAACCAAGAGACGGAAACAATGTGCAGCAGTGCGATGTACACTGCCGGTACCTGTTATCCGCAAGAGCAAAAAAAAAAAAAAATCTCGCAGATCCCACGCATTGTGGGAATCGATGTAATGCGAAGCAGCCAGCAAAGAGCTGCATACATCGCCTTGTTTGTCTTTGATGCAGATCATGTCATTCTTGTAATCACATGTAGTTCACTATCGCATATTTTTCATGCATGCATGCACAATCTGGTATATGCCATGCTACTAAACCTTATATTCTAGTATATACAATGCATGACCTGTCATTTATGTTCGTCACGCACACATATCATGCCATAACAAAATTGTTATATATCCAGTTAAAAAAACAGCCGGAAGCGCGCTAAGACAATGTCATGTAAATCGTGCCGTATCCCAGGTAGCACAAAACGAATAATTGACGTTTTACAAACGTTTATCGCAGGCATTAATAACGTGTAGGAGACGTCAAGGAATAGAAGCTAAAGGCCTAGAAAACGTCGTATATCTCGTCTAATGTGCGGCTAGAATCCGTTTTTAAGGCCATCTAGAAAACATTTTAAAAACGTCCCAAAAATCCCATTGTATAAAAAGGATTGCTGGATACCTAAATAACCCACTGCATTGTCTTTGAAAAGACGTTTTCTAGACGTTTTTAAGACTTTATGCAGGATCTCTTTTTATTTTGCTGTTTTGTTTTTGTGCATGCAATTAGCGCACGTTTATAGAAAGCTCTGTCATAGGAATTACAGTTACTTTATTCTGTAATTACTATTACAGAGTGAGAGCTCGGTAGATTAACAGAGAAAAGTGGTTATGTCGTAATTTAATATGTAAAACAGCAACGATTTCTGTACAGCATAGAAACGTAAAAACCACAAAATGAGATATAGCGTGCTACTAGATACCATTATGCAGAAACGGCAAAAGAACACGAAATATCGTGGTAGTTAAAATGCAGCTATATAGTATCCAACCTTCAAGAACACAAGTTTTTGTTGCACGATTGATCATTAGCAAATTGTTGTTAAAAAATTCGGCAGATTTCACCTGCCGTGGGAATCGACGTGATGCGAAGCATGCGCAGGATGGTGACTGTGGCGTAATTTTTCACATTGAGCGAAACGTTACGGAATGACGCTAGAGAAATGTGGAAGTAGTATACGCACACTCCTATGTTCAAGAGTAGCATATGTATTATATAACCCATTGTTTACAGTTGCGTAACGATGCGAACAGCAACATGGGTGTTACCAACACCAGACGCGGTAAGCTTATATTCTTCAATACTGGATAGCACGAATCAGAACAGGACAAAGAAAGAACACAGATGCACAGGACAGGCGTTACTCGCAACTAAGCTTCATTCAGGATAGTTTCCCACATAGCCGAGTGCCACGCGCAGGCGCACTGCACGTACGTTACAGTCACAGTTAGAGTTGTTATGCTTATACTTTTCCGTTATGACGGAGAACGCACGTACGTTTCACGAACCCGTGTGTATGTGTAGAGGGCTTCTTGACAGTTCTTGAACAAGGTCACCATCACAGTTATCAGTGAGCACCAGCAGCTGGACCGGACTTGTTAATAGGATCCGTTCGTGATCGCGGCTATGAGGAGTCTAAGTGTAGTGAAGTGCGAGATATTGTGAAGCTGGTGGAAATCCTGGATGCCTTTTACGATGAAATGGTCTATGATGCCTTCTGTCGTGGACGTGGCAGCGAGGTCTTTTGATGCCCTGTCCACATCCAGGCCGTCTTTCACACAGTATAAGCACCAATCATTGTTGGGTCTTGATAAATCAATGTTGAAGTCACCGGTAATAATGAGAGGCCTAGTTCTCTTAGCAGATTTATTGTAGAAAGCACTGACCCAGGTTTTTGCGTAATCCACGTGGTCCACGTTGCCGACCACTTGGACGAGTGGATGGTAGTTGAGCGTCTTCCACGGGTGTTCTGTCTTCAGCTTCCTCACTTCCGCCGCGGTGGTGTAGCGGTTACGGTGCTTGGCTGCTGACACGAAGGTCGCAGGTTCGATCCCGGTCGCGGCGGTCGCATTTCGATGGAGGCAAAATGCTAGATGACCGTGTACTGTGCGATCTCGGTACACGTTAAAGAACACCCAATGGTCAAAACTTCCCGAGCCCTTCGCTATCGCGTCTCTCATAATCATATCGTAGTTCTGGGACATAAAAGCCCAACAATTAATAATATTATCACTTTCCTTGCGTGTCAATGTGTGTGTTCGCGGTTACTGTGTTGGTTGAGACTTTGTATCACCTGTGGCACATACCCGCATAACATAAACTCTGGTGTACGGGTATGTGCCACACGTGACTGAGAGAAAGGGTTTCATGACGTACGCGACAGGTATTTTGCGTTATTCATGTCATGACCAGTCAATTGTGTTCGTCATACACTGATCGCCTGCTACGCCAATCTTGGCATATTACAAGTTATGGAGACGACCAGGAGAGCGCCGAGACGTAGGCGGCTAGATAGATAGATAGATAGATAGATAGATAGATAGATAGATAGATAGATAGATACGTAGATAGAAACGGCCAAAGTGCCTGAGGTTCGCTAAGAAATGCTTCGCATTTAAAAACTAACAATGCAATATGACAGAACTTAGGATCTGGCACAGCCATTCTGCAATATGTAAGCGTCGTCTCAATTAGCTCTACTGAATAAAACACAAGCATGAAGTGAAGAGAAATTGTCGAAAGGGGAATGTTGCTGAAGCCAACGACCCGTCAGGGTCCTGACGAAGAAGAGCCTCCATGTTGAAACGTTTCTTCAGCGCTTCATCTTCCGCCGAACTTTTTTCTTGTAAGAAGGAGAGAGAGAGAATGAATACATGATAGGCAGGGCGGTTAACTAGCGTCCCGTTTGCTACCCTACTCATGGGGAGGGGAATGAGGGAGTAAAAATGCACAGAAAGAGCCACATTTCACAACACAAACACAGAGCAGCGTATCACAGGCGATCACTCAATTCTGTTGCCTTGAAGTACTGCAGGAGGGCTCGTGTGGTTTTCTGGGCTGCTGTGCTGTGAAGACAGACTCCCAAGATCTTTCCCTCAGTAAAAGGCCGACCATCAAGTCTCCTGAAGGCACACTGGTTCACTGGAGAGTCTGGCGATGTTGTTGAAATTGGGGACAGTGGCACAAGCGATGATCCATAGTCTCTACACGGTTGCGGTTACTGCACATTGATGAATCTGCCATAATAGTTAGAAGACGCTACAGCGAGCCACAGCCAGCACAGCAACACAGCAAAAAAACGTGGGCAGTTGAAATGGACAGGAATACGCGCTGTCCTGTCCAATTCCACTCTCCACGTTTTCTTCAGTGCGCTTCAATCTAATTTTCCAAATATGAACGTAAACCAACTAGCCGAACTCGCAATCTTGCTCCAACACAGCATTGTAAGCAGGAAAGCAGTCATGCATCAAACAGCTGGGTTGTGTCTTCCTTCGTTTCAAAACAATCGTTCAGTAGCGCTACTTAAGACCACAGTTAGTGGAAATCGACTCCAATGTGTTTCCTGCTCCAACGAGAGCAGGAAAACTAGTCGTCGCAGTCCACGAGGCAAGGGCTGCGACGCTATCGAACTGTAAAAGCCCTCAGCGAAGTTCATCGAATGTCATAGACGTGTTTGTGGACGGTGTTCGCGCATCTGCCCTTATCGACACTGGAGCCGCCGTATCCGTTATGGACGCAAAACTTAGCCGCTTACTCCGAAAAGTGACGACGCCACTTTCTGGGATGTCCCTCCGTAGCGCCAGCTCCCAGACTATTAGGCCTACAGCAGTATGTACTTCTCGCGTCGTCATTCAGGACGTTCTGTACGACGTCGAGTTCATCATAATTGCTGCATGCTCCCACGACGTCATCCTGGGATGGGATTTTCTTTCCCGCCACGACGCCATAATTCACTGCGCACCAGCCGCCCTCGAACTCTCACCATTCTCACATTTGACGCCGGCAGACAGTCCATCGGCATTCACCAAGATCCTTGTCAAAGACGATACCAAAGTTCCCCCAAACTCGTCGACGGCCGTGCCAGTTTACTGCGCCGGTCTCTGCGACACCATTGCACTCCTTTCGCCATCTGACCGCGTTTGCACTAGGAAAGGGTTGCTTGTACCTTTCGCGACCGTGCAAGTCACTCAGGGTAGCACCGCTATTTTTGTTACCAACCCATCCCCGCACATTGTTACGTTGGTGCGAGGGGAATGTCTCGGCAGAGTGGAGCCCCTCGAAGACGCACAAGTTCTGGACGCACCCGATGACTCGCACTGCACCAGTTCCCGCACCATCAGTGCCGTTTCCACGTCTGATTCATCACCCGCGGACGTATTTGGTCCCGCTATTGCTGACAACCTTACGTCGGTCCAGCGTTCCCAGCTTCTGTGCCTGTTGGAAGAATTTCGTTCTTCTTTCGATGTCGGGCAAACTTCTCTCGGCCGCACGACCGCTGTTACGCATCGCATCGACACTAGCGCCCAACCACCACTGCGGCAACGTCCATATCGCGTGTCTCCCACAGAACGTCGGGTAATTAATGAGCAAGTCGACGATATGCTTCGACGCCACGTTATTCGACCCTCGGACAGCCCATGGGCGTCTCCTGTTGTTCTCGTTGCCAAGACGGACGGTTCTGTGCGGTTCTGTGTGGACTACCGAAGGCTCAACAAGATCACTCGGAATGATGTTTATCCGCTGCCGCGAATCGACGACGCGATTGACAGCCTCCAAGGAGCAGAATACTTTTCATCTCTCGATTTGCGCTCGGGGTGCTGGCAAGTACCCATGGCTGATGATGCTCGACCGAAGACTGCCTTTGTCACGCCCGACGGCTTGTACGAGTTCAACGTCATGCCGTTAGGTCTGTGCAATGCGCCCGCGACCTTCGAGCGCATGATGGACACCGTTCTGCGCAACTTGAAATGGCACACGTGCTTGTGTTACCTGGACGACGTCGTCGTTTTCGCTCCGGACTTCTCCTCGCATATTCAACGTCTGCGGCATGTTTTGACGCGTTTGAGCAACGCCGGCCTCCAACTGAATCTGAAGAAGTGCCGATTTGCAGCACGGCAGCTGGCAATCTTATGGAACATTCGACTGGTCGTTTTAGAGCGCTCCGAAGGCGCTGAAAAAAGTGTGTAAAATAGCAACTAACCATTGCTACTAACATTATCGGGTCAAAACATAATCAGGAAGGAGAGAAATGACTTGCATACCTGCTTGTTCTCGTTGAAAAGGTTTAAAGCTGTTGAATTCAACAGTTTCAAACTCAGTCAGAGCGCTCTCAAACGACCAGTCGAATGTACCATTAGGCTACGTCGTGTCCAAGGACGGAATCCTTCCCGATCCGGCCAAGCTTCGGGCCGTGGCCGAATTTCCTAAACCTACGTCCGTCAAAGAACTGCGCAGTTTCGTCGGACTGTGCTCATATTTTCGACGTTTCATACGCAACTTTGCCACCATCATATCGCCGCTGACGAAGCTCCTTGGGAGTAACGGGCCCCTACATTCGTGGTCGTCCGAATGCGACGACGCGTTCGCCAAGCTCCGTCGTTTATTGACGTCTCCTCCCATACTACGTCACTACGACCCTACGGCCCCAACGGAGGTACACACGGACGCGAGCGGTGTAGGCCTCGGCGCTGTTCTTGCTCAGCGCAAACCAGGGTTCCCCGAATACGTCGTAGCATACGCAAATCGTACGCTTACTAGAGCCGAGACCAATTACACCGTCACGGAAAAAGAGTGCCCGGTGATCATCTGGGCTCTTACAAAATTTCAGCCTTATTTTTATGGTCGCCCATTTGATGTCGTCACCGATCATCATGCACTATGCTGGCTGTCGTCATTGAAGGATCCCTCAGGCCGTCTCGCCCGCTGGGCACTTCGCCTGCAAGACTACGACATCCGCGTGCTGTACCGCAACGGACGCCAGCATGCTGACGCCGACGCCCTCTCGCGCTCCCCCTTGCCTGACGACAATGCCTCCTGCTCAGTATCTCACATTGCTGTTTCTTCTATCGATGTTCACACCATCACTACCGAGCAGCGCAAGGATAAATGGATCGCCTCGCTGATAGACTTGCTCACTGATCCGTCGGCAACACCAACCACTCGCGCGTTGCGTCGTCAAGCCCACCATTTCGCCCTTCGTGACGACCTAGTGCACCGACGCAATTACAACGCCGACGGCCGCCAGTGGCTACTTGTAATACCCCGAAGTCTGCGTGCTGAAATATGCGAGTCCTTCCACTCTGATCCGCAATGCGCGCACTCTGGGGTATCCAAAACTTACCAGCGCATTCGACAACGATACTTCTGGCGAGGGATGTACCGCTACGGGCAGAAGTTCGTCCGCTCCTGTCTCGATTGCCAACGCCGAAAACCTTCAACGCACGTGTCACCAGTCGGTCTACAACCATTACCTTGCCCTAACCGTCCGTTTGGGCGCGTGGGCATCGATTTGTATGGACCACTTCCTCTGACGTCGGCTGGTAACCGTTTGGCCATCGTCGCTGTCGACCATCTAACGCGATACGCCGAAACCGCAGCCCTCCCAGCGGCTACAGCGCGCGATGTTGCCTCCTTCCTGCTACACCGATTCATGCTGCGTCACGGTCCACCCCAGGAGCTTCTCAGCAATCGAGGCCGTGTCTTCTTGTCGGAGGTCGTCGAAGCCATTCTCAAAGAGTGCCATGCTGTTCACCGCAAAACTACTGCTTACCACCCGCAGACGAATGGCCTAACCGAACGCTTTAACCGCACGCTCGGCGACATGCTCTCAATGTACGTCGCCGCCGATCACACAAATTGGGATGCCATTCTGCCCTTCGTCACCTACGCCTATAATACCGCCCGTCAAAGCACTACAGGTTTTTCACCCTTCTTCCTGTTGTACGGAAGGCACCCGTTGCACACTATTGACACGATACTACCCTACAAGCCGGATCCATCCGATTGTGCGCTAATTTCTGAGACAGCCAGGCTTGCTGAAGAGTGTCGTGAGCTTGCAAAGTCCTTTACAACGCACGAACAAGAGCGGCAGAAGAGCCTTCGCGGTGGCACCACCACTTCTGAGTCCACGTTCCTCCCCGGAGCGCTCGTATGGCTCTCGGTCCCTACCACTGCAACTGGTCTCTCGTCAAAACTACTGCCAAAATACGAAGGCCTCTACCGGGTCGTCGAGCGAACATCCCCGGTCAACTACCTTATCGAACCCATCGAACCAACTTCGGACATGCGCCGTCGAGGGCGCGACATAGTCAACGTGGAGCGCCTCAAGGCCTACTATGACCCACTCATAGTGACGAGCTGTTAGGTCGCCGGACGGCTCCCCTTTTCGTACCCGGGGTAATTCTGGCGAAGCAATTGGTACTGTTTAACGGTTGCGCTCTCCAGCGGCTCCAGCGGCCATGAACGCTCCAGCTCCAGCTCCAGATCCAGTGGCCATGAACGCTAGGATCGAGAATCTCGAGTCGCAAGTCAAAGGCGCGCCAGAGGCTACGTCGCGCCCGGTCGTGGACGGCAACGCGCCACCACGCGTCGTCAGTGCGGTCAGCAAGCAGAACAGTGATGATGGCGCCAGTTAAGGAATTCAGAATCTGGCAATGGAACTGCAGAGTGTTTCAACACAAAAGAAACACTCTGCAGCAATTTATTCGCACTCACCAAGAAAAGCCACATGTTATCTTACTGCAAGAAACGTTAGCAAGCAACATCACTCTTCCGGGATACAAATCCCATGCGCTACACGGAGATGGCAGGGGCATTTGCACACTGGTTAGCAACAAGTGCACGTTCATCGTTCACGTTCTGAGAATCCCGCCCGGAAAAAGGGAGCAGTCTCTGATTGAAATCATCCCAGGTCAAGCAAACAAGGATAGCATATACGTTCTCAATGTATACAGCAGCCCGAAAGAGCACAGGCAACGGTTCGAGACAGTAATCACCAGGGCAGTTAGACTGGCGGGCACCTCGCCTCTCATAGTGGCTGGGGACTTTAACGCCCCTTTTCATGCGTGGAACTACCCCCACGACACGGCTAAGGGTAGAAGCCTGTGGCAGGAAACGAGTGATTTCGGCTTCTCTTTAGTGACAGACCCGGCGTTCCCAACCAGGAGGGGCACATCTACCACCCGAGACTCTGTACCAGACCTCACCTTCGTCAAGAACGTCGACTCAGTCAAGTGGTCCAACCTGATGGTCGATCTCGGCAGCGATCACTACATAACTACGACCACCTTTGAGGTTTCTCAGAAAAAGCTTCGGGCCTTCTCGATTACCGACTGAGACAGGTTCCGCAAAATCCGCCGAGAACGAGCAGACCATGGAGAGAAGCCGCAAGGCCTAGAACAATGGACCGAATCAGTTATGCAGTATGTCCGGAAGTCCACCAAGATGGTGCAGACAGACTTGCAGACAGAGAAGATGGACAGCCGACTTGCGCACCTTCTCGAAGCTAAGCAGTCACTCCTCGAGAGATGGAAGGGCCAGCGCCTCAATCTCAGGCTCCGGAAGAAAATTGCCGAGGTCAACAAGGTGATAGAAGAACACTGCCAAACGCTGTCAAGACAGCAGTGGGATGATATCTGTAATTCGATCGATGGTCAGGTGCGGACGCGGGGCAAGTGGAATCTTCTAAAACACCTCCTTGACGAGACCGAAACCAAATCAAATCAGAGAAGAGTACTGGCCAAGACCCTCCACGAAGCCACGAGGTCATCAACGGAGGAGGAAGTCCTGGATTATCTTGCAAAAAAGTACCTGCCTCTGAAAAACCAGCGATGGCGTCGCCTACACCGAATACAGTGGGAAACCAAACTCCACTCTGGACTAACCATTCACCATCGAGGAGATCCGGAGAGCTCTACATGATCTCAACGGTAGATCCACGCCAGGCCCGGATGGTGTAACAAACAAGGCACTCAGAAACCTCGAGGACGAGTCGGTCGAGTTTCTCGCGGACGAAATCAACCGTATATGGAAGGAGGGCGCAGTCCCTGAGCAGTGGAAGATTGCGCGGGTCATCCTCATTCCTAAGCCCGGCAAGCCACCGAGCTTGGAAAGCCTACGGCCTATCTCTCTTACATCCTGTGTGGGGAAGGTGGCAGAGCACGTCATCCACAACAGAATCACAGGGTTTATCGAGGAAAACGAGCTGTTTCCTCACAACATGGTAGGATTTAGGCCCGGTCTTTCAACTCAGGATGCTATGAGGCTCATCAAGACTCAGATACTCGACAGTAACACCCGGGACACGAGGGCCATTCTCGGTCTTGACCTAGAGAAGGCTTTCGATAATATACATCACTCGTTCATTCTCGACTCAATCTCGAACCTAGGCCTGGGCGCGGCCTTCCATGCTTTCGTTCGATCTTTCCTCGAGGGACGCAGCGCGCTGCTCAAGGTCGGCGAGATCGAAACGGACAAAATGGCACTGAGCAATAGGGGCACCCCGCAAGGGTCCGTGATTTCACCGCTATTGTTCAATATCGCCATGGTTGGTCTATCGGAGGGTCTGGGCAAGATTCAAGGCATCGGACATACTGTTTACGCGGACGACATAACGATCGGGTGTGCTGGAGGCAGCGATGGGCACATTGAATCTGCCCTCCAGGAAGCCATCGACTACACAGAGTCCTTTCTTAAGAAGTTGAAATACCTCCAGCCACAAATTCTTGGAGGAAACCCGACGTTTCGAGACCGGCTTGGTCTCTTCTTCAGGGGTGACTGTCCTGATCAGGGAGGCTTCGTCGCAGCTTGTTTTTGGCTCCGCCTTTCTCTTTCCCTTGTAGAGCACACATAAGAAAACGACTCGACACGTCCGTCTAGCGCCGAAGCCTAAAACCAACTAACTTTTTCTTTATTTTCCTGCCCCTCGCGCCAGCCTTGCTGCCGCGCCGCACGAGGTCACGTCCGACCTCTTCTTTCTTCACTGCGCCATCCCGTCGATGTCGGTGGCGCTACATAGCTCCTTCCCCTAGAGAGCAGCATGGTCTGCGAACGAAATCAGCACTTCCAAGAAACTCTGCGGATTGAAGTAGTGTCCGCAGCGACGGGAACGGAGACATGTGGAACTGGATTGAACCAGGCGACTGTGGGAGTCGTCTCACAGTAGGCTGGCTTCAGGCGCTCCAGAGCGATGGTGTCAGGTTTGCCATGAACATCTACGACATATGTCGACTCGCGTTTCTCCAGTACCGGAAAGGGCCCGAGGTAGTGTGGGTGGAGAGCAGGCCGAAGAGGTCCAAAGCGCACGAAAACGTGGGTTGCATTGGTCAGGTCGGATGTAATGTATGGTGTGCGGTCTGGAGGAGGACGTGTCGGACAGGGTTTAAGATCCCGGAAGAGGTCCCTAAGAAGGTGTACGTATTCGTGAGTAGACAGAGCTGCCGAGGGTGGTTCTGGGGAGAAGAAGTCGCAGGGCAGACGGAGTGGAGTGCCGTAGACGAGCTCCGCGCTCGAGCACCCGAAGTCCTATTTCAAGGCGCAGCGGATACCCAGAAGTACCAGTGGCAGACGTTGAACCCATTGCGATGGCGTGCCATGGGCCATCAGTGCTGCCTTGAGCTGTCGATGGAAGCGTTCTACGAGGCCATTGGTCTGGGGGTGGTAGGCAGCCGTGCGAAGACGATGCGTGCCAAGCAAGCGTAGGAGTTCGTGAAAGAGGGCAGACTCGAATTGCTGTCCTCTGTCAGTCACGATCGTGGTAGGGCATCCGAAGCGGGCAACCCATGTTGTGACGAATGCTGCTGCGACGGTTGCAGCAGAGCTGTCTGGAAGCGGGGTCGCTTCTGGCCATCGAGTAAATCTGTCGACAGCTGTGAGCAGGTAGCGAAATCCGTCACACGGTGGTAGTGGTCCGACGATGTCGATGTGGACAATATCGAAACGATGGTCAGGCTGGAGAAACTGGCGTGTTGGGGGAACAGGGTACCTGTGGACTTTGGCACGTTGGCAGGGTGTACATGCACGTACCCAGTCGCGTACGTCCGCGTTCATCCGGGGCCATACGTAACGCGATGAAACAAGGCGTTGCGAGGCACGAACGCCGGGGTGAGCGAGCTGGTGCAGCGTGTCGAAAAGCTGCTTGCGTAACGTGCGAGGGACAAATGGTCTGGGTGTGCCTGTAGAAGTGTCACAGACGAGGTTGGCGCCATCAAGCAGGATATCGTGCAATCGCAGTGCTGTTTTAGATGAGCGCAGTTGTATGAGCTCGGGATCATTAGCTTGGTGTGCTGCGAGCGTCGGCACATCCAGTGGCGCAGGAGTTGCAGGTGATGTCACGGCGTCCACGCGGCTGAGAGTGTCAGCGGGTATGTTCTGGTCGCCGCTGACGTGTCGGATGTCGGTGGAGAATTCAGATATAAACAAGAGATGGCGGATTTCTCGTGGCGTGTGCGTCGACGACTCTCTGCAAAGCGCATATGTCAACGGCTTGTGGTCCGTGAAAATTGTAAATGGTCGACCTTCGACGATATGGCGAAAGTGTCGGATGGCGAGGTAAATTCCAAGTAACTCTCGACCGAAGGTGCTGTAACGAGCTTGTGTTGGGCTGAGTTTCTTGGAGAAAAAGGCTAATGGTTGCCATGAGTTGTCAACACGCTGCTGGAGAACCGCTCCCACGGCTGTGCTAGACGCGTCACTCATGAGGGCTAGAGATGCCGTGGGGTTGGGGTGGGCAAGAAAGGCAGCGTTGGCGAGCGCGCCCTTGATCTTGATAAAGGCGTCTTCAGCAGTGGAGTCCCAAGGTAGTAAGGACGTCTTGTTCTTGCTGGTAAGCAGACGGTCCAAAGGCGCCACTATATCGGCACAGTTCTTGATAAAGCGGCGGTAAAAGTTAACCATGCCGAGGAATTGCCGCAGCTTCGTGATCGTTGTGGGCCTAGGGAAGCTCTGGACTGCTTCGATTTTTGATGAAAGTGGGCGGATGCCACTGGTGTCCAGGTGATGTCCGAGAAAGACTAAGCTAGTGACACCAAACTCGCTTTTCGAGGCGTTGATGACGATGCCGTGGTCAGATAGTCGTTGTAGCAGACAACGAAGGTGTTGTAAATGCTCTTCCACAGATTTGCTGGCCACCAACAAGTCGTCCACGTAGGCGAAAACAAAGGGTAGACCACGCGTGACTGTGTCAATGAAACGTTGAAAGGACTGAGCGGCATTCCTGAGACCGAACGGCATTCGCAAAAACTCGAAGAGTCCGAATGGTGTTGTAATAGCCGTCTTGGGTATGTCTGATTCGGCCATGGAAATTTGGTGGTAGGCGCGGACAAGGTCAATCTTCGAAAAGATGTTGGCGCCGTGCAGAGCGGCAGTGAAATCCTGTATGTTGGGTAACGGGTACCGATCCGGAATTGTCTTAGTGTTCAGAGATCGGTAGTCTCCGCATGGCCTCCAGTCACCCGATTTCTTGGGCACCATATGGAGTGGAGCTGTCCAGTTACTTGCGGACGGGCGAATAATTCCCAATTCCAGCATATGTTCAAATTCTGCACGTGCAACCTTGAGTTTGTCCGGAGCAAGTCGACGTGGCCGGAAGAAAGCAGGAGGTCCGACAGTAACGATGTGGTGACGTACGTCGTGGCACACTGGTTTTTTCCAATTAGGCGGTGCGGTGATGTCAGGGAATTCTCGTAGCAAAGCCGCGAAGGGTTCATTGGAAACCGTAGCACAAGAGAGGGCTAAATCTGTGGTTCCCGGCGCAGCAATGCCTTTCACCGAGAGGTAAGTTGTCGCGTCTAGGAGACGTTGTCGCTTGACGTCGACAATGAGGCCATGGTCGGTGAGGAAATCAGCACCGATAATGGCAGAAGGAACGTCGGCGACCATGAACAGCCAGCGAAACGGTCTTCGTAGTCCCAGGTTGAGGGTGAGCGACCGTTGTCGAAATACTGGAATCCGCGTTCCATTCACAGCTTGCAAGTACAGCATGGGAGTAGCGGTGCGATCCATTCGTGTAGCAGGAAGAATGCTGACCTGTGCGCCTGTGTCAATTAGGAAGCGTTGCCCAGTGACCTTGTCGTTGACATAGAAGAGGCGACATGGGGTAGGCCTGTGACCGCTTGTCGCCGCTAGCGGTCGGCCGGACAGTTTTCCGACCAGGTGCAAGGGAGGAGGCAGTGACGCGCGCTAGCGCCAAAACGGCGGTGGTACCAGCAGATGTCAGACTGCTGTGATTCACTGTTGCGCTGGCTCTCGATGGATGGGAAGCGTCGATAAGATGGAGAACGGCGACGTCGACGTGAAGGAGGAGAAGCGCTCCTACGAGTAGTGGCAACCAGAAGCTTCTCCAGTCTGTCGCATAGCTCAGCGACGGGAAACGATGGTGATTCTGGCTCGGACCGCTTTGTCAGTGAAGGGCTGACGGCGTGCGATGCTGAAGCCGGAATTGCAGCTGCAACCACTGGAAGTGGATTGGCAACTTCCATAACCTTGTCAGCCAATGTAGCGAGCTCTGACAAATTCTGGGTTGAAGCAGTTGCCAGCACCATCTGGACTTGGGTGGGCAAGCGCTGAAGGAATAGCTCACGGACGAAGGTGCTGTCCGTAGTGGAAACGCGTGGGCCGAGCAGATTAAGGAATCGACGCAGTAGCTGGCTTGGCCGTTGATTGCCGAGTTGTTCGATTGAGAGTAGCTGTTGCAACCGTGTGCGTTCCGACACAGCCGTGCGGTCCAGTATAGCAGCCTTAATTACGTCGTAAGGCGACTCTGGTAGGTCGTGCGCGAACGAATGGAGAAGGTCGGAAATCTCGTCGATGACGGCCGCTGGAAGCGCGTCGACCACGAGGAGATACTTGCGAGTCTGGGACGTAATCCGCGACAGTTCAAAACGTGCCTCTGCTTGGATGAACCACGCTGAGGGGTTCCGTTCCCAGAACTCTGGCAGTCGGATGGTGTTCGAAATAACCGCAGCGGTTGAAGAGGTCTCGGCGTTGGCCGAGTTGGTCGAGGCTTGCTGGCGTTCGTTGCCGGTGGTTGACATGGCTCCACGTCTTTGTGTTTCGTGTTGCACGTTGTGATCAGGCACAAGTTGCTACTTGATCCAAACGTCCGGGTCACCAATTTGTAGAGCACACATAAGAAAACGACTCGACACGTCCGTCTAGCGCCGAAGCCTAAAACCAACTAACTTTTTCTTTATTTTCCTGCCCCTCGCGCCAGCCTTGCTGCCGCGCCGCACGAGGTCACGTCCGACCTCTTCTTTCTTCACTGCGCCATCCCGTCGATGTCGGTGGCGCTACACCCTCACGTTCCGCATGCCGCATGTCGAGAGATCAGCTTCCCCCCCCCCCCCCCCGCGGAGACGCATCTGCGAACGACACACGCGACCCTCCTCCCACGCTGGCCACCCCACCGGCTACAATGGTATCGAAGAAACCAGCCCAACGAGTCGTCATCCCGTATGTTCCGGGAACTAGTGAACAGCTCGCCAGGGTTCTCGGAAAAGCTGGGGTCACGGTGGTTCACAAGCCGGCCTCAACGCTCGCTCGCTTACTACCGCGGCCGAAAGATCGACCATCCCGGGAGCAACACCAGGGCGTGGTCTACAAAGTGTCATGTGCTGACTGTCCAGCGAGCTACATAGGCGAGAGTAAGTGCTTCCCGGAAAGAATGCGCCAACACAAAAACGAGGTCAGGAAGATGGAAATACAACGCAGTGCCCTTGCAGAGCATTGCGAGAAGCACGACCACAAAATTGACTTCGAGGGCGCTTCCATCATAGAAACGGAAATGAATCTGGGAAGGAGGCTCTTACTCGAGTCGTGGCACATCCAGAACACACCTGCGAATGTGAACCGGTCTCTCGGAACAATGCCTCCGATCTACGTGCACGGCCTCCGGAACGTGAGGGAAAGAGAAAGGCGGAGCCAAAAACAAGCTGCGACGAAGCCTCTCTGATCAGCACAGTCACCCCTGAAGAAGAGACCAAGCCGGTCTCGAAACGTCGGGTTTCCTCCAAGAATTTGTGGCTGGAGGTATTTCAACTTCTTAATTCTTCCACCCAGCCAGACTTCTGTCGAAATGTTTACATTTAAGTCCTTACGCACTGACTTTGGTCAAGAGGCGGCTCTTCTCGCAAAGCGTTACGTGAACGTAGCACGAGGCATCACGACCTATCGGACTCATCTCGACTTCTCGAAGACCTGCCGGGAGATGAACGCAATACCGCAAAGCCTTCAACTTAAACGCATGGTGCACACGGCGGAGGGCAACAAGATCGTCGCACAAGCTGAACGACGCCTGCTCAAAGCCCGAATCCATGAGTGCCACAACGTGATCAAGAAGAAGGAATTAGACCTGTTCTTCCTTCGACGACAGCTACACCATCGACTGCCCAACATCTTTCCGTCGTTGGAAGAATTCGCGCGGGATGTGGCTGCAACAACAGCTCGGAAGCAACAAGCAGCTCACAAAGGCAAGCTTGCGACGCTTCAAGGGAAACGCCACCGCAGTCCGGTCAACGGAAATTTCGTCATCAACTTGTCGTCCAGACAACTCTCCCCGACCGAGCACGACGTGCTGGCAAAGGGACACAATTTTAACACGACCGCGACGTGTCCGCCACTACCAAAGATCATTGCGGCTGTCGAGGAAGGCATCAGGATACTCGACAGTGGAATTCGAGAGAACATCCGTCTCAAGGCCATCGGTGTACTATAAAAATAGGAAAACGCCGTGAGCACAACCTGTCGAGAGAGGAGAGCAATGCGATCCGTGCGCTCCGAAAGGATGAGAAGATTGTCATCCTCCCGGCCGACAAAGGCAACGCGATGGTCCTGCTTGATAGGGAGGCGTACGACGACAAAGTTCAGGATTTGCTCCAAAGCCCGGCCTATGAAAAGCTGACGAAAGACCCCACAACAAGAGTCCAAAGGGAACTTAACAAGCTTCTGGCGGATATCTTCAAAGGACACCAAGAGGCAAGAACCATCTATCTCCAGCTCATCTGCAGGAACGGCTCTGCACCAGGTTTTTACGGGCTTCCAAAGATCCATAAGCCCACCATCCCGCTCCGTCCGATCGTGGATTTTACATCTTCTCCACTCCGTGCGCTGTCCCAATATCTCCACCGGACTCTGGCGCCGCTCGTGGCAAAAACACCAACCCACATACGCAACGCCAGCCACTTCGTGGAGCGCATGAAGGAAGTGACCGTGAGCAGTGATGAGTGCCTCGTCTCGTTCGACGTCGTGTCCCTGTTCACCAGCGTGCCCATAACACTAGCGGTGTCTTGCGCACGGGCAGCTTTGAATGACGACGAACTCCTGAGTGAAAGCACCTGCCTAAGCACCGATGAGCTGTGCCGCCTACTGGAGTACTGCCTCAAGGGAACATACTTTAGTGTCAACGGGGACTTCTACAGACAGGCCAACGGGACCGCGATGGGAGCAGCCGTCTCCGTTAAAGCTGCGAACCTCACAATGGAGCACGTAGAAGAGGCGGCACTGCGTTCCTTTATTGACAGGCCGAAATATTTGTGAGGTATGTGGACGACTGCTTCTGCATCATAAAGAGGACAGCGGTAGACAGCTTCCTCGAACATCTTAACTCCGTCGACCAAGCAATCCAGTTTACGGTGGAAAGAGAACAAGACGGAGCGCTACCGTTCCTCGATGTTTTAGTACGACGACAAGGCGAACGCATGACCTTCTCGGTGTACAGAAAACCAACGCACACCGGCAGGTATTTGCATTTCACCTCGAGTCACCCCACTGCCCACAAAGCTTCCGTGGTGTCGGCACTCTTTTCACGAGCAAGAGCCATCTGCACATCAGAAGGAGAAAGAAAGAGAGAAGAAGAGAGGGTCGTGGCCGAGTTAAGAAAGAACGGATACACGACAGCTTTCATCCGCCGTGTGGCACGCCGCATGTCGAGATATCAGCTTGCCCACCGCGGAGACGCATCTGCGAACGACACACGCGACCCTCCTCCCACGCTGGCCACCCCACTGGATACAATGGTATCGAAGAAACCAGCCCAACGAGTCGTCATCCCGTATGTTCCGGGAACTAGCGAACAGCTCGCCAGGGTTCTCGGAAAAGCTGGGGTCACGGTGGTTCACAAGCCGGCCTCAACGCTCGCTCGCTTACTACCGCGGCCGAAAGATCGACCATCCCGGGAGCAACACCAGGGCGTGGTCTACAAAGTGTCATGTGCTGACTGTCCAGCGAGCTACATAGGCGAGAGAAAGTGCTTCCCGGAAAGAATGCGCCAACACAAAAACGACGTCAGGAAGATGGAAATACAACGCAGTGCCCTTGCAGAGCATTGCGAGAAGCACGACCACAAAATAGACTTCGAGGGTGCTTCCATCATAGAAACGGAAAGGAATCTGGGAAGGAGGCTCTTACTCGAGTCGTGGCACATCCAGAACACACCTGCGAATGTGAACCGGTCCCTCGAAACAATGCCTCCGATCTACGTGCACGGCCTCCGGAACGTGAGGGAAAGAGAAAGGCGGAGCCAAAAACAAGCTGCGACGAAGCCTCCCTGATCAGCACAGTCACCCTTGAAGAAGAGACCAAGCCGGTCTCGAAACGTCGGGTTTCCTCCAAGAATTTGTGGCTGGAGGTATTTCAACTTCTTAATTCTTCCACCCAGCCAGACAGACTTCTGTCGAAATGTTTACATTTAAGAGTCCTTTCTGCAGGACACGGGCCTCAGGTGCTCACCGAGTAAATCAGAGCTGCTTTTGTATAGACCCAGCAGGCGGGGACGCAAGCCAAAAGACTGGAAGCCCCTGGCAGAGAGTGACATCAACCTGCATACGAAGAGTGGGGATATAATCCCTAGGGTCGCGTCGATCCGCATCCTCGGTATGATCGTGGAGTCGTCGGGCACCAATAGCCAAATGATCCTCCGGCTCGCAAAAAAGACTGACAGCACCATCGGCCTTATCAGGAGGGTCGCCAACAGACGCATTGGTCTTGCAGAAGACAACCTAGTCAGGCTTATCCACGCGTTCTTACTGTGCCACTTTACCTACGTCGCGGCCATGCATGTCTGGAGGAGGGCTAAGCGGGATAAATTAAACGCCATGATCCGGAGAGGCATCAAGAGCGCTTTTGGTATCCCGAACTACACGCAGACGGAACGACGCCTACAGCTGGGAATGCACAACACGCTCGAGGAGATTGCGGAGGCACAGGAGAGGGCACAGGTCATCAGACTCTCGGGCACGAAGGCTGGGAGGCGACTCCTGATGGCCATGGGTATCCCGTCGGCCACAGTGGATGACAATTACCAGGGATTGCCAAGAAGACAACGTGAACAAATCATCGTTTCCCCCATTCCCCGCAATATGCACCCGTTGCGAAACACGGGAAGAAGACGGGCCAGGGCAGCGGCGATCCTCCGCAGTGTAGCAGAGGTCCCTGGGGAGAGCTGTTTTGTTGACGCGGCCAGGTACGGGAACAGCAACAAATACGCAGTGGTCTCGGTCGACCAAGCTGGTTCGGTCATCAACGCCGCATCGATTGAATGTTCCTCCTCGAGCGCTGCCGAGCAGGTGGCCATCGCCGTCGCTCTCCTCGACGAGAAGCGCGCGAACGTATACAGCGACTCACGGGCAGCCGTCCGTGCCTTCGCCGTCGGCGCAATCGCCAAGGAAGCACGCCGTATTCTCGGCGAAAAAGACATCTCTAACCACATCTTAACGTGGTTCCCTGCTCACATGGGTCATTTCGAAGGAGGCCCCACCAACCTCAACGAGCTGGCCCACTCCAAGGCGCGAGGTATGACGTTCCGCGCCCACGGAGGTTCTCCCCAGCCCACGACGTTGGACAATAGAGATCAGCCCACCACATACAATGAAATTACGCAGCACTTCTACCTAGGCAGGAGGGTCTACCCCCCTCCTCACAGAAAACTACACAGAGCCCAGGCCATGACGCTTAGACTCCTGCAGACTGATTCATATCCAAATCTGGTTTTATTTGACAAAATTTACCCGGATACTTACACTAGCAGCTCGTGTCCCCTTTGTGGGGAAATAGCTAACTTAGAGCATATGCTCTGGCGATGCCCCTCGTTACTGGGCAGTGAACAAGGCGACCCAGCCAAGTGGAGCTCCGCCATCAGAAGCCCCAACAAGGGGGATCAGCTTTGGGCCGTCCAGAGAGCCGACGATGCGGCGGTCAGGCTAAGACTGCCCGTCCCAACGTGGGAGAAGCCCACTGCGCGCTAGTCGCGTCTCTCAGGACTATATTTAATAAAGTTTCACCATCCATCCATCCAGCGGCTCCTAGTGGGTCGTCCTCTTATAACGCCGCTCGCGCTCGGAGCCCGTGCTTTGGCCTTGACTGTCGCCATAGCTCATTGTCGCCGAGTGCTGTCCAATAAACAGCTTAACAACACTAATAACAAAACAAAACTGCAAAATATTATTTGGCCCATCCAGCCAAGAATACGTAATAAAAAAAAGAACGCAAATGGCTTGCAAAATCACCGTTGCTGAAGTGTATTGCTCACAAAATGGAACTTTTAGGAACTTTCTTACAACACGCCTCTGTTGGAACATTTCTCACTGAAAAAATGTTGGCAAAGAACTCTGGCACCATTAGAGAAGTAAGACTAGACGTTCGGAACAAAAGGCGCCATCTTAGACGTTAGCTAAAAAATATTTCATGTTTCAAACTGCGCCCACTAAAGAAGTAACGGTTTCAGGCTTCGAAATGCAGCGTACAAAACTTATTACAGGAATTACGGTCTGATATCCATAGGCAATACGTAGGTAACCATAAATGTGCCATGGCCAGCAGAAAATATGAACACTAAATTACAGGAACATATAACAAAAAGCACAACTAAACCAAGTGTAGCGCAAAAACAAAATGTATAAACAGAAAACGAATGGAAACGACCACAAAAATTGCAATGAATGGGCCACTTACTAAAACGAATAATTAAAATTTTGGAATATGAAAATAGCAGCCTGTTTTATGATGCCCAGTATTACAAATATGTCAGGCTAAAAGAAGAAATATAATGATGAGACGCATAAGCTAGAGAAATTGTGACTCTTCCCCATTTTTTACAGAGTAAGCACGCAGCTATATACTCAGGATTGTCAGAAGGAAGTCAGGGTATTGCACTTCGAATTCGTACATCAAGTTGCTCGGTGTCCAAATATGACAATGTGGGGCAAGGCAGTTTCAACACACGGCTTCATGACAGGTACTTGATGGAAATCACTAGGCATTTGCGGATGTCTGCTAAGAACACTACAACTGGCATGGAAGTTGTGCCATTAGCAGCATGGGGCAGCGTTCCACGTCAAACATAATTTAGCACAAAAGCCTTAGTGCGATTTCTAGAAGATTCCGACTAACACAGACGCTCAAGAAAGTTGACTATTTTATAAATTCTGACCTTTTGTTTTTTTACTATACCCAAGGAAAAGAGAAAAATGCATATCTCTTGATATCCATCCACTCCATCAAAAAGAAGAATGCCATAATTTAGTTGGTGTAGCCTTTGTTTCTAAACATCTAGGGCGAGTACCACCTGCAATAAATAGGGGAAAAGATCATTTCATTATATGCTGTAATACATAAAATAGGACGGTGTGAAAAGTTGAAAACTCGATAACGCCGTACAGCGACAGGGAGCGAACATACTATATTTACCTAGGCAAAAAAGACGCACAAGAGAACCTTTTGGTTCTGCTAAGAGCTGCCGGCTTCGTCAGAGAAAGGAAGAGGTTAACAGGGTAGGGTAGACATAAATCACAAGTCTGAAAGCGCATCGAGATAGTAAAGGCCGCCCTGAGAAATCATAGCACTGAGAAAAAATACCGAACTCCTCCGCGTGAAACGCGTCTTTGACTCTCATGCCCTCAGAAATTTGCAACTAACAGAAAAGCGTGCCCAGCCACTCTTTACTTGCAAGATAGTTTTGTGGAAGAAATCATGAACCAGTACACTGTCGCTGCAAAGATTCTCTCATCCACAAACTTCAGTGGTAGAATAAAACAGATGACACATACCGTGACTTCCAGCTATGCAGTTTTAGAATTGAGTGCGCAATGCTTTGCGTTAGTGTTCCTCGCCACTGCGCACGCGTTATACGCTACGTACGCAACAAACGCTATCTTTGCTTATCCTATTGTAAAACTACGTCGTATACGCCATCGTCTTGCGTACTCACGTTATGTGCCCGAAATAGCATACGCGCCGAACGAACGCTGACATTTCTTACCCTATTCTAAAACTGCCTATTAAGCGGTACACGTAGCTTAAGCTAATGTATATCTTGACACTACCTGATCAAGCGCCCAAGAAAAAACATAGTCCGTTTACTGAAATTAGGTTAACAAATATAAATACAGTTTCCGCTTATGTTCGTACTGCTGAAACATGTCGCACGTGCAACCCGTGATTAAATGGAACACGCTTTTTTCATTTGTCATAGTTCTCAAATACTGGGCGCAAATGCAATAAAAATGAACTTGCCTTCAAAAATGACAGAAACCTGAGTTAACAGAAACCGCAAATCCAAAGAAAGCTAATCGCACATCAACGTAACGACGCCCGTGCCTGGACCTGGAGCAAAGAAGAAGGGAAGGTACGAGAGCGTCCCGCGCGCAAGCTTATGAGTGCATTTTTCCGCAAGGAATCTTACGGTACTAAGCCTAACCGTCAGTCAGCGTAGCAGTCGCTCCACAGAGACATACTTGCATTCGGGTCCACAAGGTTAACACGCAGCGAAGTATAGTGTCTTCACAGCTGCGTTCATAGCCTCCATGAATCAAGACACACGCACGAAATATAACAAAAGAAGGCATGACCGGCGAGCGCAACCACCCATGCGAATTCGGCGAGCTTAACTGACATTGCAGAAGCAACGGCCGCGCGGATGGATACAATCACCGCTAAGACCTTCATGAGGGAGTTAGACAGTTATTGATGCGAGTAAATTACAGTACATTACGTAAAGCTTACTGGTTAACAAACTTCGAAGTCTTCATGAATGCTGACGCAATGTCGACACCATACGCCTTCATCCTTTTGCGCGTTACTTTCTTTATCGCAATGAGAGATGGCGTGCGCAGGCTCGGGTTCAAATTTCAATTCGTGGTAGTTGATGCATGCCCATGCATACATGGACCAAATGGCGCGCGATCCGCTGCTCAGCGGGGAAACGTCTTATAAAGTGCGTCTTCTAGACGTTACAAACAAGACGTTTTTCAAACGTCGAAAATGGTTTAGAATTGAACAAACGTCTTGAAATATCTCTTTACAAGACGTTGCAGACAAAAAATGGTCTTCAAATGTGCGTTTTCTAGACGTAACCAAAAACAGATATAATACGGCTTTTCTGTGACGTTTTTAAAGCGTCGAAATTGGTTTTGAATTCGTTTTATCCAATTTGTCCCTAAAATTGTAGTTTTCCAGATCATGTGTGCTACCTGGCATATGACATGCATGTCTTGATTTCCATGTTAAGACCTGTCACTTATGTCCGTCATACAGTGACGCCGTGCATACCGATTTTGGTGTATATCGACCAGCGAAACGGCCACGAGCGCACCATCAGCGCGGTATGTAAATCATGCCGTACATAACATTTGTGTCATTATTTTCATACTACGACCTCTCATTTATGTTCACCGTAAAGTGTCGTCACGCGATACCAATTTTGGTATATATAAAGGAAACGAAACGGCCACGAACGGACCATGAGCGTGTCATGTAAATCATGCCGTACATGTAATGCATGTCATTATTTTCATGTTACCACCTGTAATTTATGTTGCTCATGCAGTCACGTAAAGCAATATCAAATGTGGTACATGTGAAGCTAGCGAAACGACCGCGAGCGCACCATGAGCGTTACCTGTAAGTCATGCTGGGCATGAAAGGCATGTCATGAATTTCATGTTACCACCTGTTATTTATGTTGCTCATGCAGTCACGTAAAACAATATCAAATTTTATACATGTGAAGCTAGCGAAACGACCGCGAGCGCACCATGAGCGTGACATGTAAGCCATGCTGGGCATGAAAGGCGTCATGATTTTCATGTTACCACCTGCTAGTCATGTTCGTTATACATAAATGTCTCGCCATGCCAATTTTGGTATATATCCATTTAAATAAACGGCCGCAAGCAGCCCGACATCATGTCTAGTAAAATATGCCGTACATGACATGCGTGTCATGATTTGCACGTTAGGACCTGTAAGTTATGTTCGTCACACACTCTTGTCACGCCATACCAATTTTGGAATATATGAAGTTAACGAAATGGCCTAAAGAGCAGCCAGACCGCAGCATGTAAATCATGCCGCTCATGACATGCATCTCATGATTTTCATGTTATGACGTGTTATGTGCATATATATGTAGTCATGTCTAGAGACCGGATTTTAGGCAAATGCATGTATTGTTTCTATCGTCCCACTTTGATATATGAGCATGAATTAGACGTTAAGAAGGGCTGTTGTAGTGTTTTTATAGTGCCTATAAATGCCTAGTTTCAAAATCGGCGCTTATATGAGCACTATTTAACCTCAAGTTTCGCTTTCGAGTGCAGTTTGAGACCGTTTTTCATGTTACCGGGCAACCATGGCTGTTCAGAACTCTATGGGGTTCAACCTAGTCCTCTAGTTCAAGCTAAGGCTCCTCTATTTTCGAAAGGTAGCGACAACTACACGCGTGCCTTCTCGAGGGGTCCAAGGAGAAGCGCTAGCAGGTGCTTCTCCGCTTGCTCCCGTCCATCTTGCTGACGCCTAAAAATAAATTGACTGCGCGCTTGGAGCGCTTAATTATTACCATCTGCGGCCTAAGATGCTCAGAAAATATCAAACTACAGGGACAATAACTTGAACGAGCCCGCAACACGTTAAACGCTGAAATAAAACGCGTGCGTTTCCGAACAGCTTCTGAGCAGTTCCACACAGCAGCTGTCAGGCAGGGAATTTATTTTTTCCTTTGCACGTTTTGAAATTCGGCATAACTTGAAGCAGAGGCGATATTTCGGTGAGCTATAGTGCTTGTTTTCTTGTTCAAAAAAATACGCATGTTGTGAGCTTACTCCTACTTTCGGAAACCTGATTGGGTACCTAGCGCTCTTGCAGTGCGCAGTGCCAAATACGCACTATTATTGGTTTCATTGCGTTCGTCGGCGTTCGGAACAATTCCTATGGTTACACGGTATCTTTAGCTAAGCTTATTGTATTCTTAATGTATTCTAATAGGTTTACTTAGGAGAAAGAGTTGCACTGCAGGTGTGGAATATCAGCAACCAGGGTACATTTCAGGATTTAGGAAATACAGCATGCCCACTAGCGTCTCGCCTATTTTAATGTTTATCTGTTTTAAAAAATGTATCTATTCAAAGCCGTCCCCCTTTTACTACCCCCGCCACCTCTATGTCTCCCATATATAAAGGTATGTTGCAGCGTTACGCAATGCATCAAATAAATTTTGGGGTATCTGCACGCCTACAGGCCCTAAAACCAGACTATGTCCAGAAAAGTTGAGTTAGGTGTCTTTTTGTACGGATGCAAGAGAATAAAAGAGCACTTGTTTAAAAATGGGTTTTATTGCAGGAATTCGTACGAGACTTTTTCTTTGGGACGTTGGTTGCGAGCGCTTATCCCCCCTCAGTAGCTTGCAGGGTGGCTTCCGTTCCTTTTGCTTTGGCCAATGAGCAAAGATGCTCGGTGAGGCATATGGAGTCAGTTTTTTTTTTGCACCCGGTGTCTTGCAGTCTTATTTACCCGAACTTGCCTAAAGCATTGAAGATATCACGCGCAATGCTTCAACGAAGGAGCCTTGATCGACCACGCGCATAGCAGCGCGGCAAAACACGGCAAGCTGTGGCAAAAAAGAGTTCAAAATGTTCCTTTCCTTGTGAGCTTATAGTGTTGAAGCCACCCCGGTGAGATAAACAAGCGCAGCTGTATTGGCCTCCCGAGCTATTTATCGTGAGAAATGCGGAGCGTGACTCTACAATGATTACAGAGCACTTATGTACAGCATAAAGAATGCTGAAACAATAATAGCTTTGCTGAGATAATGCTCATGCATATGCAGGAACAAAAGCACGCCGGCCAGGCGAAAGGCGCATTGAAGTTATAAACATTGCAGAATCACTTACTTCGCATAGCTGGGTGTTTTATGTGGGCAGAAATTCCTTGCCCCTCATTTTGTGGGACCATGCCTTCCTTTAGCAGATATTTTTGTCACTGCGAGGAACTAAAAAAAATATCCGACAGATCCCACGCACTGTGGATATCGATGTCATGCGAAGCAGCCAGCTAAGAACTGCATACATCCCCTTGTGTGTCTTTGAGGCAAATGAAGTAATTCAGGCCATGGCATCTAGTTCTGGAAACCAGGGGCGTAGCTAGGAGGGGGGGGGGGCGGTGGAGGTTGGGGGTTGAACCCCCCACCCGAAATTTTTCAGTTTTGCTTGCCTGTACATACACGCGCACGCACGAACATACATAAAGTATGGTTGAACTCCCCCCCCCCCCCCTCAGAATAAAATCTGAGAACACGTTTTTCTTGACGGAAAGCCACCAGAGCAAAGTTTTGTTGCAGCAGAATAATTAAAACTGATATTTACGCACAATGCAAGCTGATAACAACCATCAGTCGCACTGAAGTGAGCACACACAGCAAGTGTCACTTTGGCCCGTTATATCTCGTGAACAAAGCAAATGAGGACATATGATATTGAAACCGTGCATTCACTGACATAGGCGCTCTTCGATAAAAAATTGTCGTAAAAAGTGAGACCGGAGCTTTTTATTTTATTTTTTGAAAATAAACTTTTTTGAAAAAACTCGCTTGTTTAACTATTTTTTCTTTTCTGTGATGCCGATAGGAAAATAATCTTCCGTATAAATGTTGCAAAGACTCCTTTCTATATTTGACGCTGTTTCTGTTAGAAACAGAAAAGGCGCCAAGGCGCCTCAAACATAGGACATTTTTTTTGATTTCGGCCGTGTTTGCCATTTTTTCAGATTTTCTTCTTTTTGAGGATGGCATAAAAGAAGCATGGATGTAATTCGCAGTAATGCATATTAAAACCAGCAAAAATTGTCAACACATCATTTATAGTTCGCGTTAAATTCGGCCGTGAAATACGAAAACATTGCAGTGAGCAAAAACGGGAGGCCCGCGCCACCATCTTCAAATATTTTTTTTGGCGCGCTGTGAGCGTTCCTTTGAAATAAAGTTTTCGGTTCCGTACACTTTGAATGTGCCCACATAACATATAAAAAACCTAGGGGAAAAATATCGACCGGACAGGCATGTTTGATCTCTCGTGAAATCACCCTGAAGCTCCTGACAGTCACGGGTCCGTTTGGTGTCACAAATTCCAAAGATACTGTAGACTTTTCAACCGAGCAACACGAAGAACCATTTATTCTATAGCATTCCGCGGGATCGACTTTTAGAGGCAGTTCGTGATCACGTTGAAAACGAGGCTGCTGTTGCCTGTGGCATGTCAATAGATATCTTTTTAGAACTACTTTCTTTTTATCTTAAGCCAACCGTTGTGCCTGTCCGAGATGAATGCTTTGCCCAAAGTAATGGAATCTCCATAAAATCATGTTTAGTCCTCGTTCTTAGTGAAATTTATTTAGCACAGTGTGACAAACGTATTGCTTAGCAACTCGATAAAAGTGTTGTTCGGTGTTTTAGATACGTAGATCACTTTCTGTTAATTCTTAATCTTGACAGCTTACAGAATAGTGAAAGTTCTGTTGTTAGCATTTTAGATATTTTTAAGGTGTGTGCGTGCGCATATGCTGGATGTACAAGCCGCGATCCAAAAAAGAGGTTCTTAATTATGCATCAGCCCATTCGAAGCTGGTTAAGCGGGGAATTGTGATGAACAGCCTGCGTGCAGCCCTGCAGAAGACCTGTCCGCACAATGTTCAGGAAAGTTTGAGTGGACAACTTGCACGTCTTCATAAGATGGACTACCCTCGTCAAACCGTGATGTCGGTTGCTGAAGCGCTCTTGAGGGAGCTCAAAGCCAGCTTTAGACAAAAAGCGGCCAAGGTGGAATCGGAAAAGCGGATGCTACGGGTTTAAAACAGCACCGTTTAAAAAAAGTTACACCATTTCCCGCCAAAGGAGACCATGAGGCGATGCGAAGCTGGAGCAATTACGCGATCGCGTTCCGTTGGCGTTCTTTGGGCATGCTACCGACCTCGCATCGTGGAACCATGGCCTCCGAGATTAGCCGGCTAATCTCGGAGGCCATGGTGGAACGCAAAGAGGAACGCTACGCGCGTCTTGCCTTCTCTAGCCTGGCCGTTAATTCTCACAGGGCGAGCGGGGAACGCAGTCGGCAGGCGTGCGAGAGGGGGGGCAGCGTAGGAGAGGAGAGAGATGGGGAGGGGACGCACATGCGCTGGTGCTCATCGCGGCGTTGCGCAGGAGAGAATTTCGGCATGTCTAGCCCGCGTTTAAGAGGAAGAGTGGAAAGGGGAAGGGGAGAGGGAAAGGGAAGAGGGGGCGGGGAGAGGGGAAGTGGAGAGCAGGCGGGGAGAGGGGGAGTGGGGAGGGTATGCGCATGCGCAGTAAGGGTGGTGACGCCGCACACCACCACCACCAACGGATTGAACTCCGCCATAAGATACTTCGCATCTAAAAAGTGGCGCAAAATTGCGGTCTTGGCGTCTTGTTCACGGCTCCTTATAAGCTGGCGCGGCTCTGTGCTGCTGTGACGGAACCTGAGAAGCCGCGGTGTGCTAAGAAACACCAATCAAAGTTTACAGTTTGTAGGACAGGAGTCGTGTACACACTTCCACTTGCTTGCGGCAACGTGTATATTGGCCAGACGGGCAGATGCGTCAATGAAAGGCTCAGGGAGCATCGTACGGCTGTTCGATTGCTTGCAGGGAGTGGTTTATTGGCGATGCACTGCAAGGAGTGCGAGGGCTTTAACCCAGCATATGACGCGACTTCCGCGATGTACGTTGGCGGGCGACAGAGAAAGAGGGAAATAGTAGAGGCTGTCGAAATTCACAGGGCGGGTGACACATGTGTCAGCACTCCGTCCATCGCTTTGTCGAAAAATTGGCCGCGTATCTGCGTGCTTCGCTGCAAATGTCGTCTAAAGACGATAGAAGAGGCTCTGCGTGAGATATGGACGCCATCTGGCAATACGTCGGGAAACATGATTGCGGTGTTGCGGGCTGGTAGTCCCGGCGCAGCAGCAGGCGAAGACCGGCAGTGACCAACGCGACCGGCGGGGACGCCAGCCAGCCCGAACACGCGGTTTGGCGCGAAGCGCCGAGGCAGAAGAAACGTCCGCACTCAACGAGTACTCTCCACACACTCTTTTATTTACACGTCGCCTGGGTAAAACAGGAATTCCAGAGCAGCGCCCCATGGCATTCGTACAGTGCAATACTGAATCGAAACCGAAACAAAACAATGAGCTCGTGCAGAGGGAACGGAGGAAGGCACGTTTCAGCGCAGTCGCATTTTCAGCGCAGCTTAAGAAACTAGGGTCTCTAGAATTACGTATCTATGAATTTTCTATTAAAGGAACACACCACCTAATACTTACCTAGAGATGTTGCGCCTCAGATATGCGTAATATTTATTTTTGATCGGCAACGTTCACAAGTATGAACAGCCGTACCAGTTCAAGATGGGTGGGCGGTAAGCAAGTGGTTCAACTTTAGCCGGGTGGCTGAATCGAGTGACGTGCCGACAAATAGAAAGACAGACCGAAATTTCTGCGTTTAAGTTCCCCAAGAAAGACTATCGTCTTTAAAAAGAATTGTTCTATCTGTGTAAGAAGAAACCACGTGTGAACTGGCGGTACCGATAGGCGGCGGAGAATTCCTCTTTTTTCTTTTTTTCTATTTCTTTTGGGGAGAGAAAAATCTTTGCCTGTGACGTAGCACCTGCGTGCGCGCAAAGAAATATATTGTGCCCTGCATGTCGATTAAAAATCAGTTGAAGTCTAGCGGTTGCCCTGTCTCTTTCTATGTCGTCCTTTGTGCGTGTTCGCTAGCAATATGGAAGCATACAACTTCTTGGCCGCGACTATAAGCGCCCGGCGCTCTACCGACAACGCTACCGAGGCAGATGCACGGCACTCCACAAACGCGCCTTACATCTCTCACACATTCTCTCTCGCATGGTGCTATATGTTTGCGGGGCTAGGTGGGGTAGAGCTACTGTATATGCTACCTTTAGGTAGCAGAGTTGCGCATACGTCTGGCTAGCAACCACAGCTATGTGGTGAAGTCGAACTCCGTTTTTGCAGGCGACATGCCTACCGTGTCGCCGATTAACATGTCTGGCGTGTCGAAGACCGGCGATAAACATTGGCTGTCGATGACTAGTGTTAAGTCCGCTGCAGCGGCGGTGTCGAGTACTACAAAAATTGGCCCGAGCGTCAGCTTCTCCGCAATGTAGGGGCGTAGCCAGAAATTTTTTTCCGGGAAAGGGGGGGGGGGATTCAACCATACTTTATGTATGTTCGTGCGTGCGTTTGTATGCATGCGTGTGTATATGCGCAAGCAAAATTGAAAAATTTCGGAGGGGGGGGGTGTTTGAAACCCCACCCCATCCTTTGGCTACGCCCTGCCGCAATGCATGGTTGCTAGCGGCGTTTGGAAGACAGATGCGCAACTCTGCTACCTAAAGGTAGCATATACAGTAACTGTAGGTGAAGCGGGGGGTGCCGCCGTCTGTGAGCGGTGAAGTGAAGTAATGCGGCATGACATTTACTAGCTCCGATAGAGAACGATTCGGCGACGACGCAGTTAAAACATGGCCTAGGAGGCGCAAAATCTCAAAGGCCATGGTTAAAGCGTCTTGATGCCAGCGAAAAACACTGGCCGCGCTGGCATCGGAGAGTCACCCTACGGGTGAAAAACAGCGCTAACAAAGACGGGACAAGAAAGGACACGAGACCACGGCGCCGTGGTCTCGTGTCCTTTCTTGTCCCGTCTTTGTTAGCGCTGTTTTTCACCCGTAATCATGAACCAACCAGCCCAAATGCGTACTCTTCTACAGTCACCCTAGACGCAGTTACGTTATTTGCCTTTCGTGTTAGTGAGTGACGGAACCTTGTCGGAGTAGGGCCCCGCCACGGTGGTCTAGTGGTTATGGCGCTCGACTGCTGACCCGAAGGTCGCGGGATCGAATCCCGGCCGCGGCGGCTGCATTTTCGATGGAGGCGAAAATGTTTGAGGCCCGTGTACTTAGATTTAGGTGCACGTTAAAACCCCAGGGGGTCGAAATTTCCGGAGCCCTCCACTACGGCGTCTCTCATAATCATATCTTGGTTTTGGGACGTTAAACCCCAGATATTATTATTATTACTTGTCGGAGTAGGGCAGCTTCCACATGCACCAATGACGTTTCTCCGCCAGCTACTGCTTCGAGTGCGATAGCAGCGACTGATAAAACTGCTGCAGTAAGCGCTGCAGAAAGGCAACTATGTCGACGCGTGCATGTCGCGCCTTGGTAGAGCGAGACAGAGGCCAGCGGAACGTGGAACGCCTTCGCGCGTTCGCGGCTCAAGCTACGAACCTCTGCCTCCTGTGTTGTTGAAGCGCACTGTGTTAGTGTATGCATGGTCACATGCGTAGGTTATCCTATTACTCAGTAGCGCACACCGTAGCGTTTCTCTCCTTAATTAATTAGTAGCGTTTCTCTCCGCGATGGAGATATGCCACTAGACGTCAACGTGGGTGCATGCACGCCAAACACCAAGAGACATTGTACAATCTCTCGTATAACACTACACAATAAGCACTACTGTGAAGACGCGTTTTACTTTCGTGTTCTACCGATTCCTATGACTGAGGAATCAGCCATATTTATTTATTGCTGCCCAACGCTAGGAGCGTTGGCTGCTGCCGTGGGCTCGCTCTACTCGCCGAACGCGTGAGCGCAGACGCTATGGGGCGCCGAGCAGAGATGCGGCGCGGATAATATATCGTGTTGAGTGCTCGCTCTTCCTATCGCATAAGCAGCCCCATAGAATCCACAGTGCTGCAACCAGCTTGTGAGATGGAGCATAGGGTTCCAGAGCAACGTCGAGTGGCGCCACCACTCTTATCGTAACTGGGAATATCCACGGCGCGTCTCCTCTCGTCACAACACTGCCACCCTCGCTTATGCGCACGCGCAAAGCTCTCGGATTGCATCTGTCGCGAGTCACAATGTAGCTGCTGACTAGCAGGGCTCCGGACCGAATGAGGGGCACATGTTCGCACGTGTCCTTGCCGCCGCCGCTGTCAATTCCGTCGACAAATAGCCTTCGCCGGCGGCGTCTAGGCGTCTCTGCCCAGTAACGCATAACTCTGCCGCGCGAGCATCGCGCCCAAGCTTGAGCTTGGGTTCCCTTAGGTGGTTGCGCGCGGTGTCACCGTCGGTGGGCGTGGCTTAGCTACTGCGCAGGTTGTCTTCGCCAGGTGTTGCGGTATCTGGTCGCTAAACGACGCGATTCTTGCTTCCTCTTTCTTTCTTTTTCTTTCTCTCTCTTTCGTTGATCTCTCTTGCTTGTTCTTTTTTGTATTTCTTTCTCTATATTTCTCGCTTTTTCGTTTGTGCCTGTGCTATGCTTTACTCTCTTCCCTCCTCCTTTCTCTCCTCCTCCTCATCAACACATCTCTCCTCCTCTCGCTCACTTCCCTTTCCCACCCCCTTGCTACACTACACTATGCAAGGCTATGCTATGCTCCGCTAACGTGCCTGGATAGCCTAGAAGTTAGGACGCGCGCCTTCGGATCGAGGGAACGCGAGTTCAAATCCCGCCTTGTGAAGAACTTTTTTTTCGGCAAGAATTTTTCGCTTTCTATTTCTTTATACTTTCTGTTTCTATCTCTTTCTTTCTTTCGCGCGCAGTGTACTCGTTTTCTCACCCATCAGGGTTATTACAGGCCATGCCGTAGCGGTGAGTAGTGGGATCTGCCCAAATTCTGTGGCACACAGCCGTTTATGGTGATGATAGTTTTCGGGCACGCATTTTACGCCCAGCTAGAACAGCTTCGCTGTTAAAATGACATGGGAACTAAGCATTCTTGGGATACATTCTGAGATAAAATTTTCGGCCGCGCTGAGTGTCTCTAGCCGAAGAATGCGAACTTATACGACCGCTAAACAAGGAGTCAGTAGTTCCACTATACGTGCATCTCGATGAACTCGCCGCGGTTGATTTTTGGGCCCTCTGAGGCGATTGCTGGAACTCGAGAGTTTTCGGGTCCTGATAGAACGAGCAGACGTAGCCGGCGCCACGCAGGTCACCTGAACAGAGGGGGCAGTGAATAAGGAAATAAATAAAACGAGGTGATGATGATGCTTGAATTGATGGTGATGATGACTTTTGGTACAAAACACCGAGAATGCATTTCGCACTTGAATTAATTACATTGATTAGAATAAATCTAATAAACCACGGCGAGGCACCTGGGCGCGTAAGAGGGCCATGTAGATAATAGAGGGTGCACATTTCGCCGCATGACGGCTGCGCCGGCGACAAATTACTTGACGCAAGGCGTTCGCCGAAACGCGATTGTCTGAGCGGGCAGATCACGCGATCTCGCTAGAAAACACGTTAGACGAGGCGGCCACTAAAACGTCACTGCCTGAGCCCACAGGTCACGTGATCTCGCTTGGCTAAATCAAGTGTGCGCGCGTGCTTCAAATTTAGCGTGTATTTACGACACCACGTGATTTCGTTAGCCAATCACATACACTCGCGCGCTTACAGCTTCCCTGTGCGACGGTTTTCCCGGCGGGCAACTGGCTGAATCTCTTTTTCTCCTCAGTCTGGTCTTAGTACTGATCCAATAGCGTCATCGGACTTGCTGCAGTTCTAGCTCAACAGAAAGACGGCTGCGACGAGTACGTCATCGCATATGTCAGTCGTACTTTGAAGAAGGCAAAAACAAACTTTTCTCGGACAGAACAGGAGCGCTTGGCCATCTGGATTCTCGGCAAATTTCGTCTGTACGTATACTTTGGACGTTGTTGCCGACCATGACGCCCTTTGGTGGCTGTCATCTTCGAAAGATCCGTCAGGTCTCCTCGGCCGGTGGGCGCTTCGCTTACAAGAATACTACATTCGCGTTGTCTTCAGATCGGGCAGCAAGCACTCTGGCGCCGATGCGCTTTCTCGATCGTCGATACCTTCTTATGTAGCTTCCATGCCAACGGTCATAGCATCTACATCGCCCGTTGACGTCACACTGATATGCTGGCTGACCAGCGCCAGGATCCCCTGGTTTCAACTACGATGAACTTCCGTCAGTATCCGTGGGGCCACACCTTCTTCTCGAACACCTTGTCGCCTAGACGGCCACTTTACTGTGCGTGACAATATCCTTTTTCGCAGAAATTACAGGCCCGATGGTCGCAAATGGCTGCTCATACAACGGCATATGCGTTCTAATATGTGCATTTACTTCCATACTGCTTCTCACCATGGTCACGCCGTTGTTCTGAAAACTTATACTCGACTAAGGTTAGGTTTCTACCGGCATGGAACGCAGTACTTTACTTTGTCTACCAGTACGTTCGCGCTTGCACGGCGTGCGAGCGCCGTAATGTTCAATAGCGCTCCTCTGCCAAATATTATAACAATAATAATGATTGGTGTTTTACGTCCCAAAACCAGGATATGATTATAAGGGACGCCGTAGTGGAAGGCTCCGAAAAGTTTGGCCACCTGGGGTTCTGGACGCGCCTAAACCGAAGCGCGCGGGCCTCTAGCATTTTGCCTCCGTCGACATACGGCAGCCGCGACCGGGATTCGATCTCGCGACTTTCGGGTCAGCAGCGGTGTGGTTTTGCCCCATTTCAGCGGCACCTATGTGCGCTAGCAGTTTGCTGCTCCCAGAGTTACGACTGACGTAGTCATACATAGTTTCCCTGAAATATCCTACTATCATCAATATTCACGCTATAAGCTCTTCGAAATATAACAGCTGCGTGTGACGGTAATAAGTTTTTCCTTGTAACAGGCAAACGGCAGAAGAAGATACCAGCACCTCGCGCACACCATGAGTGCTACTTATGCGAACTACCAGGTACCGTGTCATACTTTTCCTGCTGGTTTAAAGTAGCAGTGAACCGAAATTTGCATCTGATGCGCTTCTCGAGCTATTGAAAACCCGTAAACAAGACACACACTATACTATATAATAATGCGAAATATCAAATAAAAATTTCACCGACGATTACGATACCCCCTAATGCGAATTCTGAGCGCAGCTTCGTGTTTGGGCAACGCCAACTGTGTTTTAAGTTTTGGCTATCTGCAGTTGTAGCAATGTAACATTCGTTACATATTGCCACAGAAACTGCCAGCGCTCGAGTGCTATGCACACCACTCTGCTTTGCAGGCGTCGCGAACCAAGCGAAACGCTGACGGCCCCGTTAGGACAAGCGAAGCCAGCCGCAGTGCACGTGCCAGCCCTGCATACGCACTAGCTCCGACCGAGGGACCAGCGCGCGTGACGGAGGAAGAAAGCGTCGTTCAGTGGCTCGTAATATCGACAGACTCCGAGTTCGCTCTTTTTCGTCCTCGTTAGCGCTATCGGCTGCGCCGACCCTGGCAGGCCAACGGCGACGCCGCTCAACGCAGGAATGGGCGCTCTAAAATTACCAGAGTTCGCATTACAACGTGAAACTTTGCTTTCAGCATGGACGTCGAAGCAGTTTTTGCGGTTTACACATGATCAAATTCAAATTGGAGCTTTAAAGGAGAAGCAAAACGGCTACACGTTACTTACGAACGCCAATATGTCCGAGCCGATGGCATGATGCTTAGGCTTAGAATACTTTCTGAGTTATCGAATTAGACACTAGAGCCCACTGGTATCTTAAAAACAACGCAAACAACATAGGCACTTGCGCTACTTTTAACATGAAGCTTAAGTAACTTCGTTCCACTAAGTTCGCTGCTCGACTGCCCACAAGAAGGCGGAATATTGAGCGGTTCAGACAACTGGTTCTAGCTACACGTGTCCTGGCGTTCAGGCCAAATAATTCAGCTGGCTCGAAAGGTAACCTCGCGCAGGGAAGATGTGAAGCGCTATCGCACAGAGCCATCTGCAGCCAGGCCTCCGGCAATCGAGCAGTTGGACGGAGACGGAAAGAGTGCGACACTGCGTGCGGCGAATCGACAATTCAGTGTCGCGACCTTAATTCCTGGTTTGATATCGTGCCAGTGCGCCCTGTCGTTGAAGTGATCTTTGTCCTTTCTTTTTTCACTCGTTTAAAGCTTTCTGAAGAAACCAGCGAACTTTCCTTTATTCTGCAGTTACAGTGAGACTCACGCATCGTTCTTGAGCGCGATCATATGCACACTCAACTGTTCTGAATAACCAGGCAGTAATATGAATGCTCATTTTATGCGGTGAACGTCAGACTATGCATCTGTCTGGCCCGTTAGGATAAAGACGGCAGAAGCGAGTTTTCTGGGAAATACAGGCGGATAAAAAGAAACAAGAATGCGCACTCGAAGTAACGCAGCTATCCTTCTTTTGAAGAAACCTACGTGGTGGATTTCTTGTTCGCTTTTCTTTGCTAACGAATACGCCGTAGGAATAGTGAAAATTGCTTGCTCTTAAATTGACTAAGCCCAATTGACGTATGGAACCGATTGTTTCGTTGAAATAAAGAAGCACTCTTGATCTAAACAGGAAAACAATGCCGTCTTAGAAGAAATGTTCGCGTCGATGTTTCTCGCCTTGACAACCTGTAAAAAATTGAAGCGAGAGAAACACACATATTTCGATTATTGCCATCAATACAGGATGAATTTTGTTAAATAGACTCGCGTAATATCACAATGTTTTCAGTTCGCTGTTTAGCCAAAAAAGCCTCTACGTACCTGTGTTCATTTTCCTTTCATCGCTTCTATAAAGTGACATGAACAAATGAATATCATTCATTTCAAAACCAACAAAAAAAAAGATCGCTATTAAAAGTATGTCGATGGCTTGCGTGATGTCTGCGACCGACGTTAGTGCTGTCTACTGCACGGGGAAAATGTACAGTCTGATATGCTCCACTATACCTACACCATAGATGCATATATAGTATTCACAATAAAACCAGGACGATAGATACACAATCTATAGTGTAAGCAGTACGCGGTCTGTAATGTAATCCATTTATTATAATTCATTAAACGAAAGCCTTCGATGACCCACGAAACGCGAAAAATTACCGTCGGCGTCAACACCAGTTGCAAAAAAAATCATCATGTGATGAAAAAAAAAAATCATCATGTGATGAAGTTACCCTATGGTGTCATCATGACGACATGTGTCGCCAAAATTTGACTTTGTCATGACGTCATGATGACGTATCATAAAGTAAATTAAAATCATGACGTCATCACATGACATCAAATGTGGGCCCGATCCTGGAGGCACTGGAAAACCACGTGAGTTGCAGGAAGTTTCTAAAAACATGACATCGGCCCATTTAATATCGACGCACGAACATGGTCACAACCGTCACGACCTATCGGCCAGCCCGATCTTCCTAATAAATCGAAGCAACGTCCTCGTAGACGCTCGCGCTGATGTCCGGTTGAGCCCTAGCCCTAGAATGTTGTTTTCTGTCGTGGGGCGGCTGTATAGCAGGCCTAGTGCGGCCAAGATTATAGCGGGTGTGCTCGCAGTGAATGTGCGCGATTGCTTCGCTCCACCCGCGCAGTTCGCGCAATGGGTATCAGCCATTCCAATATTGAATGAATACGCATTAGAGATGCCACTCCAATCCATAGACAGATTAGCAATATATAATTACGTCATGATTGGTTGGACGGGGTCCAAAATATGCAAGCAAGAACTTGCAAAACGTGGCTGAATTCCGCAGGTGCAGCGTTAAATGACGCGCTAGAAAACCAAGTCCTCTTGTTGCGTCAGATCTTGAAGGGGCAGTGGCGACACTGCTAACACCCTCGTGGGCGGATTGGCCAGCTGTGTCTGCTCGGTCATTTCCCTGAATGCCGCTGTGACCAGGTAGCCACTGGAATAAGATTTTTTTTTTAATTCAGCACTGGGAGGTACGTGAAGAGCACCTATGAAAATAAGTTGTGTATCCAGTGAAACACAAAGTAACGTGATAACTATAGCTGCCTGCCGCAGAATTAACTCAAATTGAATAGTGAACGCTGCAGTGGCTGCAGCAGTAACCGAGAGCGTTTTTAATAAATAGTTACACTTGGCCGAATTTTTCTAGCACGTCGGTGCGCCAAGATATCTGGCTGCAATGTTGAATTGCGGTTTTAGGCACGCAAGATAGTGAGTATCGGCGCAGTGTTCATGTACAATGTGGCGCACAGTCCTTCCTTAATATCGTCAGTCATTAGTGATGGTCATCTCGTTTAGCCATACCCCCGACCCATTGTCAGATGAAACGCCGCATTCAATTGCCGCGTCACATTCGGGACCACCATTGCTCCGATCCTATCTTGCACGCGTATCAAGCGAACCGCAGATAATCTTGACAGCGGCATATCTCGGAGCATAGATATGCTACAATTTTCCCTAGTGGAATTGAGCAGAAATACGATTGACTCCAACTTTTCAATACACACATACTCGTTTACGGTAGTCAGTCAGTCAGTCAGTCAGTCAGTCAGTCAGTCAGTCAGTCAGTCAGTCAGTCAGTCAGTCAGTCAGTCAGTCAGTCAGTCAGTCAGTCAGTCAGTCAGTCAGTTAGTCAGTCAGTTAGTCAGTCAGTCAGTCAGTCAGTCAGTCAGTCAGTCAGTCAAGAACTCTATTGATAGGTCCTCAGGAGTTTAAGCCGCCGGGGCATCCACGGGGGACACAATAGCAGCTGCTACCGTAGGCGACGCCCGAGACGGGGCGGAAACGCCGTGGCGTTCCGCCAGTTCTTGGGCTCTCTGGACTGCCTTGAGTTGGTAGTGGAGCTCGGAGCTCCTGAGTGCCTCTTCCCAGTCGTGCTTACTGGCGAGAGGTTCCTGAGGTAACGCGGGACATTACCAGAGCATCTGCGAGAGTGAACAATAAAGTTCAGTGCAATCTGGGCATTGTGGCGTGATGTCTGAGTTGTAATGGCTGAGTCGGCCCCGTGATGGGTACGATCTCGTTTGTAGCATGCGAAAGGCTACCGCTTGCGCCCGTTCGAGCTTTGTGTGTGGAAGGGGCATTGGCTTCTGTTGTTACGGTAGTCACTAATATTTTACACCAGAGCTGTTAAGCTTTTCGTTATGCCGTGCAGCGACACCAGAAAACTATCATCATCACGAAACGGCACGTGCTGTCTTCGTCCTCTTCTTCATCTCCTGCTTCGCTCCCAGAACACGTGCGCCGATTTGTCCGGCGTGGGATGCAATAACTCTGACGGGCGAGAGAATGAGTATATATATGGAGAGAAAACGAAAGAGATTGAAAGAAAGAGATAAATAGAGAAAAAGAAAGGGAAGTCCGAGAGAAAAACTGTGGAGGGGCGAAGCATGTAGGGAAGGGTGTTTCAGCTATACTTACGTGAAACCTGTAGAGGGGCGAAGCATGCAGTGTGCGCCGGTGTGTTTCCCACAGCAGTACCCACCGGTGTTTCCCACAGCTAATGTGCAATGAGAGACAGAAGAAAGATTAGACAGAGACCAACAGTCTGCTTTTAGTTAACGTGCGCGCTGCGAATCTTTATTGTTCAACTAGGCACAAGAAAAATCTCCTACCGGCACTACACTGCAGGTCGAGATCCAGTGCCTATATATACGGGGTGTCCGGTGGTTATGCAGCGCGAGTAGTCTGTTTTTTAAATAAACTCGCAAGCAGATCGAAGTATACTGCGCGGTGGACAACACGGACAAGAAGAAGACGGGGACAAGCGCAGCAGACGCTGCCTGCGTCGGCGTTGTCTCTCGCGGGCGAGGACGCGTTCTCGTTCCTTGCGAGCTGGCAGTTCATCGCAGAAAAAGCGTTTCCATAGTCAACGCTCGCCGTTCGCTCTCTCTCGCCACACGACGAGCGCTGAGGCGGTGGCGCCCTCTCTTGCGCTCAAGCGAATGGACAGGACATGACGATGCACGCGGCGACAGTAGAAGACGACGCCCGCCGGCACGCCGAGACCCAAAGGTGCTTCACCCCTAAATACTCCGCAGATTTCACGCCTTGTGGGAATCGTATTCATGTGAATTAGCCAGCAAGTAGTCGTCTATGCTGCATTTTTGGCCTTGAGCCAAGCGTTCGGAGGTGGATTGACGTGTTTTTGTAAATGTAGCAGTTGTGTGCAACGTTAACTGTTGTTGCGGTGCTGGCTATCTAATTTTGTAACAGAGCAATAAACATTACATATGTACTCCTAGGGTTAACGACAATTGTGGTTCCAGTGTTGGTTCCGCTTTTATAAAAGTCTAATTAACATTACATATGTATTCCTATGATTCAGCAAGCTATATTCATACGTTTCAAGACCCCGGAGGAATATGCTAACGAAAGTTGCATATGATAATCCCATCATCGCACCGTAAAGTGCACCTTGTTTCATAAAGTGAGTGCTGACGTTACGTCGGACCTTAACCCAAGGGACATGGCCAGTGGCCGACGGTTGGCTACGAGTTGGGAAGCAACTAGTCAATCTAGTCAATCTAGTCAAATGGCCAATCTAGTCGGCCATACAACCAAAGAAAGAGGTCGGCCCGTGACTGGCCATCGACCTGGTCGGCAGCGAGTTGGCCAGCGCGCTTGGCCCGACGTCGCCTGTTTACCTTCTGCCAACGCCACCCGGGCTTGGTCGGAACACGAGCGTGGGCCAACCTCTATTTTAGATTGGTGCGCTATGCTAGGACGTTTACTTTGCGCTCGTCAATTTGCCTGTTGTGTAAGTAACAATAGATCGATATGTTCCTGCTGCGTTTTTAACACGAAAGTGTTTTATGCCGGTGTCCACCAAGACTTCAGTGACGTATTTCCGTCACGGAAATGACGTCGAAAAAATATACACGATCAGATGGCGAATAAAAAAATTCCGTTAACGGGCATCGAACCCACGTCCGCTCGATCCGCAGCAATAGATGCCGGGCACGCTATCCACTACGCCACGGTCACAGACTCTCGACGTTTTACAAATTCTCCTTTTATATCTACCACTCTCCCTGTCGGCGGGGTGATGTCGCCCTCTGGGAGCGGTAAAGTAATTCGTCATTACTGTGGCCTCCGCGATTAGCACCTGCAACGCGTTACACGGCCCTCCATTTCGGCGCATTTTCAATAGAAGTTAAATTTTGTCAATGCCTTAACACACCGCGAGGCGGCGACCTCAGCCAAGCGTCGTTAGTGTGCCTCGATCCGCAAGAAAACGCGCATCAAGGCACCCTAAGCGTCGTAATAGCGTCGGCCTGCGACGCGCGCCTGCGACGCGCGCCTGCCTCACCTGGCTGTAACACCGCGTTCCTCGCTCACGCGCTCGTCCCTAGAAAAATCGCGGCCGGGCTACCGGGGCGGCACGACGCGCTTTGCGTTTCCCTCTAGTCCGGCCGTGGTGTTCAATCACATTTTAACATGCCGCAGGATGGCACGAAGTTCCGCGTCCAATATGCGACGCTCTTCTGGCTATCACACCCAGTTCTCTCATTACGCTTTCATCGTTAACTGCTATAGCTACCGCAAGGGTTTGTTTAATCATTAAGCAGGGACGTTAGTCGTCGGGATGGAGATGTAGCACCAATCATCAAAGTGGGCAGATCCACGTTAAACGGCGCTATAGCTGCCAGACATCAATATACATTGTGCAAACTCTCTTATATCAATGGGCAGTAAACATTCAGTTGCTTCTGTAAGGGCACGCTTTACTTTCGTGTTATTCCTATTCCTATGACGGAGGGATCTACCGTGATTTTTTGTTCTAGGCAGGCAGTGGTATGTCGTGAATCGCGGTGTAAATTGGCAGTTTATCTACATATATATGCCATTAACAGGGGCGTAGATAGAAATATTTTTTGGGGAAGATTGGGGGGGGGGGGGGAGGCGGTCAGCCACCATTTGTGCATGTTAATTCGTGTACATACACACATGCAAAATTGAGAAAATTTAGGAGAATTCAGACCCTCTTCCCCCCCCCCCCTTCCACACACACACACACACACAGCTTATCTATGCCAATGGTTTCAAAGTGCGCGTGCTCGACAAGCTCCACCGCCGTGACACCGCTGTGTGCGTGTCGGGAGGGGAGCGAACCAACACCACCTCTCGCTCGCGGCAGCCGGCGCACGGGGAAGGCGACAGAGTGGTGGGTGGGTGAGCGGGGATGAACATGGGAGCGAGGGAACGAACGAACACCTGCGAGCACTTCGTTGAACCGTCTAGCCAAGCGGCACGCGAACTCGAACTGGTAGCTGGCAGATGAAGCGTGTTCTCTGGCGTGGTCCCGTAGCAGGACCCACGGCTCGAATCAAATCTCCACCTTCGTCAGCGGCGTGTGACTCGAGTTCCTGCTAATCGTCGGCAGCGGTGTACGGCGGCAAACCACCAGCATACGGACGTTCCACTGCAGATAAGCCTACTTGTTGAACAGCTCTAGCACCTTCCGTCGGGACCATCTTGCTTTAATCGCGTTCAACCTTTGCTTTGGTGAACCATCGCGTGCTTATTTTTTGAATATTCTGTCTGTGTAGGGTTGTCGCGTGTATTGCCGCGATGATTTCGCGTGTGAGTGAATTCCTACGTTGTGTTCTTTTCTTGCGTCGCGGCAGAGTGTGATTCGCTTGTGTTTAGTTTGAGTATTCCTTTGTTTGTGATCAACGATTTCGGGGCGCGTGATTTTATTTTGTTAAAGCGAGTGTATGTTTCTACGCCGTCTTCCGTCCGATGCCCCTGGCCCGCAGTCGATCAGGCGTGGACCTCATCGCCCGTCAGCCTGTCGAACAACCCGCAAACGCACGTGGGTGGAATTGTTGTCGCCGCATCCCTTCCGGAACGAATAGTACAGAAAATCAGCCATTATGTGTAATTTCAATTTTATATGTTAATTGAATTATCTGCCCAAGCTTGGCCATATTTTCACAGGACCAAGCGTGGCCCTAGGGAGGCTGGCAATCGGCCAGGTTGGCCATTTAGGTCGGCCCAATGTCGGTGGCCATAACGTCGGCCAACCTGAGGCCAGTGTCAATCCCCAAATGTGGGTCGACGTCGGCAGCTGACCTATGGCCGAGGTTGGCCAGGTTGGCCAATGACCTTGGGCCAGCGTCGTGCCGAGCACTTTTGTACCATTGGGAAGTTACCCTTTAAACGCCAGTGTAGTCGGCGTGCCTGGTAAAGCTACGATGTGCACACTACTACGCTTACAAAAACACGTCGATCCACCTCGCAACACTTGGGTCAAAGCACCCCCCCCCCAAAAAAAAAAAAAAAAAGAAAACGCCAGGCCTGCGCGGAAATCGCAGCACAGTCACAGCAGCATCGCAAGCACAATGCTCAGGAACCAATTTTTCTTCATTGTGCAGGTTCTAGTTATTATACTGTTTGCGCAACCGTACCTCTCGGAGGAACTCAGCCAGACGCCTTTTAATCAGGCACGCGATATTGGCTCCGAGATGGCAGCACCAGGCAGTCTTTGTTCGATCGACCAACTAATCGTACCTGCCGTCATCATGTCTGCGACTGCGCCATCGAGAGCAACATCACACTGCGAGGACACTACCGCCTTTATAAGAAGCCTGCCATCGCCGCCTGGTACCAGTGGGCTTTGCAGCAGCATCGCAAGCACAATGCTCAGGAACCCATTTTGCTTCATTGTGCAGGTTAGTGATTACTTGCCGTCCTGCTGCTATCGTAGCGACAACCGTTTTTTACTGCTGCTGCTTTGCACACTGCGTATAGGGAATGTTTTTGCATACGTTTTTTCTTCACAAGAAGATATTTTGAAATGTGGCGATATCGAATATAATCCGGGCGCGAACATGAGCGATAGGGAAATGCTTCAGCAGGTCCTCTTGGATCAAAACACCCTGAAGCCGAACGCCAGTGGTATTCTTGCAAAACAGAGTGCATGTGAGGAGAAGATAGATGGTTTGGCGGAGAGAATCAAAGGTTTGGAAAACGAAGTAGCAGCCATCAGTACCTTGAAAACAGAAGTAGACCATATGAAGTCAACTATTCAGAAGCTTGAAACCACTGTATCACATCTGTTTATTAAGACTGACGAGTTAGAAAACAGAAGCCGCAGGAACAACTTGGTTATTTATGGTATAAGAGAAGATGGGAAGGAAACAGAAGGCGAGCTTACAGACAAAATAAAAATAGATATTATTTTTAGCGAAAGCCAGGGATTACGATAAAGAGCATTCAAAGATGCCACCGAATAGGTAGGAAGTGAGACAGGGATCGTCCTGCCATCATCAAATTACAGGACTATCGAGAAAAGACCGCGATACTGAAAGCATGTCCGAAGTTGAAAGGTTCAGAATTCTCAGTCAGCGAGGACTACTCGAAAAGAATTCGTGATGTCAGGAAGAAATTATGGGAAAGCGCGTCACAGGAAAAGACTAACGGTGCTAAAGTTAAGCTGGTTTTTGATAAGTTAAGCATTAACGGCGTTATGTTTGGGTGGGATAGTGCAAAAAAACCAGCGGTATAAGTTCCAGAAGAGCCAAAAATGACACCAGAATAAGAGCAGTCACGTATTGAAGATCCCAAACATAAACCGCCGTAGCGTTGTTAATAAAGCTGTAGAACTTGAGGGCATGCTCTTTTCGCATGATGCCGACGTTGCCATGCTCACAGAGACCTGGCTGAGCAGCGAAATATTTGATAATGAATTTGTCCCTCCGGGCTATAAGGTATTTCGTGGTGACCGCGACAGAAGAGGTGGAGGTGTGGCCATTTTGTTTAAATCGTCAATACAATTTTCTAGAATGCCTGATGCGCAATACTTTGAAGTTGTCTTCTGTAAAGCACATATAAACAAAGTCCGCTTTGTCCTTGGCGTTTTTTATAGGCCTCCTAGTTCTTCTGCAGCGGTCCTTGAAAACTTACGGGAATACTTACAATGTCATGTAAGAACAGACGATCGCCTAATATTGGCAGGGGACTTCAATTTACCTAACGTTGATTGGCAGAACTTCTCATCGCATTCGTCGAATGCTGATGGCAACACAATGTTGGACGTCGTGTCCTCATTTGACTTGTTGCAAATGGTAGATAAACCCACAAGAGTGCAGGGAACCGTAGGATAAATAATTTTAGACTTATTTTTTGTAAGTGGTGCCATTCAAAATCAGATAACCTGTGATGTCACTAAAGGCATTTCTGACCATAATGCTGTCCTGTTGTGTTTGTCGAACGTCTGTTTTTACCGCCAGAAGATTATACATTCATTTCCGAATTTTTCCCGTGCTGATGACGAATCTATTATAGATATGCTCGATTTCTACATCGATGATTTATGGCTTTCCTTTAAAGATATTGTCTCTGAGTGTACACAGCGTTTTGTGTCCAATATTGTGAAAAAAATCCGTGCAACGTAGCCCATGGATTTCCAGGGAGGCGTTACAATTGAAACGATGGCTCAAGAGGTTAAAAACGAAATAAAGAACAAATATAGCGTTAAAAATCCCTCGTTGAGGAAACTTCCGAACAATTAAAGAAGAAAATAATTTTGACAAAGAAAAAGTATTACGGAACACTCTTACCTTCGTTCATTCAAACGTCTCCAGAGAGATCCTGGTGCCAAATAACGCCTATATCTTCTGCCACTACTGAGTTCATGACAGGTGGCGAGTGTGTAAAAAAATGAGACTGCCATCTGTTTTGCTTTTAATAAATTTTTCCAGTCGGTATTCACAAAGGATAATGGTTGCATTCCCAATTTTTCTGTATCCCTTCCTGGTATGTGTGAAATCGTTATTTCTGAAAGTGGTGTGTGTAATTTGCTCTTAAACCTTGATATTAAAAAGTCACCGAGACCCGATGGTATTCCAAACGCGTTTTTGAAGCGCTATGCGGAATGGTGTGCTAAATACTTCTTTGTTGTGTTCACCAAATCATTAAGCGATGGTTCCTTACCGGATGACTGGACGACAGCCGAAATCAAACCTCTGCACAAATCAAGAAAAAAATCAAACAACCGACCCGTGTCATAAACTTATACGTCATGTAAAATTTTAGAACACATAATCCATAACCATATAGTAGGTTTCTTAGAAGAGCACAAAGTACTCGCAGATGTGCAACATGATTTTAGGCGTGGATTTTCTACGTGTACCCAATCAGTTGAAACCGTGCATGATTTCACACAGTCGATTAATGAAGGAAAACAAACAGACGCTGTATTCATAGATTTCCGCAAGGCATTTGACAAGGTGTCGCATAATAAATTAATTCATAAATTAAGCTATACATAAAAAAACGACCAGACACTTGCTTGGATTACGGCCTACCTTTCTAACAGACGCCACTTCGTCACCTTAAACAATGCTTCTTCTAAAAGTGCTGAGGTTGTTTCTAGTGTGCCCCAGGGGTCAGTTTTAGGACCGCTTTTATTTTTATTAATTATTAACGACATTGCGGCAGAACTTTCTGTTCGTGTGAAACTTTATGCGGATGACTATTCTATATGAAAAGGTATCTTCAGTTGATGATCAGGTGCGTCTAAATAATGACCTGGCAAAGGTCATTGCATGGTGCGAAAAATGACATGTGGTAATTAATTATGATAGAACAGTTTATATGCGAATTACGAACAAAAAAAAAAGCCTCTTCATTATGCATATGGTGTGAATAGTGTATCATTATTAGAGGTAACAGAGTACAAATATTTAGGCCTGTGGATCACCAATAATATTTCTTGGAATAAGCACATAGATACTGTTGTTTCTAGTTGCCTGCGCAAACTATTTTTCTTGAGACGCACATTGAAGTCATCTACACCTACTGTTCGTTTCTTAACATACAATTCATACATTCAACAGTTGTTGGAATATGCAGTGATTCTCTGGGACCCATTCACTTTAACTAATGTTAAAAAACTTGGACGCCTACAGCATAAGGTAGTTCGGTTCATTTTCAATTCCTATGGCCGCACATCTGTGAGTGAGCTAATTAAACGCAGCGGACTACCCCCGGTGAAGGAGCGCAACCGTGTCTGCCGATTAAAGTTTTTATTTAAACTTGTAAATGGTCATTATAACGTCAACACTTCGAACTATTTTTCTTATTCAAAAGGTTATCAAACCAGGCGAAGGCATGCTTTAACCATAGTTCCCTTAAACACAAGGAATGATTGTTTTAAATATTCCCTTTCTCCCAAGACTATAACAGACTGGAATAATCTTAATACAGAAATCGTTTCTCAAAAGTCCTTAGCAATGTTTGAAAAACATCCGAATTTGCTATGAATTTGTGTTTATGCAATTTTATTTGTTCCTTACCAGTGTTTACTGCATTTTTCAAATGTCTAAAGGATAGAAATGTGTTGCGGGTACCACGCTTCTCCGCTGAATGACGAGTTATGACATAGTGGGTGCTTCCCTATATACTTCACAAAATTTATCATTTATGGCTAGGGCTCTGTGTTTTCGGATAAATCCGAAATAATCCGATAAAAACTCGTTGGTAAAAGTTTTTACAATTCAGATTTATCCGATAAACTCCGATTTCAAAACGGCGTTTTGAACGTTCAAAATGCATTTTCAAAGCTGGAAATCATCATTCGAAAGGAGCGCACCTCCATCAGCGGCAGCAACCTAATCAAGTATGCTTGCGTCGATACAGCACGCTTTAAACAAACGTAGGTGTTTTGTATTGAAGTATTTGAGCGTTTATGTACATGTGCTTGCCCGGTGAAACCTTCCAGACATAAGGAGAGAAATTCGGCCTTGCTGCTAAGATATTCGGAACAGACATCTAAGATACACTTAGTGTGTTCGCATGTTTTCATGTTCTGATATCATTCGACCTAAGATTTCGGAGTAGTGATAATAATAATAATAATAATAATAATAATAATAATAATAATAATAATAATAATAATAATAATAATAATAATAATAATGTCATTTACTTGTCATGAAAAGATGAGGGAGCCCGGGAGAAAAGCCTGAGAAGGAGCTTGACTGGCTCTTGCCCCTCCTCCTCCCCCCCCCCCACACACACACAAAGTACACTTAGGCGAGTTTGCAGCAGTGCACATCAACAGGACGTGAGAAAAAAAGAAAGGATGGAGAAGCAGAATTATCAGCAACAATGCAACGCATTTTCATTAGGAATAAAATAATAGGATCGCATTGGAACGACTTATAATGCAAAATTTAATACCGAATTTTTGAGAATTGGAGATTAACGAGAAATAAACTCTGATAAACGCCGAATTTTCTCCAAAAATATAAACTTCGAAAAACGCCCTCCGAATTTCATGAAAAAAAAAAAACTCCGAAAACACGGAACCCTATTTATGGCGTAGTGGGTACCTTGCAAGTGCACTTGTATTATTTGCCCCAATAGAGTTTACAACGGGCTCTAGAAAGGCCGCACCTCCAGCTTTCGCTGTTGTGCTGCGTGTTCAGCGCAGACCTGGTGCTTTTGTGATCTCATAATAGCTTTCACTGCAAAAATGCCACAGTAACATCATGTCAGCGCTCAGTGCTGAGTGAATCCTCTCCACATATTATGTCCGACCTCCTCAACTTGCAAGCGCCTGGCTTTTCAGAGGAAAGGCTTTCTTTTGTCGCAAAAGGCTGGTACGGGATATAAAAAAAAGGCTGCAGAAGGCCTTGATTAACGAGGGGGCAAGCGCTAAAAGGCGACGTCGACAAGGGCCGACCAATCACAGGCGCTTACTTCAAGAAGAGGATAATTGTGAAAAACAGAAAGAACGTGAAGGGAACAGTGCCAAAGCCCAGGATGTACACGTGCAAAAACTAACAGTGGCATAACTTAACCAAGATACGTCCTTTTAGCGCTTCAGCCCCCTCTTTAGTAATGCAACACGAACTAGCCCAAACTAAAGAGGTGCCTCAGAATAATGGAATACAATTTCTAGACATTTCCTTAACGTTTCAGAAGAACCACGTGTGCTGGCAGTATTCTCCTAGATCTTCGAAACCGCTGTTAAATTTTTCGTCGAAGCACTCGAAGGTTGTAAAAGACGGTATCGCCATGTCTTGCCTTAAGTCAGCCCTCACCAAGTCGTGTGAGCACAAAATGAGTGATAGCTTTAATGCGCAGGTTACGCGTCTTTTAGATGTAGGGTATCCTCGTCATACAGTGGCCACTGTTGCTGAACGTTTAAAGAAGTCTGTTGTGTTAAGTCCGAGCATGGTTGCAGAAAGCGATAGGAAGAAACGTGTCGTAGGTATACCGTACATTCATTGCGTATCTCACAGGCTAAAGAAAGTAGGAACTAGATACGGCGTTAATGTTGTTTTCACGGCTGCCAATAAGGTAGGTAAGATTTGTGCCGCTGTGCAGAGGAAGAATGAGCGAGTAAAAGACAAGAAGCGGACCGATATTTGTTTCGTGAAACACACCAACAAATTCACTGATTGCCGTACGACTGTGGTGTATAAGGTCCCTTTCAGCTGCGGCCGCTTCTACGTAGGACAGACGGGCCGATGTATCAACCAGAGATTGTTGGAACATAAGAGATCGCTAACAGGAGGCTCACCTTCTAATCTATCTTTACATTGTCGAGATTGTAAGTGCACACCAAAATTCGATGAATGCGCAGTGTTGTACCGGCATAGAAATGAAGAAAAGCACCTGATGATTGAAGCATGGCATATCGAGAATAGTGGTAGCGCATGCGTGAGCCAACCGTCGATTAACTTGCATAAAGATGAAATCAAATGCCTGAACAGTTATCTTCCACGTAAACCGCCACCAGTGCCGGATTGATAGGTTCGCCTGTTGCATGGGCATGCGCAGATAAGTTTTCGTGCCTTCTTTCTTTTCCGCCGTTGTGCGTCTCTTCAGTTGTTAGTCGGCGTTTGTGGTGTCCTGACTTCTTTCTTGTGTCCGTGTTTGCACGCCCTGTCTTTTTAGAATGAACAACGTACCCACTACGCCACAAATGATAATTTTTGTGAGGTTGGAAGCACCCACCACGACATTACTCGTCATTCTGCGGACAAGCGAGGTGCCATCTGTAAATCTTTATGTGCAGTTTCTTGGTGCGACGGCTGATGACGATGAAGAATTATGACTGAGCCTTTTGTAATGGGTTGGAAGCTTTAAAGGACCCACTAATAACGTAATTCGCATTGTGTGACGCCCGGTCGTTATTTCATTCTCCCACCACGCTTTATAACATACGCTAACTTGACAAAGTGGTAGAGAGAGGGAATTAACTTTGTTGAGACCCTGAGGAAATGGATCATGGGAGCCTTATGGGCTTCCTTGGCAACCAATAAAAGTGCACTTGCGAGGAACCCACTACGCTATAAATCATAACTTTTTGTGAAGGAAGGAAGCAGCCACTACGCAATTTTTCGTCATTCTGCGCAGAACCGTGGTACCTGCTAAACACCTGTGAGGCATGATGTTCACACGGCGCCAAAACGGCCCGTGTGATCTCATAACAGCTTTCGCTGTAAAAGTTAGCTGCTAGCCATAGTTCGTATAACATTACGATATGTCGCTATCGCATTCACAGCTTCACTTTTACAGCGAAAGCTGTTATGAGATCACAACAAGGGCCGTTTTTGGCGCCGTAGTTGTCCGCCGCCGCCGCCGGTGTCAGTAACCACTATCGCTCGAAATAAGAAAAAAAAAACGAAAGTAGAAATTATTTCCAGAATGGGACGAGGTTCGAACCTGGGCCTTCTGCGCGGGAGCCCAGTATCTTACCTCAGAGCCATGCCGGTGCTTGAAACTGCTTTGCAAAAAGACCCTATACAGTCTTCATGTCGGGAAGGAACCACATTAATATATGTAATGTAGCGTGGTAGAAGAGTAAAATAACAACCAAGTGTCACACAATGCGAATTGCGCAGCGAGTGAGTTGTTGAATGCTTCCAACCCATTACAAAGGGCTCTGCCATAATTCTTAATCGTCATTAGCCACAGCATCAACAAAGTGCACATAATGCCTTACAGGTGTTTAGTAGGTACCACGGTTCTGCGCAGAATGACGAAAAATTGCGTAGTGGCTGCTTCCTTCCTTCACAAAAATTATGATTTATAGCGTAGTGGGTTCCTCGCAAGTGCACTTCTGTTGGTTGCCAAGGAAGCCCATAAGGCTCCCATGATCCATTTCCTCAGGGTCTCAACAAAGTTAATTCCCTCTCTCTACCACTTTGTCAAGTTAGCGTATGTTATAAAGCGCGGTGGGAGAATGAAATAACGACCGGGCGTCACACAATGCGAATTACGTAACTAGTGGGTCATTTAAAGCTTCCAACCCATTACAAAATGCTCAGTCATAATTCTTCATCGTCATCAGCCGTCGCATCAAGAAACTGAACATAATGATTTACAGATGGCACCTCGCTTCTCCGCAGAATGACGAGTAACGTCGTGGTGGGTGCTTCTAACCTCACAAAAATTATCATTTGTGGCGTAGTGGGTACGTTGCTAGTGTAGTTGTATTAGTAGCCACAAGAGAGTTTATGACGGGCTCTAGAGATGCCGCTCTTCGAGCTTTCGCTGCGAGTGTGCTGCGCTTTCCGCGCAGGCCTGGCGTTTTAGGGGCGAAGCTCCTTAAGGCGGCACCCGTTCGTCCCTCGTAGTCGTCGTCATCGTAGTAGTCCGTAACAAGTCTTACGCTTTGACCTCCAAGGTGGTGCCGGTGGGAGATTTCTCCTGTGCGTTGTTGAACAATAAAAAATTCGCAGCGTACGCGTTAACTAAAAGCCGAATTCTTCTGTCTCTCATTCCCCATTAGCAGCCATTGGCATGTTCCAGTAGGAAACGTTAGTAGAAGTAGAAGTGTAAGTGTTAGCTAAAAGCCGACTTCTTCTGTCTCTCATTCCCATTAGCAGCCATTGTTTACCTCCAAGGTAGTGCCTGGTGAGATTTCTCCTGTGCGTGATTAAACAATAAAAATTTTGTTCAAAACGCCGTTGATTGATGAAATAAACCAACGAAAGACGCCAGATGTTTTGTAAAAGCAGAACGAAAGAACGCCAGATGTTTTTCTTAAAGTGTAGTAGTAGTAGTTGTATGTAGCCACCTCGCCCGATCGTCAACGGGCGAGGTGGACCGGCAACGGCGCGAGGACCCTGCCGTACGAGAGTTAAATCACACTAAAAGACATACTTTGCGGGCGATACACTCTAGTGAGCTTTCAACTTTTCGTCTTAATGTACATGATAAAGAAATTATTTCTACGAAAAACGCAAGGCACACCTTGAGCAATATATTTGGTTTTGGGACGCTAAATGGAACCATGAGGCGATGCGAAGCCGGAGCACTTGCACGATCGCGTTCCGTTGGCTTTCGTTGGGCATGCTACCGACCTCGCGTCGTGGAACGCGCGTCCTGTCTTCCCTCTAGCCTTGCCTTTAATTCGCACAGGGCGAGCGGGGAATGCGGTCGCTCTTGGCGCTCTTTCGCTCGGGAGCGGACTTCTTCCTTGCATTTCACCGATCACAAGTGATAATGAAGGGACCACGTAAACCAACAGTACAATAAAAGTTTGATGTTTAATATATACACGATGTTTCACACTCTTTATATTATGTACTGGGCGCATTTCACGGAAGAGTTTCACGGTTTACAGATTCAATCTCGCGTAACCCTACAAAACGCTGGTGTCTTGGAATGCGGCCGTTCCCGGGAGAGAAGCGGTTTTCGTGCAGTTTGTCATATCTTGTGGTCACAGCACGAAGCGGTCAGATCACAGCGCGTAGAAGGGCATACGAGCCGTTTGCTGATGCCTGTCGAGATAGCTCGCGCGCCAGCGCTCCCGACAGCGCCGTTATAGTGAAAGTTCACAGTTGCTACTCGAGGCACGCAGCCCCCCCCCCCTCTTCCGGCGTCCCTTCATGCTCCTTCTCCCAGCAAAAGAGGGGCGGGGCGTTTCCTTTCTGCTTGAGGAGCAATCGACGGCAGGCCTCGCACGCGGGCTGATGTAATCACATGTGCGCTCCATGTGACGGAGATGGCCAGCATGTTTCATCTCTGCTTCAGCCGTGTTCCTCGCCAGCGCTCGCGGGTAGAACATGCGATGCGCGGAGCGATGTTATCGATTTGCACTTTATACGCAACATGGTGGCGACGGTGAAAACCTGCCCAGAGTGACCATGTAATGGCTATCGCAATAAAAGATATCGAAAAACCGTGCATGCGGGCTCGCCCTTTTCTGGAGAGCTGCATCGTCTCCGCTCTAAAGAGTTCGTCCGTTGGAAGAATCAAATAATCCGGCGCCTTTTTCATTTGTTTAGTTCTCGCATTCACTACTCTTCTTACAGGCGATATCTCCTTGCCACATATTTCTTTATAAAGCACGCGTGCAGTCAGCACTAAGCGTTGAACCTATGAGGAGTTCGCGCTTGTCGGCTACTCCCTATTATCTCCGCTTGCGCAGTCGGAAACGAAGAAAATGGAGTGAAATCAGTTGATCACGCATGGTGGCCATGCGAGACATGGAAGAACGGGTGGGTGACAGCATGGCAAAGCAGGGTGGGAGACAATTCACAAGTGATATTTCGCGTATATGGACCAATCGAGAGTATTTACCCCAATGATGTCACGTTCGCGGCATCTGCTCCTCGCTCGCTGCATCTGCAACGCAGCGAGCGCGGAGCGTCGGCGTCGCGAGGCGACAGAGGGGGGCGGGAGGGACTAGAGCACGCAACTGCAACGCAGCGAGCGCCTCCGCGCCATCTAGGGATCTTTCTGAGAACTAGAGGTAGCTACGTCAGCGCCATCTAGTGAACACTCCAAGAACTAGAGGCGGCTACCTACTACTGCTACTACTACGACTACTACTACATACTACAGAGGAGGGACAGACCCAAACCCAAAGGAGCTTCGCCCCTAAAATTCTTCACGACGCCGCTCTAGCAGCAAGTGTGAACTTTGATTCTGAGGGCCCGGCCGCAATCGCTGATGCGCGCGTTATTTCGGCAGGCATCAGCGGTCGGCTCGCTGCGCTTTAAACGCGAAGAGACTGTGCGAAAAGCGCAGCTCTCCCTATAGCGGCCGTCTTATCTAACACCAGCGTTTTGTAGAGTTCCGCGAAGTCGAATCCAAAAAAGTATAGCTGCCAGCCCTACTTGGTAAAGCATTACAATTTGTTGCTATCACATACATTGCTTCGCCCGTGCGGTGAAACTGTGATTTTTTTAACATAAATACCTAACCACTTGCTGACCTATCTGTTTTTTTTTCAATGCATGACTGAAGCGCATTCTATGCCTCTCATTTGTGTCGGGAGTTGTGAAAACGTCGTGACGTCAAATAACGTGCAGAAGAAAACCAGAAACAGAGGACGCGCTGCTCGCCGAGCCAATCAGCGGCGGCTGAAATGGACAGTCTATTACACATACGCATCGAGAAGAGGTCTCCCGGTGAAGTGATGTATTTTATGTCCCGATTGGCCGTTCGGGTTAAAAGAACAGACTAACGGCGGCGCGCACAATTATTGCGCGGCGGCGGCGGCGGCGGCGGCGGCGGCGTGATCACTCTCGGGACATCAGTGGTGGCGCGAGCGCCATGAGCAAGAATAGGCGGCGGCGGCGGCGCACAGGTCTAGTCTAGTGACATGACTAAAATTACGTAACATTGAGGCACGTGACTAAAATCACGCAATATAGGGTATTAGCTAGTCACGTGACATGTTCCCTCCATAAACCTCGTAATAACTAGCACGTGACTACAATCATAACATCCCGTAACAGGCAGCCACGTGACATGTCTAGCCAAGTGGAGCCATAGTTAGTACTACTAGCAAAAACTTAGCATCTCTAGCAAAAGCTTGGAATTACTAGCAAAACTTAGCTAGGTCGAACATAGCTAAAGGTTCCAGCCTTGCGCCACTAGTGCAAGCTGCGCACTTTTTTAGCAGGTTAGACCATGGAGGAAAGAAAAAAAATAGGAGGGAGCACGCCTAGCGTCCACAAGCCAGCCTCCTCTGAAGCCGCTTGCTCCTCGCGTTCGAGGCTCATTTCCCATGATGCTCCTGTTTCATTTCCTTTATTGGGGGGTTCATGAACAAAAACAAAATTTGACTAGCGCGCGCGCCTAGCGTTCACAAGCCAACCTCCTCTGCCGCCGCTGCCCCCTCGTACTCCAAAACTCAGTCACGTGGGTGTGCTCATTTCCCAGCATGCCCCTGGTTCATTTTTTTTTTGGCTGGTCTTCAAAAATGTCACGTGACGCTCCCTCCTAGTTTTTTTTTTATTCCTCCATGGGTTAGACAGACTGTTGGCTGAGCGCGTGGTAGGTCATGTGTACCGGTATGTTGACGATTTTTTGGCCTTCTTTAATAGTCAAGATTGCACTAGAGTCTAGACACAGCATAGACATTCTCAAAGCGTTTAAGCAATGCGGGCTTAGGCTTACATTTACCGGTTGAATTTATGAAAGAAAATACTATCCAGTTTCTGGACCTGAAAATGGAACTTTTGCCCACTCACGTCCGTTGGCGATACTTTCCAAGAAGTATCAAACCGCTGCTTGATTTCAGCTCTAGCCATTCTAATCTTATCAAACAGGGGACAGCAGTCTCCTGCATCCGCTCTGCCTTAGAAAGAACATGCGCACACGGTCTAAGCCAGGCACGAAGGCAAGAGGGGGCCCAGCCCCCCCCCCCTCCCCGAAATTTGTCCGGCAACTTTTTTTCGTTTGGCCATAGAAAGCATTTCTCTGGAACAATTAGGCCTTGTGCCCCCTCCCCGCCCCCCAGAAAAAAAGTCCTGGCTACGTGCCTGGTCTAAGCGATAGCTTTGACGAACAAGTCGATAGATGAAGAAGAGCAGGATTCCCGGAGGTCGCAATCACAAAGGCGTGCGAAAAAATTGGTGAAGTCTAAAAAGTCAGGGCACCAAGAGACAGCACAAATTGAAAGCAGGCGCAAGCGAAAAAATGCACTCTTTTACTCTACCACACAAACTCTCGCATGGCCTGAGAAACGTTGCCAAGCGCTACGGAGTGGAAGTCGTCTTTTCCTTCTCAAACAAATTGTCCGGCATGTCCGCCCGTGTGAACAAGAACACACAATCCAGTTCGTCAAAAGAAAAAAAAAACGGATGCGGTATTAAACACATGTGAAGGTTTGTTGATTGCAACGATATCAAATCCAGTTGTCGTGCGACAAGTCATACATAGGGCAGAGTGAAAGGTGCTTGAATGTTCGATTAGGCGAACATAAGCGATCACTAACAGAAGCGAAGGCTTCCAACCTAGCTGATCATTGACGTGAATGTGGGTGTACTCCATACTTGACGGACACCACGGTACTTTCCAGGCATAAAAAATTTGGCAGATGACACGCGTTGTGGGAATCGGTTTTATTCGAAGCAGTCAGCGAGTACTTCTATGCTGTATTTTATGGCTTTAAGCCAAGCGTTACGAGGTGGATCGGCGTGTTTTTGTAAGTTTTATAGCTGTGTGCACATCGTGGGCTTACCAGGCACGTCCACAGCACTGGCGTTTAAAGGGTAACTTATGGTGCGACGTAACGTCAGCGTTCACGATACTGTACATACGTTAGTATTATCGAAACTAAGAGCACTTTATGGTGCCATCATTTGAATATCATACGTAACTTTCATTAATGTATTCCTCCGGGAGCGAGCAATGCTTCAATATAGCTTGCTGAATCATAGGAATACAAATGTAATGTTTATTAGACTGCTATAAAAGCTGAGCCAACACTGGAACCACAGGTGTTCATCTGATATGGCGCCTATATCGTAGGAGTACATATGTATTGTTTATTGCTTATTTGTAAAATTTGATAGCCAACACCACAACCACAACTGACGTTGCACCGATATTACGCCTGCATAGGCTGTTTTGCCAAACCAGTTTATGGACCTGGCGTGGCTCTGCGGTAGAATACCTGATGCCACGAAGAATGCTTGGGTTCGATTCCTGCTGGAATCCTCACTTTTATTCTTTGCATTCTTTGAGTCAACGCTGCTGACGTCGGTTTTTCTTAACGCTGTCGCATTTAAATTACCAGTGTCTGTTCTCGCCGTTGCTACGTAGATATAAACTGTTAATCATATGTGGCGCATACCCTAACACCGCGGCCCATGGTAAACGGCTATGTACCACACTTGTCTGGAGGAAAGGTTTTGACGACGTACGCGACAGGATTTTCATGTTATTCATGCCATGACCCGACAGTCGTATTCGTAAAATCCTCTTACCCTCCCATGACAATTTTGGTGTACACCAAGTTAAGGAGGCGATCATGAGAGATCATTTTTAGATCACTTGTGGAAAGTTAGCGCCTGTGTACGTGTTTTCCCTACTTGTCCCGTCTTCATAATTCTGCGCTAAACACTTCAGATATGTCGTACCAACAAGGCCAGAAGTCAGCCCTTGCTCCGATCATGAGAGGACCCAGACGTAGGTGGCTAGATAGACAGAGAGATACGTAGATAGAAACGCTCAATGTGCCAAAGGTTCGCTAAGAAATGCTTCGCGTTTAAGAGCAGCTTGACCGAGAAATCATCGAGGCCTTCCACATAAGAAGAGGGAACGCCAGCCATCGCCAGAAGAGGGAAGAGGGAGCCAGCCATCGATTAGGCTTTGGGATAAGGAATATGAGTATTTGGTCCGCACGTGCGGTAATTTGACATAGAAGTCGTTGTTCGCACGTTTAGTTAAGGGGCAACAGCCAGAAAAGTTCTTTACGTTTGATGCAACTGTCACATGGTTCGATGACTTTTCTAGTTTACTTGTTTTTGTGTTTTCTGAATAAAAATTCAGCTGAGAGTCAGTGCATGTCGTGTGCACTTCTTCCGTTCGTTGTCGTGTCTTTTGAGCGCTGGAGTCCTAAGTATAAATCCATCCCAACTAGCTCAGTTTTCCATTCTAAGTAAACCCAAGAAAATCACAGCACTCTCACCACCAAAGAAGACGCGCCCTCTGCGACTCGCCCCGCCTGGTCTATGAAGGAAGTTAAAGGTTGCACTTCGGCATCTTGATTGTCGTTGCCTCTGACGAAGGAATCGTGATTACAAACCGTTTGGAAATACACCCATTTTTTTCACTCGAGCCTCTCGAAAGTCGTAATTATATAACCTAACCAGAGAAGCAATTCTGTCGATATGCCTAGCTGTAAAAAAAAGGAAATCAGTGCATATCAGTTACACTATGCCTTGGAATAAGTTAAAAGAAGTGAGAAAGGAATATTAGATATTCATTTGTATATTTAGATTATGCTAATTGTCCTCCACAGGTGATAGCGCATACGCGCTGCAACCTTGGCCGCTTGCGCCCATCTCTGGAGCACATCCTGCGGGATCCGTTGCTGCCCGATTCAACCGCACTCACTCGTCACTGCGGTGTGTCGTGGAATGGGGCGTTGGAGTCCTCAAGGCCCGCTTTCAGTGCCTGCAGAGGCCTGAGTCTGAGTCCTTATTTCAGACATGCATACAAAAAAAAATACATGGCTGAGGAGGATTGATAAAAAAGCCGCGCAGTCGCGGCTTGACGTTGCTCCCTTCCCCCCGTATACATCGGTACTGCGGTATGCACGGAAACAGAAATAGCACAGGATAATGTAGCATAAAAAACAAGAACTCAGAAGCAGAAAAAACACGGTGCACAATAAAATGGGTAATACTACAAATACATTATATGTACAGATATATTCAAATAAAGTCGCGTACACAAAATATAATTAAGGTGGTGGGTAAATGCACACATTAACGAAATAAGTTTCGAATAGAGTTTAAGAAAAGTTCGCGTATCGAGGTGTCAGAAAAGCCAAACTGTTAAGCAAAAAAGGAAATCTATAGCTTATAACTATAGAGGGTACAGAGCACTGTACTATGACCCACTATTCACTTCGAAGATCGTCGCCATTTGCGTGGTGCTTCACAACCTTGGTGCTCGGAGGCAGCTGCCTGAGCTAGACGACGTTCCTGGCACTGAACTAGAATGAGAAGATGCGGACCTTTACAACAACAATAGCGACGATCCGGCAACAGTATCCATAGACATGTATCAGGCGGGTATGCAAAGTCGGGGTCACCTTCTGCAGTGGTTCACAGCTGGGCACCCCTGTATGATGGGGCTTACATTCCCGCGAGATGTGCACATAAACAGGAAACACAAGAAGCTCTTTTTTTTTCATGGTCACTTGCGTTGTGTTCGATCATATACCTATCAGCTGTATACTTGTGTTCAGCAGGAATTGTACACTGACAAAAGCTGCTTTCTCGTTCACGGCAAAGTTTTTGCTTGCCTTGGGTTTGATCCTATACTATGATCTCTACGTGTGTTCTTGCAGGAATTCTATTCTGACGAAAGCTTCGTTGTGTACGTTCCTTGAGAGCATGATAATTTAACCAGGCAGGTAGGCAAAGGTGTGCTCAACTTCTCCAGCGAATCATAGTAGGACTAGTTTGTTGAGGCAATAGTAACTCTGGAAACAGTCTGCGTTACTTTGCAGCAATGCATGCAACCTCGAATGTCATTTCAGAACGCTCTTTTCAGCACTTTATTCGCAATGCGAACCCAGTGAAACACTTTTCACATCATGTGATGACTTTACGAATCTCGCAGGTGCTGTACAAAAGCTCTATTCATGTAGTACCCACTAGTACATGCAAGAGCACAAGCTTGTGCCTGTTGGAAATCTATGTAAACATTCATAGCGCACAAAACAAACCAGTACCGAAAGCGGCGACGAGGACACAATGCTGTGCCTGTGTCTCTTCTTTCTGTCCTGTGCACTATAAAAGCTTGCATGCAAGAATAAAAATCAGTCAAGTTGTCTCATTGTTTAATCATTGTCTCATCATTCACTGCTGCCAACAAAAACAAAGGATGCCTCTAACATTGCGCCAGCCAGTTTTTAAACAAGGACGTCTAGAAGAAAAAAAGAGACATCTCCTTGCATGCAGCTTGTGCACTTTCATAGTGCTGCCAGTGCAAAATAACATCAACTGCGTGAAATACTATAATTCTTTTTCTTCGTCTCTGGCCATTATGCATTTTTTATCCATATGTTGTAAGCAACGTAGAAGTACCTTCTATCATTAACACCTTCGGGATGCATCACTTCTGTGGATTAAAATTCGCCTTGACCATATATTTCAGATTCAATTAATTGTGCATTACGTGACGCCCTGAAACTTAACTCTTATTGCTTGTGCCTCTATATATTTACAAGACCCGCCACGATGGTCTAGTAGCCATGGCGCTCGACTGCTGACCCGCAGGTCGCTGCAGTGAATCCCGGCCGTGGTGGCCGCATTTTCGATGGAGGCGAAAATGCTTGAGGCCCGTGTGCTTTGATTTAGGTGCATGTTAAAGAACCCCAGGTGGTCGAAATTTCCGGAGCCCTCCACTACGGCGTCTCTCATAATGATATCGTAGTTTTGGGACGTTAAACCCCTACAATTATTATCCTATATTTACATGAGTGCAACTTTCAATTACACTAGTCCGTACGCATCCTTAGCAAAACATATAGCACCATCTTAATGATCACGATAGTTCGGGAACACACTTCGCACATCGCATACTTTATAAATAGCACAACTCGCTGTTGGGCTGGTTGGTATATTACTTCAAATAAACTAGACACTGAATTGGCACCACTACTAAAAGGACAGAAGAAACGGAAGAGGCATTATTAATACTTGCAGCTCCTTATCTCTCTACTATCGGCAGCGCTTCTGGACGCCGCGGGCCTTGGGAACTAAGCGCCGCCGCAGCCCAACACGGAATCGGCGCGCACAATTATAGTGATGCGGGTGTCGTTCACCGAAACGTGTGTCGCTCAATCAAACGGCCCTCCGCCTGTTCTCTTGAAATAAGCATGTGCATAGCTGAAACGTCAAGACCACCCGAGTGAAACACAAGCTAACCTGATTGCGCAGTGATTCCGCTCCTCGGGCTCGCGCTGCCGCCACCTTATTTCGCCATAGCCTGCGCCACTCCGGCAGCGGCCTGCTGCTGGGGCCCAGGTGGTTGTGGCGCTCTGTCAGCGTCTGCCACAGCTCCCGTCGTACCTCCGGCCGTAAGTCGCAAGCCGCCCTCCCCATATGGGGATGATCGGTAATAAATTCCAACATCGCGTCCCACTGTTCGACGCTCTGCGGACATAACGATGTCGGCAATGTCGGCACTGGCTTGGCTGGCTCGCTTACAGGCTAGAAAAGTTAGTCATCTTAGTGGTTCATCTTCAAAAATGGTACTGTATTACAGACGATATCGTCTGCTTCACGACTCCACGACGCTTCACTTTCGTTTTATTATTTCTTTTGTTGCATATACAATTAAAGAAACGAAACATTAAGTGCACGTTGCTTTGTAGTTCATGTCCTATTGACATCACGTTGCGCAAGCAATTCATGTGGTTGCGTCACTATTGTGTACACGGCACGCCTACGTCAAATTGTACATAAAATGGTGAAAGTCCAGGATAGCACCCCGTATTTGAAAAGTACCGTGCGTACCAGAGTCTAGTACTAGACCAGAGTCTAGTAACGTGCGTACCAGAGTCTAGTACACAAAGCTTTGGGTGCCGTATTATATAAATGCCCAATTTTGACCACTTGTATTTTTTCAACGCCAACACATTACATTGCATAGGAGCGTTCTTGCACTGAGATCTCCCTTGATGCTTACCTGGAATCACCATCCAAAGGAGCTCGTAAATTATTAGCACGCTCTGCGAGTAGACATGCATACAGAAATGTCCACCCTTGCCCTTTTTCTTAAATTAACAATGGTTAAAACATGGTCGCACTGAGTTGTAAATGTACTGCCCAGCGGATTTATGTTGCTTGAGAATGAGTTGACTGACTATAGCTGCATAGTTCAACAGTGCTTATGTCCAGCATGAATATGCATGCAAGAAATAGCTACTGCTCATGTCTATTAATAAGTACTTATTGTAAAATAATACAAACAGCACTAGAAGGAATGCCCAGCACTGAGGGAAACGAGAAACGATATTTTGCCATTCGCTGTTTTTAGGACAGTTATATTGTGGTGCTTAACGAATCTCTATTCTTTTGAATGACCTTCAGCATCTTGTTACCGCCAGAACACCTGGGAAACGACTCGGCATTTCTCATTGTGCTCTGTACTAGCCCAAGTGTCTGAACGCATCCGCTTGGGTGCGTGATGTCCTTAATACAATACGTCGTCAAGGAAAAATAAGAGCTTTCTCTATAACAGTGTCAGCCGAAAGCGTCAACGTCTCTTGCACTTGACCGCAGTAGAACGCCTTGTTGTCGTACTCCCTCAAAATTCTGGGGTCACGCGATAGACAGTCAAGCGAGACAGAAACTGACGTTCCTGTCTCGCTTGCCGGAAGCATTGAAATTCCCGTTCTCGAGCTACACTACAGCCCTTACCTTGTCCCGCCAGACCCTTCGACCGCGTTGGTATCGACCTGTATCCTCGTCTTCCCATGACACCTGCTGAAAATCACCGGATAATTGTCGTCATTGATCACCTTACACGGTACGCAGAGGCTTCACCATTGCCATCTGCATCGGCAAGTGACGTCGGTTGTTTCATTCTACGTCATGGTGCACCGCGTAAGCTGCTCAGCGACTGAGGGCGCGTGTTCTCGTCGGGCACAGTCGAATCGCTTCCAAAAGAATGCCACTTCATAGGACCACCACATCATACCACCGAAAAACAATATGACTGAGCGATTCGACCGCTGGGGATATGCTATCAATATACGTACGTCGCTTTCGATCACCCCAACTGGGACTGTAATCTCAACTTTGTGACGTACGAGCCTAATACTGCTGTGCAGACAACCACTAGATTCCGTCCATACTCCCTACTTTACGGACGCGAGCATTTTTCCACGCTACACATCATCCCTTCATACCACTCTGATGTTACCGAGTTGACGACAATGTCACAAGCAATGTGCGGAAAAGTGTCTCCAGATTGCCCGCTCACTTATTTCTGCTTATCAACAACGCCAGAAACACCATGGTGATAGGTCGAATCCTGCGGCATCTTATGCCCCTGATGCACTTGCAGGGCTTTGGATCCCTTCAGCCAGTCCTGGTCTCTCAACGAAACTTGTTTTGATGTGCCACGGCTTTTACAGTGTGGTAAAAAAAAAAACATATCACATGTAAATTAAATAGTGGAGTCCCGCAAGCGGCTACACACACATAGGTGTTTTATAAAGAAGTGCTGCTCCTAAACGCCTAAAAGCCATTTTGCTGACGGCTTAATACAGATTCCAGAGTATCAGTCGCTATACACCATATTTAAGGACGTATGCCCTGTAGCCGAAGTAATGCTGTTCTCGGCTCTCGATTGGCTCAAGCCAGCTACTACTGACGTGAGCCAATCAAAAGTGCGTTTCTAAAGGGACCCTACATTTAACTAACCTACTAACTTCACCTAGTACTCCAGCTTAAAGTTGCGGCCGCAGCTGAGGTGTCCAAATGTACGTTACTGTCACAGCAATCGCATTTCAAAACGATTTTTTTTTCATATGCGGTGCTTGAACAAAAGGTAACCTTAATCCTCTAGTTTCACTGGTAATTTTTACATGGCTTAATTCTTTTAATATTTATTACTTGAAGATATTTTCTCGTTTTCAATCTTTACCTTTGTCTAAATTCTGGCGATGCATTGTTGTTTGTTGTGGTGTTTAAAATTAACTGGCTGTAGCCGTCGTACTTTGTGGCACTGATTTTCTAGTCTTTTCTTGTTAGTTTGCAGTGCCACTTTTGTGCCACCTCCTTTTCCCATAGCCAGCATTCCAGGCTTTTGAGAACGCGCAGCGTGGTCGCATGACCACTCTACGCAATATATTCCGACCTCCGCTTCGCTCTGTTCAACACCATAGTGCAGCCCTACCGCCTTCACAGGCCGCTAGAAACGTCAGCGCTACGTGAAGGTAATTACATATGAAACACTGCTCTGGCTCCGTCCTCAGCAATTGCAACACCATTAGTGCCGCTCTTGTTTTCTGTCCCGTAACGTCCTGTAAATGCACGACACCGCTGATGGAGAATGCGGCAACAATCCACTGTGAAGTCATGGTCGGTCGAAAATTGATAAAGCCCGGCATACTATATGGCACGAGTTCTCGGAGCAGTTAGAAGCTTAAAGTCGTGGAACAAGGAATGTCGCGGGAGCCCCCAAGTTTGGTCTCGAACAGCAGAGTGTTAGAGGCTTTGTTAGGTTAGTTCGCAGTAGTACTATTGTGACAGAAAACCGGGGTGACAAAAGCGCTAACCTAAACAGGAGGAAGCAAAAGACTAGGCAGGCATAGCTTTTACTATGTACATAAAAATTTTAGAAGCATGGAAATAAGTATTTCACCACTTCTACAGTTCAGTAGAAATGGCGAAATCAGTTCCAGCCTTGAAGAAGACAGGTCCACTTGTCGAAATGTAGGCTCTTTTTTTTTATTGATATGATATATAAGGAGACGTTGGCGCACAATTATGGCGCCGGCTACTCCTTAGCCCTTGAGTGAAACTTGAACACATATCTTAAAGTAAAACATACAAGGCAGTTCATGTAAAGTAGAACACTCGGGCACACATATGCAAAAACACACTTATAGGCACATATCACAACAAAATGATAAAGAAATGTTCCAAAGACAGCGAATGAAGTCTCTGATAATGTCCGTCGTTAATATTTGGTCCGACCAGCACAAAACAGCAGAGCACACGTCTGGTCTTTAAGAAAATGTATTCGCTCGTGAGTACATAACAGTCGATACGTTATTCACTTCAGCACACACATATGATGGGTGTCATATGAGACTGCGCATAATAAGTACGACATGTGTTATACAAATGAAAGTTCGGTATTTCTTAGTACTTGTCAGCAATGCCGCTGTCTTGTAAGAAACGTGTTAACGCTTTTAAAGCTTGCGTCTGTAAAACTCTAGTTGGCCACGGGCCCAGAAGTTTCCTCAAGTTAAACGGTCTGCGGTCTAATGCCAACAGTTCCGATTTAAGACGGCGTCGCGGCGTGTCGTGATGTGGACAGTCTATGAGAAGGTGACATACGTCTTCATCTATAAATCCACATTCGCATTCGGGAGTTTCAGCTCTACCAATTCTGTGCAAAAAATGTTTTGTGTATGCGGTGCCTAGCCTCAATCGGTGAATAAGAGTTTCCATACTTCTATCTAATGCTATCGTAATTTTGAACTCAATGAATGGATCGATGTGATATAAATCACAGCTCTTTGTACTTTGGTCAAACCAAGCAGTTTTACTCATTCTGAAAGTTGTAGCCTTTATAAGACCACGCAATTCATTTTTCGAAATTGGTAAAGGAATAGTAACATCTTTACGATGTGCTTGTCGTGCCGCTTCATCGGCAGCTGTGTTTCCAGGAATGTTGCAATGGCCAGGTATCCATTGGAATTTGATTTCATGTTGTGCCTTGCTTGCTTTGGTGAGCTCTTTCAGCGTTTCGTATGTCATGCTATCACTAATTACTGTCGTGTTTGTACTCGAGAGTGATCTTAATGCGGCCTGTGAGTCGCTGAAAAGTACCCATTTTCTCGCGTCTGCTGCCGAGTTTATAAACTTTATAGCATACAGAATAGCGAAAAGCTCTGCTGTAGTAGATGACGTCGTACGACATAACTTAAATGATTCCTGAATATTGAGCTGTGGTATGATAAATGCCGATGTTGAAGACGTTGTGATACTTGAGCCATCTGTGTAAACCTGTATGTACCCTGGATACCGCATGTGTATCTGATAAAGCGCTAGTTGTTGAGCAGCTTGGATGAACATGTCTCTCTTTCTGATAATGCCATCTACTGAGAATTCAATGCTTGGTATTGCAAGTAGCCATGGAGGAGAGTCCATTTCAGAGCTCCAAATTTCATTTCTTGGTAATATATGTACATTACTCTGTATTTCTGCATGAGCATTGCTTTTATCCCTTCGTAAAATCTCCAGTGCCAATGGGTGGTCCTTGTGTTGGGTCTGTAAGCGAAAAAAATGGCGGCATGTTTCGATTGTTCTCATGACTGGAAAGGGTGCTTGTCGAGTCTCAGCTATGACAAGGCTGCTGGAAGTCGCTCGCGGAACACCTAGGCAGACGCGCAGTCCCCTAGCTAATAGTCTTTGAAGTCGCTCCTCTGAAGTGCGGGAAAGGCCGTGTAAGACTGCTGCAGAATATGCAACTTTTTGTCGTATTAACGCATCGTGAACAGCGAGCATGGATGAACAGATCCGCCCCATGATGTCCCAGCAATTCTGCGGAGTATATTCACTAGCATATTCACCTCGCTTTCGAGTTTCTTTATGTGAGGTGCCCATGATAGCTGCCTATCAAGTATTACTCCGAGAAACCGATGCTGTGTCACAGTCATTAGTGGTTCGCCTTCTAAATTGCGATTGAAGTTTTTTAACTTCTTACGGGTGAAGGGCAATACAGCTGTCTTTGCGTGCGACAGAACCATTCCTCTTTCTTGTAAATAGTTGTTAATAATATTTATGCCGTCTTGCAATGCAATCTGAATCAACCGTACGTCCGTGCCAGATGCCCAAATGCACACATCATCTGCATATAAAGAGTATTTCAAACTAGAAGGCAGTCTTTTAGCTAAATCAGCCATAACACAGTTGAAAAGAAAAGGGCTGAGTACGCTTCCTTGTGGCACTCCCTGTCTGACATCGTGTGGGATGGACAACGGATGTAGAAACACGTGGGAGTGACCATTTTCCCATCCTTATAAGTCACCCCTACTTGCGAAATGACGACATCAGGCGCTACAGCAAACTGACGAACTGGAAAGCTTTTCGGTACCGCCTAACAAACCAAAATAGTGAACTCACGACAGTTGAAAGCTTTACTGAATTTTTGCAAGATAATGCGAATAAATATACGAAAAAAGTCCCGATTCCAAAAGACTATGCTGCAGTCGACGGAGAGTATGAACAACTAAGAGCCATCAGACGACGTTCGGAAAGGGCATATCGACGCAGCGGAAGTTTACAAGCATACAAAAATGCACAGAAAATCCACAGTGTAATGCGCCGACGACTAGAAAATTTAGGTAAACGACGCTGGCGTGATTTTTGTGGAACGCTCTCTCCCCACACACCTGTTCCAAGAATTTGGCTGGTAATTCGAGCATTTAGTGGCCCTGTATCACAGAGCTTCCCATTTCGTGCGCTTGCTGTAGCCTTGGACAAACGGGAAGTTGTGGTAGCAGATGAATTTTGTCAACTTATCAGTAGGCCCGCCGCATCACAATGTGCCTTATTTGATAATTCTGTCGCGTTAGCCAGCCAGAAAATTAATGCTTGCTATTGGGCCCAGCATCCTCAACTAGACCCTGTATTTACGCTAAGTTAGCTGCAATGTGCTATAGCATCATGTCGTCAAAAATCGGCCTCTGGACCGGACGGCATTACGTACACTATGCTAAAGAACCTTGGGCCGACAGGCACAACCATTCTCTTAGATATTTACAATAATCTATGGATGCAAGAAATTGTACCCGAGTCTTGGAGTTTGCTCGCATCATTCCGATCTTAAAACCGGCTAAGACGCCCTTGAGCCTTGAATCCTTCCGCCCAATTAGTTTGACAAGTTGTTTATGTAAAGTAATGGAAAAAATGATTGATGCAATACTTCAGTGGTGGTGCAACAGAACCGGTGTATTCTCCAACTACTTAACAGGTTTTAGGAAACAGAGATGCACAATGGATGCAATACTGGACATAGTAACGTATGTGGAGCATGAACACGCCTGTGGTAGCTTGACGGTCGCAGTGTTCTTAGACATCAAAAGGGCATTTGACACAGTCAGTCACACTCATGTTCTGCTGAGTATGTTGGAACTCGGACTGTCCGGCAGGTCTTTGCGGTGGATATCTAAATTTTTATCAGGTCGCAAAATATTCATTCAGAAATGTAGGCTCGAGCACCCACTCCCTGTTTACGGGTTTTTTCATCGCAAGCTTCCATCTTCCCCTTCTTGCTGTTCTTTGGACCATTTCTACAGGTATCACGTGGCGAAAAACTCTGCAGATCCCACGCACTGGGGGAATCGATGTAATGCGAAGCAGCCAGCAAAGAGCTGGATACGTCGCCTTGTTTGCCTTTGAGGCAAATGAAGTCATTCATTTCATGCCATCTAGTTCACTGTATATCGCATGTTTGTCATGCATTCATGCATGTACAATCTGGTATATACCATGCTCATGAAGAATATATGCCATGGTATATACATTTCAGGTCATAAGCATGATATCTGGTATATACAATGCTTAAGACCTGTCATTTATGTACAGTCACGTGCATTACGGAATAACAATCTTGGTGTATACCAAGCTAGCAAACCAGGCGCACCATGAGCATGGAATGTATGTCATGCCATACATGACATTCATGTCACTATTTTCATGTTACCACCTGTCATTTATGTTTGTCATGCAGTCGCGCCACGCAATACCAATTTCGGTGTATATCAAGCTAGCTAACTTGCCGCGAGCGCACCATGAGCGTGGCATATAAATCATGCTGTTCATGAAATGCATGTCATGATTTTCATGTTACCTCCATGGAGTCATTTATGTTCGTCATACAGTCACGTCAGGCACTACCAATTTTTTTGTGAATATCAAGCTAGCGAAACGGCGGCGAGCGCACCATGAGCGTGGCATATATGTCATGCCGTAAATGGCATGCATGTCATGAATTTGTCGTTACCATCACTGATTTACGTTCGTCATACAGAATTTGCTCGTCATACCAATTGTGGTATATATTCATTTATTATTTATTTATTTATTTACTTATAGTACCCTCAAGGTATAAATACATTACAGAGGGGGTGGGGTGTGCATAGTAAACAAGAGCATGAACAATAACAACAAGAAAGTATAACGGGAAGCATTATACAAAATAATCACAAAAATCTAGTAAAGCGCAATACGTTGAAGAAATAAACATGTATTGCTACAGTACCCTGGATAAGACATTTTAAAATGCAGTTGTGTCAGTCATATCAGTTATGAAGGCAAAGCCTGCCCGCGGCAAGCTATCTTTTCGTCCACTTTTCTTTCTTCACAATTACCTTGCATTTATTACTAAAAACATCCCCTATACTTTCCTTGGCATTATTGTCTGTTAGTTCTCATTAATACTGTGTATAACAAAGAAAAACGAGCCCTTGAAATTAACACTTCTTTCCTTCATTCATAGCGAGGGTCTCGTTCTGGCAGACTTGATGCTTTCAGGTAGTATGCGAGGGATTATTGGTCAGCTGCCAGCTCGTAATAAGTTCACGTGCTACGTGACGCCAACAAGGCAGAAAAAGAGTGTTCCACACTCGCCGTCATGGCTACTGGCGGCGCTGACTGACGCTCCCACGTTTAAATGCACACATATACCCTATAAAGTGGACGGGGGGATGGCCGCCGCGGTAGCTCAGTTGGTAGAGCATCGGACGCGTTATTCGAAGGTCGCAGGTTCGGTCCCTGCCCGCGGCAAGCTATCTTTTCGTCCACTTTTCTTTCTTCACAATTACCTTGCATTTATTACTAAAAACATCCCCTATACTTTCCTTGGCATTATTGTCTGTTAGTTCTCATTAATACTGTGTATAACAAAGAAAAACGAGCCCTTGAAATTAACACTTCTTTCCTTCATTCATAGCGAGGGTCTCGTTCTGGCAGACTTGATGCTTTCAGGTAGTATGCGAGGGATTATTGGTCAGCTGCCAGCTCGTAATAAGTTCACGTGCTACGTGACGCCAACAAGGCAGAAAAAGAGTGTTCCACACTCGCCGTCATGGCTACTGGCGGCGCTGACTGACGCTCCCACGTTTAAATGCACACATATACCCTATAAAGTGGACGGGGGGATGGCCGCCGCGGTAGCTCAGTTGGTAGAGCATCGGACGCGTTATTCGAAGGTCGCAGGTTCGGTCCCTGCCCGCGGCAAGCTATCTTTTCGTCCACTTTTCTTTCTTCACAATTACCTTGCATTTATTACTAAAAACATCCCCTATACTTTCCTTGGCATTATTGTCTGTTAGTTCTCATTAATACTGTGTATAACAAAGAAAAACGAGCCCTTGAAATTAACACTTCTTTCCTTCATTCATAGCGAGGGTCTCGTTCTGGCAGACTTGATGCTTTCAGGTAGTATGCGAGGGATTATTGGTCAGCTGCCAGCTCGTAATAAGTTCACGTGCTACGTGACGCCAACAAGGCAGAAAAAGAGTGTTCCACACTCGCCGTCATGGCTACTGGCGGCGCTGACTGACGCTCCCACGTTTAAATGCACACATATACCCTATAAAGTGGACGGGGGGATGGCCGCCGCGGTAGCTCAGTTGGTAGAGCATCGGACGCGTTATTCGAAGGTCGCAGGTTCGGTCCCTGCCCGCGGCAAGCTATCTTTTCGTCCACTTTTCTTTCTTCACAATTACCTTGCATTTATTACTAAAAACATCCCCTATACTTTCCTTGGCATTATTGTCTGTTAGTTCTCATTAATACTGTGTATAACAAAGAAAAACGAGCCCTTGAAATTAACACTTCTTTCCTTCATTCATAGCGAGGGTCTCGTTCTGGCAGACTTGATGCTTTCAGGTAGTATGCGAGGGATTATTGGTCAGCTGCCAGCTCGTAATAAGTTCACGTGCTACGTGACGCCAACAAGGCAGAAAAAGAGTGTTCCACACTCGCCGTCATGGCTACTGGCGGCGCTGACTGACGCTCCCACGTTTAAATGCACACATATACCCTATAAAGTGGACGGGGGGATGGCCGCCGCGGTAGCTCAGTTGGTAGAGCATCGGACGCGTTATTCGAAGGTCGCAGGTTCGGTCCCTGCCCGCGGCAAGCTATCTTTTCGTCCACTTTTCTTTCTTCACAATTACCTTGCATTTATTACTAAAAACATCCCCTATACTTTCCTTGGCATTATTGTCTGTTAGTTCTCATTAATACTGTGTATAACAAAGAAAAACGAGCCCTTGAAATTAACACTTCTTTCCTTCATTCATAGCGAGGGTCTCGTTCTGGCAGACTTGATGCTTTCAGGTAGTATGCGAGGGATTATTGGTCAGCTGCCAGCTCGTAATAAGTTCACGTGCTACGTGACGCCAACAAGGCAGAAAAAGAGTGTTCCACACTCGCCGTCATGGCTACTGGCGGCGCTGACTGACGCTCCCACGTTTAAATGCACACATATACCCTATAAAGTGGACGGGGGGATGGCCGCCGCGGTAGCTCAGTTGGTAGAGCATCGGACGCGTTATTCGAAGGTCGCAGGTTCGGTCCCTGCCCGCGGCAAGCTATCTTTTCGTCCACTTTTCTTTCTTCACAATTACCTTGCATTTATTACTAAAAACATCCCCTATACTTTCCTTGGCATTATTGTCTGTTAGTTCTCATTAATACTGTGTATAACAAAGAAAAACGAGCCCTTGAAATTAACACTTCTTTCCTTCATGAAGGCTAGTAAGTGATTCAATCACCTGCAGTCCTCGGAACAAATGGATCCGAGCCTGTAGTAGTTGAAAAATAGGGTATGTCAAGCTTGCGATGATGATCAAGTCCCTGTGAGCGAAATGGAGCTGGGTGTATGAACAAGGAAAGAAGAGCGGGGTTATGGAAGTATATTTCATGAAAAAGACAAATGCGTGATTGTTTTCTACGCGTTGCTAGCGAAGGTAGATTAAGAGCAGCTTTCATGTTTGTGACACTGGCATTATGATCGTAGTTAGATGAAATAAAGCGAACAGAGCGATTTTGTACTGCCTCACTGCTTTGTGTTAATGTAGAGCTGTGCGGGTCCCAGATAGATGAGGCGTATTCTAGTTGAGGGCGAACGGAGGTGGTATAAAGCAATAGTTTTAGCAACGTTGGGGCAAGATAGAACGTCGCGAGGCAGCGTCGCGGCAGCGTCTTCATTGAAAAAACCGACCGCTCGCGCTGCACAACCGTTCACTGACCACCCCGTATATATAGGCACTGGATTTTGACCTCCAAGGTAGTGCGTGTGTGCGATTGCTCCTGTGCGTGATTAAACTATGAAAATTCACAGCGTACATGTAAAATTAAAGCGAGCTGCAAGTCGTCATAACTCTCATCGAACCTTTAGTATAAACGCGCCCGATCTCACGCGGTGATGATGTACTGGGCAGAATTCACGGAAGATTCACGGTTTACCGATGAACCTCCGCAGCTTCGCCCACTCATCATCATTCACTCCGTGGATATGCTGTGATTTTGTTCGAACTTTTGGCGCGCGTTAAACGTAGAATCGAGCGGCAAAAAACTATAATGAGGCCTTCCATGCCAGCGAAGACACGACTTCAAATTACTCTTCGCTTTCTCGTCACAGGTAAGCACTACCTTCTGCCTCAATTTTAGGTATGAAGTGACACTTCTGATGTGACGCGCTATGCGAAGGCTTCACCGTCTTCCTTGTAAAACTTCTGGTGCTGTCTTGTGACTTGCGGGCTTCACGTCGCGTGTGATGTGCACGTGTGCCAGTATCCGTTAGCCATGAACGCAGGAACGGTACGAAAAAAAAAAAGAAACAAACGAACCCGTCTTTAACGTCTTACTTCGATCCGCATACTATGACAAACACATGTGGACCTACGTGTTATGACTGCCTTAACGTCTCGCAGTGGAATACTATGTGTATTTCAGCTTATATAATGAACTTAATTTTGTGCGTAGAAGCATTATAACGCTAGAAGGTTTTCACCGCTTCCGCGCATAAATGTTGTACAAACTTCTGTGAATATGGTGATAAATAAGACTGAATGAATTGAATGCAGTTTTATGGTGCTTGAAGGTACAAATGATAGAGGCCTGTGTAGAGTGCGTTTTTCGGTGCACGTTAAAGAAACCCAAGTGGACAAAAGTCCCAGAGCCCTCCACTACGGTGTACCTGATAATTATATATGGCTTTGCTACGTAAAACCCCCGTAGTAATTATTAGTTTCGTGGCTATAAAATAGCTGCTTCATGAAAGATTCGCGTAAGACAAGTAAGAGTGAGCATATCGATTCTCTACATTTTTTTAGATGCAGAGTTCTAGTTTTGCTTAACTTTTTTACAGAACTTTTTTTCTTTCTTTAATAGGAGAAACACACCACTCTTTAAGCCGGCAGTTCAGGGTGGGACAATAAACTGTGAACCAGCTCATAGAAGAGACATGTGTGGCCATCTACCTGGAGCTGAGAGATGAGTTCTTGAAATCTCCCAAGACTTGTGAAGATTGGTCTGCGGTCATGCAAGACTTCAAAGCAAAGTGGCAGTTCCCAAATTGTGCAGGTGCGATAGACGGAAAACATGCGTGCATCATGAAGCCAAAAAAATCAGGCTCTTTTTATTTCAACTACAAGAAAACATTCAGTATAGTGCTATTTGCGCTCGTCGATGCAAACTATAGGTTTAGGTACTTGGACATTGGTGCCCCTGGTTCAAAAGGTGACGGTGGAATTTGGCAGTCAACTCCTCTACACAAAGCAATTGATAACAAGAAAGCGCGACTGCCCAAATCTGTGAAAGTGGCAACAACGCCAGAGCTCCACATGCCGCCAGTTATTGTGGGAGATGATGCTTTTCTTCTGGGAGAAAACTTGATGAAGCCTTTTGGAGTTGCTACCTTGACCCCAAGGCAGCTCATCTTCAACTATAGGTGAGAAGCAGTCACTGAACAGCTTCATAACTACATATGTGTAGTAGGGTACGGATTTGGGCTGGTTGGTGCATGACTTCACGTAGAAAACAGCGCTACGAGACGGGACAAAGAAAGGGCACAAACACGGCGCTGACTATCAACCAAATGTGCTTTTATTCCACCAGTCCGCATATTTATACATCACCATGACTAACGAAAGCATAACAAAAAACCAGAAAAAACCGGTCAGCCTGCGCAAAGGCAAGAAAATTTTAACTCGACAGAAATGCAATCTCCTTCGGAAGCAGTGAAATCGAGGGGAGGCTAACACATGCCTCGCCGCCTTTACAAATGTGATACGCTTCAGAAACGAGACGCGCACGTTCGTCATAGTACTTTGATAGGAAATTCGTATCTTTAAAAGATGGCTGGCAGCCGCATTCATTGCAATGAATGGATATTTGACTGTCTTTTGCTTGTTTAGAGACCTTGTTCGCGTGCTCGCGCAAGCGGTCATTAGCACACCGGCCAGTTTGACCAAAATAGTAACGCCCGCAGGAAAGAGGAATCTTGTACACAACAGAATCGCAACATTCAACAAACTTTTGCCGGTGCTTCTTACTACATCTTTCCGTCTTGGTTTCTCTGTTTACCTGCTGACACAGGCTACCAAGTTTATTTTTGGCAGAGAATAACAACCTTACCCCAGCCCTACTGACCACCTTTTTAAGATTATGTGCCACCTGGTGCACATACGGGATGACTGCAACTGGTTGCTGGGGGTGTGTCGGTGATTGCACAGTTGCTGAGACCCTGTTCTTAAAGCTAGAAAGGAGGCTTTCAGCGATGCTGGTCAATACAGTTTCCGGGAAACCTGCCAGCTTCAAACGTGCTAATTGACAAGAAAAACTCTCCTCAACCTGGTGGTCACAGGACCTCTCAAGCGCCGCCTTCATGCAGGCCCTGGCAATGCCGCGCTTCACAATCTTCGAGTGCGCGGACGAAAAAGGGAGAAGGCTCTTCTGCGACCTAGGTGCATAACCCCAACAAACATGGTCGTTTGAGAACAAGAGTTCCAAGTCTAAGAAGCGTAACCTATTGTCTAAGGGATGCTCAATGGTCAACTCAAGTGGGCTTAATTCCGTGAGGAATACGTCAAAAATTCCAGCAGCAGGCTGTACGTCAAGAGGGTTAGTGCAATAAAATACTAAAAAGTCGTCCACGTACCGCATCACCTTTACCACGCTAGTCTGTCTAAGTTTGCTGTCAAGATTACGGTCATAGCGGGCTAGTAAGATGTCGCTGAGGACAGGGGCGATGCATGAGCCAATGCAGACTCCTTTTCGCTGAATGAAAAGCTTATCGTCAAAACTTATAAAAGTGGATTGCATGTAAAACTTTAAGAACTCTAAAAATTTGTCGACCGTGATTCCACAAGCATTCTGAAACTTAACAATACCGTATCCGTCAATGCAATTACTAACTTCGGCACACACATCATTCTGAGGCAACGAGTAGTATAAGTCCTTGATGTCGACTGAAAAGGCACGCACACCCACTGGGAATTCATCTCGGAGATAGGCAGAAACAGTACCTGGGCTCCTTATGAGGTAGGGGTCGTCGATGTCAAGTAGGCACAAGAACCTTTGCAGGAACGCACCAACTTCTCGCTGCCAGGTACCGCGCTCGGAAACGATGGCCCGGAACGGGCAAAGTTCTTTGTGAGTCTTGGCGCTGAAAAAAGCTGAAAGGCTGGTTCCTTTGCAGGCCTTCACGGATGATGCCAGTTTGGCAAGTCCAGCCCTTTCGCACAGCTGAACTGCCCTAGTTTTCACTTTCGTGAGGACCACTCCTTTCGCTTCGTGGAAGTTGCTGTTAATGGCCACTTCTGCCTTTTCCTTGTACATGCCACGAGGCACCACGACGAATCCTCCCTCTTTATCAGACAGGAGCAGCTTCAGGCCGGCATCCCTAAGGACAGCAACCGCTGAGCGGAGCTTAACCGTATTGCCTTTCTTAACCCGCTGAGGCAGGCAGTCCACTCCTTCCCTGATGCACCGGTCAACTTCATCCGTCTTTGCTTTTCCAGCAGGTGTTCTGACGAGGCTGAGTAGTTCCGTCTTGTCCAAATCAGGGTGCTCACAGAACTTTGGCCCGAGTTTGAGAAGATCAGCCACGTTCTTCGGAACTGAGGCATCCCCGAGTACCTTGACATCTTTACCTTGCTCCGAATTCTGACATTTGCTCCTAGGCAGTCGAACGACCAGGTTGCCCCAGAGGTGTGTGTGTTGCTGTTCAAATGCATTTGCCGGAACCACAATGGCTTCGTGCCCCTAGGTCAGTTAGAATTTTTCGTGTGTTTACAGATGTTTTAGCCACCTCTCTGCAAACACTCCACTGTTATTCCGTGTTCAAATATCATACAACATTTTCATCCACCTGACATTCCTGCGCTGAAGCGTCGCGTCTGGTACCCACATGAAGTGCATTTTGCATTATACGTAGAAGGTACACACTGCATGATACTATTATCACTATGCTACGTAAGTGAACATTGGATGACATTGAACTTATTATTTTTATTCGACTGGTTTACAAATCTTTCGCTTTGCTTAAATTACACAATATGTATTTGATCTGTCTTTTTTGTTTCTCGGCAGGTTATCAAGAGCAGCCCACAGAGTGGTTGAGAATGCGTTTGGAATCCTCCCCAATCGGTTTAGGTGCCTACACACCACCATGGCAGCGACGCCAACAAGAGCGACGAAGTATGTTGCAGCAGCTTGTGTTTTGCACAACTTCTTGGTGACTGAACTTCCACCACCAGCAGACACACCAGTGGAGCAGCAAAGCAGTTTCTTCTCGGTTCGATCAAGCCGCGGCCAGCTCAGGCCAACAGCATGCTCGATTCGTGAAGACATGTGTGACTTTTTCACTGGATTAGGTGCAGTGCCTTGGCAGAATGACGCGGCATATGTGAATGTGTCAAGGCACAGGGCTCATCACTAGTGAAACTTTGTGTTATGTGGGCCTTCGTGTATGCAAAGGTGATGTAAAAAAGTACCTGTCAAGATAATGTGTTTATCGCCCAACACGCACTCATATTATTCAACTTTTTACGAGTGTTATGTTTTTGAAGGCTGAATGTTGAATTTACAGATGACTCGTACGTTATTTACTGTAAGCCATTTACTTGTATGCTACTTATGCTATTTCCTGGTCTTCGATGCGTTGCAATAACAACAAAGATGGACCATTTTTGTTACAGATGAGCGAAAAAACTACGTTAAGTGACTATTTCCTAAGCATAATTTAAACAGCGGACTGTGGTGCACATGAAAAATTAGGGTTCTTTTTGTTGCAAAATGTTGCCATGACTTTGGCACGTCAAAAAAAAAAGCATGACAAATAAAATAAATAAATGTTCAACGACATTGCACTTTCTTCTACTTTTCACAATGCACTTTCTTCTCAGTTTTGCGTCTCGTCAAGATACGCAGCAAAAGGGAGAGTTGGGCTAGTTAGTTGGGTATCATATTGAACAGCGCAAAAAACGAGACACAAAGAAGAGACTGCACCACACGAGCGCTCGTGTTGTGCAGTCTCTTCTTTGTGTCTCGTTTTTTGCGCTCTTCAATGTGAACGTCAAGATACGGTAATATTGCATCGATGACATCTTTTAGGGGCGAAGCTCCTTAAGGCGGCACCCGTTCGTCCCTCGTCGTGGCAGTAGTAGTGAGTAACAAGTCTTACGCTTTGACCTCCAAGGTGGTGCCGGTGGGAGATTTCTCCTGTGCGTTGTTGAACAATAAAAAATTCGCAGCGTGCGCGTTAACTAAAAGCCGAATTCTTCTGTCTCTCATTCCCCATTAGCAGCCATTGGCATGTTCCAGTAGGAAACGTTAGTAGAAGTAGAAGTGTAAGTGTTAGCTAAAAGCCGACTTCTTCTGTCTCTCATTGCCATTAGCAGCCATTGTTTACCTCCAAGGTAGTGCCTGGTGAGATTTCTCCTGTGCGTGATTAAACAATAAAAATTTTGTTCAAAACGCCGTTGATTGATGAAATAAACCAACGAAAGACGCCAGATGTTTTGTAAAAGCAGAACGAAAGAACGCCAGATGTTTTTCTTAAAGTGTAGTAGTTATATGTAGCCACCTCGCCCGATCGTCAACGGGCGAGGTGGACCGGCAACGGCGCGAGGACCCTGCCGTACGAGAGTTAAATCACACTAAAAGACATACTTTGCGGGCGATACACTCTAGTGAGCTTTCAACTTTTCGTCTTAATGTACATGATAAAGAAATTATTTCTACGAAAAACGCAAGGCACACCTTGAGCAATATGTTTGGTTTTGGGACGCTAAATGGAACCATGAGGCGATGCGAAGCCGGAGCACTTGCACGATCGCGTTCCGTTGGCTTTCGTTGGGCATGCTACCGACCTCGCGTCGTGGAACGCGCGTCCTGTCTTCCCTCTAGCCTTGCCTTTAATTCGCACAGGGCGAGCGGGGAATGCGGTCGCTCTTGGCGCTCTTTCGCTCGGGAGCGGACTTCTTCCTTGCATTTCACCGATCACAAGTGACAATGAAGGGACCACGTAAACCAACAGTACAATAAAAGTTTGATGTTTAATATATACACGATGTTTCACACTCTTTATATTATGTACTGGGCGCATTTCACGGAAGAGTTTCACGGTTTACAGATGATTCCCTCCGTAGCTTCGCCCCACTCATCATCATTCACCCCGTGGATATGCTGTGATTTTTTTGACACCTTAGGGAAGCACTGGGGCTCCACTGGCGAAGGTATATAGCAACGAGCTTTACAAAGAGAGCTGCTGAGTCCTTCGATTCGTCTTTTGACAGTGCATCGGCCACGTTGTGCAGTGCTCCTGTGCGCTGTGACGTCAGGTCCGCGTTCCGTTTATTCTTTACATGAGCAGCACTTCCTTCATCTTGAGGGGAAACGTTCATCAGCTGCTGCTGCAGACTCGTGAGCTGTATGCTCCTCTGTGGCAACAGTGTCGGTGACCAGGCCAGACGGCTGCATCACAGCAATGAATAAACGGAAAACATGTTTTACGGTGCTGTTTTAGTTCAGCTGGATTTTACTTTACGTCGAAAGAAACAAAAATGGCATTGCGAAAGCAATATACCCTCCCACAAATAACACTTTATTTAAATTATGTCAAGCGGGAAAAATTTTTCCAAAAGTAATGACTGAAAGCACGTCACTAAATCGAGCACAGCTGAAATAATGTGACTGGCGAGAAAAAACAGCTCACGCTTTGGCTTTCTGCGTACTCCTCGCTGACCAGCCTGCCATGATCACTTGCTACTGCTTCAAGAAATGTGAGGCAGGAGTAGAATCGCCACTTCCCGGCGTACGCGTCTTCTGCGTCTTGGCCGCTTTTCGTTGTCTTCTTTTTTTTTTGCTCACTCCTGAAGGTGCGACGCTTGTTCGCGAACACAGTTTTCAGGAATTCTGCACAAGATCAAGCAGGAAGAGCAAAGATAACGCCTCGAATCTCGAAGAACACTCCAAAAATACAGCAACAGTTTCTTGTAGTCCAGTTGGTTCACACTGAACTGCGCAACCACAAAAGAGGCGGGTACGAGCTTATTTTCCCCCGCCTTTGTATCTCTTTTGAGGTTGTGCAGTACGTTATCACCCCCCCCCCCTCAAAAAAAAAAGAAAGAAAGAAAAACTTCAAGCAAACATTACGTACCGACACAGTAAGGCGCTGACTCTTGATGCCGCTGTGCCATTTCGCCTGCGATTTCCTGCCACAACCTGTTGTGCAGCTGCGCGTTTGCGAAGTGCGAGTGTTCGATGTTCCAAAGCGCAGGGAAACCCTCAACGAGGGACAGAAAAGTAACGGTCGCTTCGTCACTCAGAGTTTTCCTCACCGCACTCATCACGCAGGCCACGCGCTAAGAATAAAAGCCTGAAAACCCTCGCCTCTTCCACCGTCGCACAACAAAAGCACATTCGGTCGTTGCCGCAAAACAAAAACCCGCGGTTTTTTTAAACCGCCAGCGCGCTTTCTAGCCACGACCAATGTTGACAGATTTGACACTGAATCCGCTCGATCGAGGGCAGACGACCGTCAAGCGGACGGATCGAAATAGTGATGAGGCGTTTCCATCCGTACCGCGAGCGGAGGAGAACGCACTAGGCGAGGGCGGCGACTTTGAATGACGCGCGCGCCACGTGATCCGCCGTCCTCTGCGAAAATTCCTCCTCCGTCCGCTCGTGTGAATCCACCTTAAATGACACAACCCTCTGCAAACAAACAAGCTTGGGATGAAATGATGGTAGGTAGGTCGTTAATGTAGATCAGGAATAACAGCGGACCAAGTACTCACCCTTGAGGTACGGCGGAACAGACTGTTGCTAATGGAGAGTCAAAGCCGTTGGCTGTGACGTACTGTACACGGCAAGAAAGGAATTCACGAATCCAAGTGAGTACTTGAGGATCAATATTAAAAGCACTTAGTTTGTGTAACGGTAAGGAGTGGTTAACTTTGTCGAAAACTTTCCCGAAGTCTAAAAAAATACAATCTACAATAAAGCCAGAGCCAACATACGCATGTAGGTTGTTTGTGAATGTGATTAGCTGAGTCTCACACGAGAAAGATTTCCGGAAACCATGTTGCGAGGTCGAGAAGAAACTGTTATCCTCTAGATAGTTGACAAGATGCGTCACGATGATGTGCTAAAAGATTTTACATGGAACAGACGTAAGTGAGATAGGACGAAAGTTTGAGGGATCCCTCTTTTTTCCGGATTTTAAGATTGGGACAATTTTACCTGTTTTCTAATCTTCAGGTAAAGAACCGGAGTCGTAAGATTGCGAAAAAAGACACTTTAGAATAACTGAACAGCACTCTTTCGTGTTTTTGAGGAATTTCGTGTTGATCTGATCTGTACCACTAGTGGAACTTAGTTTTAGTTTGTCAAATATATCTGCACTTCCTACGGAATAAAAACAATCGAATCCATGGGAAAATAGTTGAATCGTTGGAAGTTGGGCATCTCATTAGTTTTCGCGGTTGAAAATGATCAAACGAAGGGGTCATTCAACACATGGGCAGTAAGGGATGTCGGCACGGGGTCACCATAATGGATACGAAAGCGTAAACTTATGGTCATGTTGTCCTTGAGTGCATTTCAAAAGCCTTTCGGGTTAGTTTTAAGCATGTTTGGAAGAGTAATATTGAAAAACAAAATTTGCTGCCTTTCAAAGCGGAAATGTACGACGAGGCGGCGGTTTTATATAACCAATGAGACGCTTTTCGAGAATGTTTTGCTCTACGGAAGTAACGTTTCTTTTTATTAGCAAGTCGGTTGAGGTACCTATTGCACCAGGGTGCCTTACTGTTGGCAAATATACGACGACTAGGTACATATTTCTGAACTATTTTTGAAACAGTAGATTTAAACATATTCCAATTACTGTGTACTGAACGCTGGAATACACCAGGTAGCAGAACGTCAAGAAATAATCTAAATTCATCATTAATAGCATCGTAGTTAGCTTTCCCGTCATCTTTAATAGTTCTGAACCGTTTGCATGTTTTTGAATGTGTTGTAACTAGGCTGAAAGTCAAGATGTCATGGTCACTTAGGCCAGGCAAATGGGTGATCGAAGAAGCGACGTCTTTAACTGACGTCAGAACAAGGTCTAAAAGGGGCGATAAATTTTGCGTGACACGAGTAGGCGAAACAACTAACTTTGATAAGTCGAAATCAGCACAAGCCGAGATAAAATTGTTAGACTCGGTTGACGGTGGTTTTGAAAATGGATACATGGCAGACAAGACAATGATGGAAAAGGTAAAATCACCCATAAGAAGTATTTCAGCACCAGGATGCTGTAGAGGAATTGGATTCAAACAGTCGTGAAGGTTTTCATTGAGTGATGCACTGGTTGACGGTGAGCGGTAACAAACACCAACAATCATTTCCTTAAAGTTCGTAGTGAAACACCACACTGCTTTCATTTCGCAAATAATTGGAACTACAAAACTGCTAAGGCTTTCAGTAATTGCAAGTAATTGCACCACCACCAACAGAAACAGTGCGGTCATTGCGATAGATTTGATATTTTTTATTGCAGTACAGCAGGTCAGCGTTGGGCACATTGGCGGATAACCATACTTCAGTAATAGCAGCATTGTCAGCGTCGCAATCATCGATTAGGCTACATAATTCATCTCTTTTTGGCATAAGACTACGTATATTAGTAAACAGTACCGCTAAATTAGTCCGGCAAGCATTCTTTGAGCCGCAACCCCTCTTGTTCCCCTTTCGCTTTTTTGTCTGCGCCCCTGGTCTTGGTCTTAGGGAAGGAGTAGATTCTTCACTTTCGTGCTTATTTGACAGACCAATTTCATGGACGGAATCGTCGTCCGCATTGTAATGATAAAATCTGCCACCTGCAAGAAGATTTTTATACCGTATTTGATAAAGAACTTAAAAGTTCTCTCCGAACTCTGTCACTTTCCTTCTAGCAAATCACGTTACAGGGCAGAAATCTTCACTTATTGACACAGAACTTTCTTTCAACTCCGACCGTTTCCGAAGGATTTGTTCCTTAGGTTTGTAGGCGGTAAACTTAACAATCAACGGGCGGTTTTTTCCAGAGCAAAAACAACCGATCCTGTGAGCTTTTGCAATGTTTTCGCTAGCTACGTCAAGATTTAGCGTCATATCAAACGGCTGCAAGCGCCCCGAGATCATGTCATGTAACTAGTGCTGTAGAGGACATTCATGATTTGCACGCTGTTATGTTCGTCATACGTTCTGTCATGCCACGCCAATTTTGGTCTAAATCAAGTTAACGAAACGGCAGCAAGATCACCAGGACCGTGGCAACTAAATCATAGTTATTCCAAAACAGCGCAGAAACGGGACGTGAAAGATACCACACTACAAAGGCGCTTGCCAACAAGCCCGGCCTACACAGGCGCTTACCAACGGGCGTACCAACGAGCCCGCTTAGCCACCGTATTGAAGTAAATCATGCTGTTCATGACATGCATATTGTCACGAGGCTTTAGACGTACTGGGGTCCTTTAATAAACGAACGAGCAGCTGGCTCCTGAAGAGCGCGACCGTCGGGGCTGGCTCTAGAGCGGAGAAGGAGCAGCGCGTGGTCTCCTTTCTTTTCTAGGGCGAGAGCCGCTCTTGCCCTCGACCCATTACATGAAGGTGGCAAAAGAAGCCAGGCCTGCGCTGAAACCGCAGCACAGTCACAGCGAAAGCTGGAAGAGCGGCGTTTCTAGAGCCCGTTGTAAGCTCTCTTGGGGCTACTAATACAAGTACACTAGCAAGGTACCCACTACGCTATTAATCACTGTTTCAGTGAAGTTGGGAAGCACCTACTAAGCCATTATTCGTCATTCTGCGGAGAAGCGAGGCACCAGCTACACGTCTGTAAGGCATTATGCGCACTTTGCTGACGCGACGATTGATGACGATGAAGAATTATGGCTCAGCCCTTTGTAATGAGTTGGAAGCTTTAAACGGCCCACCAGGTATGCAATTTGCATTGGGTGACGCCCGGTCGCTATTTCCCTCTCCCGTCATGCTGTATAACACACGTTGACGTGGGAGAGAGACGGGGGATAGGTGGCGAGGAACTCTACTGAGATCCCGAGGAAATGGATCATGCGCTTATGGGCTTCCTTGGCTACCAATACAAGTGCACTTGCGAGGAACCCACTACGCTATAAATCATTGTAATTTTTGAGAAGTAGGGAAGCAGGCACTATGCCATTTTTCGTCATTCTACGTGGTACCAGCTAAACGCATGTAAGGCATCATGCGCACTTTGTTGATGGTGTGGCTGATGATGATAAAGAATTATCGCAGAGACCTTTGTAATGGGTTGGAAGCATTCAACAACCCACTCATCGCGCAAGTCGCATTGTGTGACGCCCGGTTACAGCATTAGCGTTTGTGTGACGCCTGGTTGTTATTTTACTCTTCTACCACACTACATTACACATCTTAATGTGGTTCCTTCCCGACATGAAGCCTGTATAGGGTCTTTTTGCAAAGCAGTTCCAAGCAGATATGTTGTTTCCTGCACCTTTGTACCGCTCACTATATGCTGGATTGCCTGGACACGACGTGCTTGTGCGTGTGAAGAAAATGCCTATTTCACCAACATCCAAGACATTCTTCTACAAAGTGCATACACAGACGCTGCCTGTGAAGACCTGGTTAAGCAGCAAAGGCATCTTTGTATCTTCAGTTAACTGTCGCCTCTGTGAAGTTCCGGAATCTATAGAACATTGCTTCATCAGCTGTAAAGACGCCATACTCTTCTGGGACGTTCTACAAAGGGCTTTTAAAAAAAATCACAGCATATCCACGGAGTGAATGATGATGAGTGGGCGAAGCTGCGGAGGTTCATCGGTAAACCGTGAATCTTCCGTGAATTCTGCCCAGTACATTATCACCGACGTGAGATCGGGCGCGTTTATACTAAAGGTTCGATGAGTTATGACGACTTGCAGCTCACTTTAATTTTACATGTACGCTGTGAATTTTCATTGTTTAGAAAACCATTGCTTTAGAAAACGTCTGGCGTCTTTCGTTAAGCAGCTGGCGTCTTTTCGTTTTGCTTTAGAAACATCTGGCGTTCTTTCGTTTTGCTTTTACAAAACATCTGGCGTCTTTCGTTGGTTTATTTCATCAATCAACGGCGTTTTGAACAAAATTTTTATTGTTTAATCACGCACAGGAGAAATCTCACCAAGCACTACTTTGGAGGTAAACAATGGCTGCTTATGGGAATGAGAGACAGAAGAAGTCGGCTTTTAGATACTAACGTTTCCTACTGCAACATGCCAATGGCTGCTAATGGCGAATGAGAGACAGAAGAATTCGGCTTTTAGTTAACGCGCACGCTGCGAATTGTTTATTGTTCAACAACGCACAGGAAAAATCTCCCACCGGCACCACCTTGGAGGTCAAAGCGTAAGACTGGTTACGCACTACGACTACTACGACTACTACTAGGGACGAACGGGTGCCGCCTTAAGGAGCTTCGCCCCTAAAACAACTCGATTTAAATTCGTATAGCATACGTTATCTCATGCCACCCAAAAGCCATTCTATTCCTGTTGACATGCTATTATTAATGGGTATGCACAGTTTATGGAAAACTCGCATGTTAGACAGACATGCGGAACCCATGGTATCATCGCGGTTGCATCTCATTCAAATGGCTCTTCAGCTAAAAGACTTTTACAAACAATTAGAGTTTCAACCGGACTGGTATCCACCCTTCATGAAATGTATAGCTTTAATACCCTTTTAGGACTTCTGTGTAATGCTTGTACGCTGGTAGAGACCGCCTTGAATATTTTGTTCGCTATGTATGCTAGTTACACACATTTGTAATAAATACCATGAAAGAAAAAAAAAGCACCGGCGTGGCCCTGAGGTAGAACACTGGGCTCCCACGCAGAGGACCCAGGTTCGAACCTCGTTCCATCCTGGAATTTTTTCTTATTTCGTTTTTTTTTCTTATTTCGAGCGATAGTGGTTACGGACACCGGCGGCGGCGGCGGTGGCGGACAACTACGGCACCAAAAACGGCCGCTGAAATGATCTCATAACAACTTTCGCTGTAAAAGAAAACATAGCACAACCTCGATGCTATATCATAGGAAAGGAGATAGAAAACCCAGATAAAGCGAAAGAACAAAATAAAGAACGTGAGTTCACAAATATAAATGAAAGGCATAAACAAGGACCAGTGAGCGATAAAAAAAATGGAACGCATCTCCACGAAGTGAATGATGACGAGTGGGCGAAGCTAGGTCCTAAGGTCCATAATAGAGAGTTTTAGTGCTGGGGACCCCAAGCCACCTGCGTACGCACGCTCTTGCGTTCCTTTGTACTCCCAGCCGCATCCACCGAGAATACAAAAGAGCGCAAGGGCCCGCGCGCCCCCAAGCCCGCGGGAACCCAGCACTAAAACTCTCTAATGCCTACGTTGTAGTCGCCGACTAGTATAAATAAAGGGTTTGTGCTTGTAGGAGTTTCTATTGTTCTGTCACAATTATGATGGATATTAGTGTACTGTTCAACCTTTTTTTGTGTCTCACATATGTTACCCGAGCGTTGCCCTATATAATATAAATTGAGTGACATAACGGGACATGAAGAGTCGACGACAAAGCTCGGTCTTAAGGTCCATAAGTGTACGTTGAAGTCGCCGACAAGTATAAAGGGTTTGTGCTTGTAGCTGCTTCATATTGTTTCGTCACAATTATGATTGTAGTTCGTCTATTGTAAACCTTTTTTTATTCACATACACACATATGTTTCCACTATAGCAACAGTTTTCTGACCACCATGAGCGCGGACACTGAGCGTTGACGACAACGTTATAGACCTTATGCAAAATTGCTGCCATCTGTCGGAGGTTTGACGAAGCTACCGTTTCGGCGCCATGTTAGAGGCTTGGGTCCGAATCGCGTTGCTGTCGCTGCTATTCGCCGCGAGATCGACCTATAGGAGGCAGCACCGTCGCCACGTTAGTGTGGAGAGGCGGTCGGCAGCGCATATATAAATGCACACAGCGGCGCTTCGTTGTGCGCGGTTTGAGCCGATTGTCGGCGAATAAAATGCGTTGATTGCAGCTTACTGGTAATATATACGCTCTTCATTGTTGAATCGATGCACGAAGATCATCCAGCGTTACTATTACTAGTGAGAGAAGCGCGATCTGCCGATGAAAGTTATGCTCGCCCTGGGTGACAGTCTGCGCTTACGCGCTATACGACGTTTTTTGTTCTTTTCTCTGTACGTGTTTACCTTGTGTTCTGTGTACTACGCACTGCTGTGGCACGCCTGAACTACTTAAGTGTTTACTTCTTCTTCATTTTTATACCGGCCCATATTCCTGTGCAATGAGTTCAATAGCACTGTTCGCGCGAATACGCATACGCATGTAAGAGTGTTTAGCACGGAGTTTTCATCGATTGATTACGTGCACAACAGCGATGCAACAGAGGTCCGGTTATTTTATGGAATAAAGGTTTTTTTTTTCTCGAACTAATCATGTCCGCTGCCTTCCATCAATTTATAACAACTCCACACAAACGCTCAAGATAATGTAAAAATAAGGATGAGGTTTTGCGTGGCATTATACGACAAAAATGTAAGGCACGCCGTCGGGATTAATTTTAAGCATCTGGATTCTTCAAAGCGTACCTAAATCTAAGCACACGTGTGTTTCTGCATAAATTTCGCCTAAAGTTAAAATTGCGCGCGGGAACTCCGTTTTATCACTGCCGTGTCATTCCATTGTCTTTTTTTTTAGGAGACAGTTTGAGTACCGAAGTGTCAGGCTTCACTTGATAGAAATATTTCGCTGTAGTGGGACCACGACCGTAGAATATAAGGACATCTTAAGCACAACTAAAGCTCATCATGAACTACAGTGCCGCAGTTATACACCTAACAACAACGCTAAAGTTCATGAGGCTCGCTTTCGTTTACCACCGAGTCGCTAAAACGCGGCATTCACACACTATTTAATGGTCCTTATGTTTGGGATCATGCCAAGCGCACTTTACGACGTGCTTGAACCAGAAAGCGGCACCAACACTGAAATGATTCTGGCGAACGAAGGGTACGACACCAATACACAGCCCTCTCGAAAGTCGCACTCACTGATCTTATTACAATGCGCATGCAGCCGAGCCAGCCGATTTGCTTCTGTACACCACGTTAGGTATACGTATGAGCAGTTAAAGTCGCGCTAACATAACAGAACAAACCGCCCTTTGAGAACGTGCAGGACGTACGCGCACATGCAAACACGACGTAGCTAGTAGACGACGCAGGGAGCAATCCACACTAGGTGCGCTTCAGCCAGTAGCCGCCAGGCGGCGACTCTGCTCGATCTCGCGGCCAATATAACTTCTTGCTCGTATCTGCTTTGGTAGTCGGCAATCGGGGCATAAAAACGTCAGACGATCCTGTACACGTTACCGGCATTTCATAGTTTTTACGTTGACAATTATTACGTGTGAAGAACTGCCTCGCAACGAGAAGGTACAAGTTTGTCACCGAGTCACATGTAAACCTGTCGTCGTTGAGAATAAAGCTTTGCGTTTGGTTATGAATTTTGTCTGTTTTCAGTGTAGCGAATGAAGCGTTGTTAGCTATCGGAATACCATGCGTGTAATGTAGGATGGTTGGGAGGAGGCATTAGCGCTACGCGGCTGGACACAGCGATGACGTTAAGAAAGCGTTGTTGACCCATTTAAAAGCGTATTTGATAAGGGACAGCCTACGTCGACTTAATGTATTGTGCATCGTATTTTAAATAAAACGTCGTCCTGTTTGTTATTTTTGAAACAAGAAATATTTCGCTGCTGTAGTGCACCGGTGCATGTTTTGCATAGAATTACCGCACGGTTAAGATATAAGAAAGGTCCGCTTTTCACGCACGTGAAAAGTGAACATGAAAAGCGTCAATAAGGGTGGATACGTTGACTTGTTGGTAGTGGGTCAGTTTCTTGAACTTCGTTGTAGCGCGGCAAAGGACACGCACACCAGAAACATTTGCTGCAAGTTAGAGTCCGTGCAGCACAAAATGGCTGGAACCGCAGCAGACGACGCAGCCGACTGCATTCGTGGCTATTTTAACGGCGCCCTACAAATACGCCAATGAACTTTTTCCGGTAGTTTGAAATGCCAGGCAGTGTATGCGGCGGCGACTTTTACGAATCACAACCTCCACAATTCGCGAGACAGCCGACCGTAACAGAGGGCTTGCACGACATCTGTACTCTCGTATTCGTTTCGGCATCTCCTTGCTGCTGCACTTTCTGAAACGTTCCCTACACGACGGTGGCACTAAGACATCACCTCCATGAACCAGTTCAGGTAGTGCAGGGTGAATCGAATGGACCTTTAGCGCTGTGTGTCGTCGTACGTTTCTTTCTGGTGTCCGTGTCCTTTGCCGCGCTTCAACGAAGTTTAAGAAAATGAAAAGAATTAGTTGTTCTAAGAAGTAGGCGCCGATTCGCTGGTATTTATCGAATATCTTTCCGACATGTACTCGTAAATAACACGATCCGCCAAGAATATTCGCGTTCACATATCGTCGCTTTCGTGGCCTACTGGCGCCTTACACTTTAAACCCGTTGCAGCAAGGCAGTTTTGCGTCGCCGAATTAACGCTTGGGATTTAACCACCTCAGGGCGTAACTAACGGTAGCGCACTCACGGTCGAATATAACACATTTCCCAGAACAGCATGTTTTCCAGTTTCATATGAAAAGTGCCATACACAAGCATCGGTTAACATCTATATAGCACACAGGGGTAGACACAGGATGTTTCCGAAGAGGGATCAGCGTCAGCTGGGAGAACCTGATATGGGCTCTTTTTGGGGTATAAATAAAAATGAAGTAGTCGGGGGGGGGGGGGGGTCAGGCCATATGGGCGGCCCCTCTGAATTTGGCAGTAAGCACATGAAATGCTTGAAAAATGCGCATTACGCTACCTTGTTAAACTTCACAATCGAAAACAACTACGAACAACACTCCAACGCAATCGGTCCTTTCGCTAAGAATCGATGACGCCCACGAGCTATCTAACATGTAACTGTTATCGCAATGTGATAAGCAAAGTAATGGTGTCAACAACTGCGCAGGCATGCGCGAGTAGCCGTGATGCAGCTTTGGAGCTCGTACACGAAGCCGGTTTGTCTGGGCATGCAAGTACGCGACGCGAAAACCATCTCGTTCCGGCAGGACTCGAAAGAATGTTATCTGATGAGTGCCGATGCTGTCACATGCCGCATCTATTAAAACGGCGAACGTAAACGCCGCGTTAGTCGTAAGCCGTAGCCGGAGCAACGAAATGATCTGCCGCTTCTCGTCGGCCGCAAGGAAATCTATGATAACATATGGAGGCTAGTTTCCTGCAAACCTTATTTCAACATCTCAATTTCCTCAATCTCAGCAACACGACACACGAAAATATGTCGGCACTGCTTTTCCTATCAGCCGCCACTCGTCGATACGTACGCTCTGTGTGTGCATATGCGGAGCGCGCTTTGCCTTCAACATGGCGGAAATGCGCACGGCGGCCACTAGATGGCAGCAGAATTTGCATAAGGTCTATAGACGGTTTCAAGATTGCGATAGCAGGAGCACGTGGCGTACCCCAATAAACTTCCGGTCACCTCATTTATTATTCTGCAACACCGAAGCGTAAAGCGTTTTTTTAAGATTTGTCAGAGTGAGGGAATACTCTTTTTCCAGTTTCACATAAAAGAAAGGCGCTTATAGTTAAAGACCAACTCTTTTAGTGTTGTGTGTAGCTTAGAAGAATATTTAATTCAAATATTTTGCTAGACACAGGGAGAAAAGTGTTGAAACTCTACGGGATACTCGCCAAGGCTTTTGTTCCCCGATAATCGTGCTAGCCTACGCCAGCCCAGGAAACCGGAAGCGGTCCAGGGCCTGTGTTAGTAAACAGTGAAACCCTCTATAGTCTGTTTCACAAGCTGTTGGCAGTGCAGCCAAAGGTAGAGCTCTCTCGTCCAGTCAGGGATGTAGGGGCACAGGAAATAGTCCCTGAAATATTTTAGCAATGCAGTTATATTTCGCAAGCTACACCCGTACAAATTGAAAATATTGTTAGCATTCACTTTCTCAAAGCGTGCAGAGTGTTTTTATCATTAGTGCAATTAAAAGAGGAAGCCCGCATGGACGCATCTCTGCGGAGGCTTGTTGTGAGGTGGTGATGCGCCGCCTTTCGGAATCATGGCGTCGCCCGAGTTGGTTGTGTCTGTGCAAGATGCCTCTCAAGCTGTGCAACCAGCGAGCCATCCTTCGAATGTGCGCGGTTTTCCCAAGCTGGCGAAGCAGATAGCTTTAAATGTTTTTGAAGGGCTTCGTGTCGAATGCGGGGACAGTGCAAGTGTGGATGCACTTATCAAGAGGACCGCGAAACTGACCCAGGTGAGCGAGCGAACGTTGTATCGGGGGAAAAGGGAGATGGAAGACGCCGGCGAAGTTCTACCACCGAAGAAGCGTTCTTGTGGGAAAGGCCGTGATCGGGAAAAAAAGCTGGACGATTTTGACCTCAGCGTCTTGCGAAGAGTGGTGCACGGCTTTTTTGAGAAAGGCGAAATTCCAACTATCGCCAAAGTGGTGCAGCGTTTCAAAGAAGACGAGACGATACCGACCGTGTCCACGACGACGATGCAGATGATGCTGAAAAAAGCTTGGCTTCAGGTACAAGAACACGCTCGGAACGCCCTTGTCATAGAAGCGACGCACATTGTCCAGAGTCGCCGCCGGCACCTGCGCCAAATAGCGGAGTTGCGACGCCAGGGTAGGGCAATTTTTTTCACCGACGAAACGTGGGTCAACGCTGGTCATACGCGTAGTCGGGTGTGGATAGACGGCACTGTCCAGTCTATGTACGAAGCCCATCGATCTGGTTTTCGACTGGTCTGCGAAACCTCAGTGGCAAAGGAGGTAGACTGATTGTCACGCACTGCGGTAGCAAACATGGTTTCGTTGAAGGCGCAGCGAAAGTCTTCCAGGCTAAATGAAGCTCAGGCGACTACCACGAGGAAATGAACGGGGACGACTACGAAAAGTGGTTCTCTCAGAAGCTGCTTCCACTACTACCAGCTGGCAGTGTTATAGTCATGGATAACGCACCTTATCATTCTGTGAAGCAGAAAAAAGTGCTGCGTATAAGTCGCATAAAATCACAGCATATCCACGGAGTGAATGATGATGAGTGGGCGAAGCTGCGGAGGTTCATCGGTAAACCGTGAATCTTCCGTGAATTCTGCCCAGTACATCATCACCGACGTGAGATCGGGCGCGTTTCTACTAAAGGTTCGATGAGTTATGACGCCTTGCTGCTCACTTTAACTTTACATGTACGCTGTGAATTTTCATTGTTTAGAAAACCATTGCTTTAGAAAACATCTGGCGTCTTTCGTTAAGCAGCTGGCGTCTTTTCGTTTTGCTTTAGAAACATCTGGCGTTCTTTCGTTTTGCTTTTACAAAACATCTGGCGTCTTTCGTTGGTTTATTTCATCAATCAACGGCGTTTTGAACAAAATTTTTATTGTTCAATCACGCACAGGAGAAATCTCACCAGGCACTACCTTGGAGGTAAAGAATGGCTGCTAATGGGAATGAGAGACAGAAGAAGTCGGCTTTTAGCTAACGCTGCGAATTTTTTATTGTTCAACAACGCACAGGAAAAATCTCCCACCGGCACCACCTTGGAGGTGAAAGCGTAAGACTGGTTACGCACTACGACTACGACTACTACGACTACGACTACGACTACGAGGGACGAACGGGTGCCGCCTTATGGAGCTTCGCCCCTAAAAAAGGACGTACAGGCCTGGCTTTCCGAAAAAGGTGTTCCGTGGAGCAGCGACATGGTGAAGGCGGAGCTCATGAAGCTTGTCGACAACGTACACGCAAGCGGGGACCGATACCATGTGGACTGCATCGCTGAGGCTGCTGGTCACCTCGTTGTGCGCCTACCTCCCTACCACTGCCAGCTTAACCCCATAGAGCTTGTTTGGAATGACGTGAAGGGCTTCGTAGCAGCGGCAAACAAGACGTTTAAGCTTCAAGACGTTCACACTCTACTATTGCAAGGAATTAAGCAAGTAACCGCTGAGAAGTGGAAGAGATATGTGGAGCATGTTATCGCTCAGGAAGATGTAATGACAAAACTGGACCACTTCATCGATGATGTTGTTGACACTATTGCAGCTGTCGTAATCGCCCTGGAGGACGAAACAATGAGCAGTTCAGATTTAAGTTGTGATGAGGACCATGACATGTGAGCTCTTGTAACAAGGTCACGTCTATCATTACATGTGTGCGTAGAGGTCAGAATCATTGAGTACTAACGCAGTGAGAGTAGCCAAAATGAAAACACAGAACTGTCTGATATTATGACAAGGAATCAAGCAAGTCACACTGAGAAGTGAAAATAAAGCTTCAGATTGATTGATTCAATCATTCGTTCGATAAGTGATTCAGTGACTGAAGTAAATATTAACACATACTTGTATCATTCGAGGAACCTTTTCCTGCTGCCACTGAGAGCACGGAACTACCGAAGACAGCGTTACGTGTTGCCGATGATTCTGTGACTCTGCCGCCTCGAAGCAGTCTCTTTGTGACTGTGGAATTGGGACAGGACGTGTCCAACGCTGTAATTGCGGAGGCAAATTTGTCTTTCCTTCTTTCACGACAAATCTGCATTGCCCGAGGAATCATTCAGCCTAGCAACAGACGAGCTCACCTGCTGGCCACGAACTTCAGCGACGAATATCGTCATCTTGCCAGACGCGCCGCCATTGCATACATTGAGGAAATTGCCGACGCCCAGGGTTCGTCAGCATTGGCTTCACTTTCGTCTGGCGACCATTCTACCGAGGACTTCACGAGCACTCTCGACGTAAGCCAAGGTCTACCCTTAGCACAACGAGAAAGCCTTTTGCGTATGCTCGGCTCATTTCAAGACTGCTTCGCTACAACGCCGAAGGTTAAACAGACACCGCTTGCTCAGCATCGTATTATCACCGAACCCACCGAACGACCCATTCGACAACATGCCTATCGGTTGTCGCAAAAGGAACAAGACGCTATACGTGACCAAGTTCAGCAGATGCTTAAAGACGACGTCATCCAGCTATCGACCAGTCCCTGGGCTTCACCAGTTGTGTTAGTAAAGAAGAAGGATGGTACGTTGCGCTTTTGCGTCGATTATCGGAAATTGAACAAGGTCACAAAAAAAGACGTTTATCCTCTGCCCCGAATAGATGACTCCTTGGACCGTATACGCAATGCCAGATATTTTTCCTCCATGGATTTACGTAGTGGCTACTGGCAAATCGCAGTTGACGAGCGCGACCGCGAAAAGACGGCTTTTATTACTCCTGACGGCCTCTACGAGTTTAAGGTCCTGCCTTTCGGTCTATGCTCAGCGCCAGCTACTTTTCAAAGGATGATGGATTCGGTTCTCACAGGGCTCAAATGGAAGTCGTGTCTCGTTTACCTTGACGACGTGGTGGTCTTCGCCGATACGTTTGAACAACACGTCCAGCGCCTGCAGACGGTCCTTCAGGCAATTAGAACAGCTGGGCTTTCTCTCAAACCTGAGAAGTGCCATTTTGGATACGAAGAACTGAAATTCCTTGGCCACGTTATGAGTCATGCCGGCATCCGCCCCGACCCCGAGAAAACCAGCGCCGTTGCCGCATTTCCCGTGCCCACAAATAAGCGCGACCTACGCCGATTTCTCGGGCTCTGTGCGTACTACAGGCGTTTCGTCAAAAATTTTTCGAAGATCGCTGAACCCCTCAATCACCTTACAAAAGACGGCGTCCCGTTTGTTTGGGGTCAGGATCAGCGCCATGCCTTCGACACCCTCCGAAACCATCTCTAGGCTCCACCTGTACTGGGTCATTTTGACGAAAACGCTGACACAGAGTTACACACAGACGCCAGCAACGTCGGTCTAGGCGCCGTATTAGTTCAGTGGCATAATGGCGTAGAGCGCGTGATTGCTTATGCGAGCAGAACCTTATCACCTGCTGAGAAAAACTATTCTGCTACAGAAAAAGAATGCCTAGCTGTTGTCTGGGCCATAACAAAGTTTCGACCATACTTGTACGGCCACCCATTCAGGGTAGTTAGCGACCACCATTCTCTTTGTTGGCTCGCGAATCTCAAGGATCCCTCAGGTCGTCTCGCACGATGGAGCCCTCGGCTACAAGAATTCGACGTCACCATCGTACACAAGTCTGGGCGGAAACACACCGACGCTGACTGTCTTTCACGTGCGCCAATTGGAAATGCCAACACTGACCTTGAAGACGACGACACTTTTCTTTCCGCCGTGTCAGCAACCAGCTTGGCTCAGCAACAGCGTGACGACTCAGAGCTCAGCTCGCTCATTGACTACCTGGAAGGGCGCACATCCCAACCTCCTCGAAGTTTCGCACGCTCGGTAGCCTCCTTTTGTTTCCGGGATGGAGTCCTTTATAAGAAGAACTTTGACCATACGCAAGCTACACACCTGCTAGTTGCGCCAACAACGCTTCGTGACGACATTTTACGTGCTTGTCACGATGAACCATCGTCTGGACACCTTGGCTATACGCGCACGTTGCAACGGATTCGCCGCTCCTACTACTGGCCACGTCTCGCGAAGACTGTGAAGCACTACGTTCGCACGTGTCGCGACTGCCAACGACGTAAGACTCCACCTATACGACCAGCGGGACTTCTACACCCAATAGCCACACCGAAGGCGCCTTTTCATCAGATTGGCATGGACTTGCTGGGATCATTCCCCACGTCTTCGTCTGGAAATCGGTGGATTGTGGTCGCTACCGATTACTTAACACGGTACTGCGAAACAAAGGCACTTCCAAAAGCTACCGCAGCAGACGTCGCCCATTTTTTCGTTAACAGCGTCGTCCTCCTTCACGGAGCGCCAGCTGTCGTCATCACTGATCGTGGGACAGCTTTCACCGCAGAGATGCTGCAAGAAGTCTTGAGGTTAAGTGGCACGGAACATCGCAAAACAACGGCCTATCACCCGCAAACAAACGGGCTGACTGAACGACTGAACAAGACGATTGCAGACATGCTGTCAATGTATGTAGCCATTGACCACAAGAACTGGGACGATATCCTTCCTTACGTCACTTTTGCGTATAATACTGCAGTTCAAGAAAGTACCGGTTTCACCCCTTTTCGCTTAGTCTACGGTCGAGAGGTCACCACAATGCTCGACGCCATGCTCCTCCCCGACAACCTAGGAATGTTTTACACGGATGCTGCGATGTTCGCTCAACGCGCCGAGGAGGCCCGTCAACTCGCGCGACGCCGTATTCAGAGTCGCCAAACTGCAGACGCACGCCGCTACAATCTTCGTCACCGAGAAGTTACTTTCAATCCTGGTGATGAAGTCTGGGTGTGGACCCCCATCAGACAGCGCGGCCGTTCAGAAAAGCTTCTGCGCCGCTACTTCGGACCTTACAAGGTTGTACGACGTCTCAGCGACGTTACTTATGAGGTTCTTCCAGAAGGCACCTTGAGACGTTCCCGTCGCCTTCCACAAACTGAAGTCATCCATGTTTCCAGGCTGAAACCGTACTTTTCCCGCTGTGACTCGACTGTGGAGTGCCATTGACTTCATTGACGCCTTAGCGCGTGTCCCCTTGTTTTCTCTTTTTCGTTTTGTTCTTTGCTGTTATTTGACTCATAGTTTGACAGCAGCAGACTACGTTCTTTTGTGTTACGACACATTTATTTCGCTTGTATAGTATCCTTCTTCACTTTTCTTTTGCCCTCATGTACAGCATTGAGACGATGCTTCTTTGGGAGAGGGGGTAATAACACATACCATCCCACTGTGGCACATACATGTTTGGGTGTGAAGAAGAAGAGAACGTTTTTGCTGCTCTGGTTCTGGGGCAGACGTCGGCTCCTGGTTCTCTGTCTTGTTTCGCCCGCGACAATATTCTTATACACGGTGCATAAACAATTAAAAAAACATAACGCACCAAGAACTCATAGGAACCGGGTGACGATAAATAGAGAAGGTCGGGCCAGTTTCATTGCAACGCTGGTCGTGCCGTCCGTAAGTAAGCAAAACAGATCAAAACAAATCAAAAACGTACCAAGCGCCATCTGCTAGTTATTACAGTACACCTACTTCCATACATACGGGGCCACCGGTGGAATCAACGGACGCGACATCCGCGTAGGAACACACTTATGAAGTGCGCTCTGTCATGATTGGCTGAGAGCGCCCGTACCTTCCACAACGCTGCCAACAGCTTTTGAAATGGAATATAGGTCCTAAGGCCCATAATGTCTACACTGAAATCGCCGACTAGTATAAAGGGTTTGTGCTTCTAGGTGCTTCATATTGTTCTGTCACAATTATGATTGATATTAGTCTATTATTAACCTTTTTAGGGGATTTTACACGGTACTGTGTCGTGAGCACGGACACCACACAACGGACAAGCCTAGACCCTAAGGTGCTTCGCCCCTATATAACAGCTACGAACGCGCAATGTACGGTTTCATGCCCACAACAAGAACTACGTCCAGGCTCAGTTGTGTCCTGGTCCGTGCCTGTGATGCCTTGTCCGGAACCACTTCCTAGTTCACGCCACTGACGCGGCGTGGCACTTTATACGGGCCAAAATACGGGCTCAGAAACTTTTCACTGAGGCCACGGCGGCGAACGGGCGTCCACACCCAAACTTGGTCTACGGAGTTGTGGGACACTTCCCTGTGGCGGTTGTTGTAGTGTCGTTCGTCTGTCTACTGCTGGTGGTCGATGTGCGGTCTCGCGAGCTGCCGAGCTTGCTTGGTACGCTCTGCAAGTTCCTCTGCGTCAGTTCCTAACTCGTCGGCGTCTTGACACGGCAGCATAGAGTCAAGCATCATCTGCACTTCGCGGCCGTAGAGAAGCTGAAATGGTGTGAATCGCGTGGTCTCTTGCACGGCGGTGTTATACGCGAAGGTCACGTATCGCAAGATCTGGTCCCATGTTTTGTGCTGGACGTCGGTGTACATTGCAATCATGTCTGCGAGCGTCTTATTCAGTCGTTCGGTAAGCCCGGTGGTCTGAGGATGGTACGCGGTCGTTATTCGGTGTCTGGTGTTGCTTAGTTCAAAAACCTCCTGCCTAATCTGCACCATGAATGCTGTCCCTCTGTCTGTTATTACACTGGACGGAGCACTGTGACGCAACGCGATGGGGCGCGTGAAGAATTGCGCTACCTCGGAAGCCGTGGCTCGTCGGATCGCCTGCGTCTCAGCGTAGCGTGTTAAGTAGTCAGTCGCAACGATCATCCATTTCTTGCGGTCAGCAGACAGGGGAGATGGTCCGAGAATGTCCATGCCGACTTGGTCGAAGGGCGTGGAAGGTGCCTCAATTGGCTGAAGTAAGCGAGCCGGCTTAACAGATGGTTTCTTTCGGCGCTGGCATTCACGACAGCCTTTAATGTACTGTTTGACGCTCGTCGAAAATCCGCGCCAATAGTGCCTCTCGCTTACTCTGACAAGTGTTCTTGAGAAGCCTAGGTGGCCAGATGTGGGTTCGTCATGACAAGCGAAGAGGACGTCGTCGCGCATGTCTCTGGGAACCACCAGGAGGTAAGTACCGTCGTTCGAACGGGCGTTATTCTTATACAGCAAAGCCGTCTCCCAGACAGAACGACGTCAACGAGCGGGACAGATGGTGTGGTATGGCTGTGCCGCGGCCCTCTAAATGATCGATGGTCGGTCGAATCTCTGAGTCATCTCGCTGCCGACTGCTCAAGTCCGACGAGCTGATGACGCCCAGGAAACAGTCATCGTCCTCTGCTCCCTGGCTGACAAGATCAATGGGCGCGCGCGACAGTGTGTCGGCGTCTTCATGCTTACGGCCAGACTTATAAACGATGGTGACGTCAAATTCTGTAGCCGCAAGCTCCACCGTGCTAGTCGTCCTGAAGGGTCGCGCATGTTTGTCAACCAACAGAGGGCGTGGTGGTCCGTCACTGCTTTGAAGGGGCGGCCATAAAAGTAGGAGCGAAACTTGGTGATCGCCCAAACGACTGCGAGGAACTCTTTCTCGGTAGTCTAATATTTCGCCTAGGCACGGAATAGTGAACGGCTGGCGTAGGCTATGACCCTTTCCACGCCAACTTGACGCTGAACTTGCACTGCGCCTAGCCCAATGTTATTGGCGTCAGTATGCGTCTCTGTATCAGCATCATCGTCGAAATGAGCGAGAACGGATGCTGATTGCATGCGCAGTCGCAGTTCAGCAAAAGCCGCCTGTTGCTCATCATCCCAGATAATTGGCGTGTCGTCCCTTGCGAGGCGAGCCAGGGGTTCCGCTATCTGCGAAAAGCCGTGAATAAACCTGCGATAGTAGGCGCACAAAACAAGGAAGCGCCGGAGGGCTTTCTTATAGACAGGAGCTGGCAATGCGGCCACAGCGGCAAGCTTGTCTGGATCGGGCCGGACCCCTTTGGCGCTTACTACATGCCCAAGCATCTTGAGCTCTTCATAACCGACGTGGCACTTCTCTGGCGTCTGCCGATCGGATATCTCCTAGCACACTCCACAGGCGGTGAAGATGTTGTTCAAGCACTACAGAACGGATGAGTTCTCGTAGGCAGTCATAGATGGCTCCAGTGGCGGTGAAAGTGTCAGCAGCGGACATGCTATTGACATGCCTCTCGTACAGGTTAGATCGCTGCTGCAACGTTTTTTCCATGGTCACAGCCTCGGACCAGAACTCTGCGACCGTCTTTGGAGGGCTCCACACGAGGCCGGCAAAAAGCTGCTCCTTGACCCAGCGCATCAAATGATGCAACTTGTTGTCCTCCGCCATTATAGGGTCAGTTCGTCTGAAGAGGCGCGTCATGCCTTCGATATATGTGGTCACAGTTTCGTTTGGCAACAGGACGCGGGCCTGAGTTGCTCGTCTCGCTCGTTCTTGGCGATCAGCACTAGTGTAGGTCTCCAGAAGCCTACGACAAAACTCGCGCCACGACGTCAGTTGCTCCTCACGGTTTGGGACCACGTACGCACCCCGTCCTCTAGGTACAAATAGAAACGTCCCAGTTTTGCCACGTCGTCCGATTGGTTGAAGGCGGCTACGGGCTCGAAGTCGACCATCCAATCTTCGACGTCTTCGAGCGCCGTTCCATGGAACGTCGTCGGGACCCGTTGGCTCTCAAATGTACCCAGCTGGCACAAAAAAGACATAATCCCTTTTATTCAGGGACGTATAGTCTAAACCGCCAGCACGCCAGATTAAAGAAGTCAACTTCAGTACGAATTTAATCAAGACAGAAGATCTTACTATAAGGCGGACTTCTAAAGACACTTACAAGCGCCTCCTTCTTTGTAATTTGTGTTGTTTACGAATATATTTCCTTAGGCGTCAGCAAGGTGGATTGAAGAAGTGAACTTCAAGAAGGATACAATAAGAACTTGAAATCCCGCTAGAAGACGGATTTTTATACCCGTTTTCTCGCCAAGCAGCAGATCGCACGTCATTTGGTCAGTGCATGCACGGACATGCATGGATCGCCGCGAACTGAAATTTGAACTCGAGCCTGCGCACGCATCTCTCACTGCGATAAAGGAAGTAACGCGCAAAAAGATAAAGGTGTGTGGCGTTCACATTGCCTCAGCAGTAATGGAGGCTTCAAAGTTCGTTAACTAGCGAGCTTTACATAATTTACTGGCAGCGATAACAGTTTAACCTAATTACTCACTAGCACAGAACTTGAAGGAGTCCGCGCGGCTGCTTCTGCTTCTGCAATGTCAGTTAAGCCCGTCGACTTAGCATGTGCGGTCGCGCGCGTCGGTTATGTTCCCTTTTGCTTTATTTTTTGCTTGTGTCTTGACTCGTAGAGACTATACGGACGCAGCTTTGAAGAAGCTGTACTTCGCTGCATGTGCAACTTATGGGCCCGAATGCAGGTGTGTTTCTGTGGAGCACCTGTTACGCTGACTCACGGTTAGGCCTAGTCCCGTAGATTTCCTGCGGAGAATTGCACGCCTCGTCTTGCGTGCGGAGTGCTCTCGCAACTTCCTTTCTTCTATACTGGAGAGAGGGACGCGGCCAACTTGACTTGCGATTACATTTCTTTGTATTTATGGATTTCATATAAACCACAGGCTTCTGTCATTTTTAAGGTAAGTTAGTTTTCGTTGAGTTGCTCTGTTTTCGAGAACCGTAAAAGTTGAAAAGGAGATGTGTTGCTTCGCATAAAAAATTACATGTGCGACATGTTTCAGCAGCGCGTGACTGCGTAATTCATGCAGAATAAATGATTAAGCTGTTCAAACATAAATGTAGGCTATGGTTTTCGTTTATATTTGAACGCACCTGAACGGAACTATTTTAATTAATTCACCTGATTTCAGTAAACTGACCGTATATGATCTTTATTGGCCGCTTGATGGAGCTAGCTTGAAGATGTAAATTAGCTTAAGTTGTGTGTGCCACGTAAAAAAACAACTCGGAGAAGTTACACATGTGTCACGTGCTTTCTCGCTTCACTGCAACAAAGTTGTTGATAAGAGAATCTTCATAATGACAATATACTAGTTCTTCGTTTCTTGCACAGTATAACATGCACGCGACGAGAGCCTTTAACGCAATAGCGTTAAAGAGCTCGTTCCGCAGAAATTCCGGTGTCGGCGTCGGTGTCGTCGTCGCTGGTTGTGAGCGAAAAATCATCATCTTGTCCGTGACAGAAAAAATAAATAATGACAAATCTTAGGTTCGAGTGAGAATCGAATCCAGGCCGTCTGCGTGGCCAGCAGGTGTTCTACCACACAGAACCACTCCGTTGCATGGAACTGCACTGAAATAACAATATTGCTTCACAAACATACACGTCCTGCGTACATGTGTCACAGTACGAGATGTAATATCGTAGTAAAACGGGGTACAAGCGTATATTGCCATCGGGCGTCACACCGTGTGAAATGCACAACAAGTTGGTGGTTTAAAGCCGGCCACCCATTACAAAAGGCACACACATTACTGCGCGTATTTCCTTACGAACACGTAGTGCGTGCGTCGCAACTTCGAAAAAGTATCACGTGCGAAATTTCCGCTGGTTTAAAGCATGCCACCCATTACAAAGGGCATTCACATTAGTGCGCATTCGCATTCTCTTACACGCACGTAGTGGATACACTGTTGTAATAGAAGTGCCGTTGAAGAGGGCGGAAACCTTTACCTTTACTAAAGGTATGTCGAGTGTGTGTGTGTGTGTTTGTTTGTTTGTGTGTGTGTGTGTGTGTGTGTGTGTGTGTGTGTGTGTGTGTGTGTGTGTGTGTGTGTGTGTGTGTGTGTGTGTGTGTGTGTGTGTGTGTGTGTGTGTGTGTGTGTGTGTGTGTGTGTGTGTGTGTGTGTGTGTACGTGCGTGCATGTGTGACACCGGGCGACTGAACGTAATTACAAGCGAAATGGAGCACGATGAGGATGGGGCCGGATATCGCTATCGCGTTCAACTCTTAAAGGCGGAGCTTAAAGGGGTGGTGCCATCAAATTTCGAGGCTATAACAAGCCTGTTGTCGGTTTCCTCTGTATGCAAGGACACTCCACACGAAGGGTCGGACACAGCAAACGTTTAGAATATATTTTAATTCACTTCCAAAGTGTACCTAAATGCCCATTCTCCCGATCAAAACCCATCGCTAGCGCGCCAACACTGACGTAGATCTGTAGGATGGACAACGAAAGTTGTAGTGACGTCACACCAGATCTGCTGTAGTGACGTGAGCGACCTGCCGACCTCCGCCACCTCCGCAACGTACGTACCGGCTGTAGTGAACTAGAATATATTCTAGTTCACTATAGTACCGGCAAAGCATCGGTTGCTACATCACTCGCCGAGTTTCGATCGTTTTCTGGCTAAGTGCGTCACAGCCTTGTGTGGTCACGTGACCACGCCTGCTACACTTCTACGTCACTGCCTAACCTCGGCGCCCAGAAACCGAAACCGAAAGTTGTCCACGTCAAAAGGCGATATTAAATTATTTAGCGAGAATACATGAATCTTGGTGCGTGCATCGTTCTTCCTGGAGCTATAGGAAACGCTTACAGCGAAGAACGCGCAAGCCACAAACATGGTGGCACCACCCCTTTAAGCGTCCCCCATTTTTTTTTCACAGTGCCTGATGACACCTTGTCTCGAAGTGCGCGTTGGAACTTGTGGATTATATTCCCCCTTTTTTGTTAACTTCCTCCTTTTTCTGTAAGCCCGGCACCTGCTAGTAGAATGATCGGAAAGTTCTCTAGCACGTCACTTGCGCCTGGCTAATTATAACATGCTCGCTCTCTGTCGCCGTACAGTGTTATCGAGTTTTAATCTTTTGCCGCCGTCCCATTTAAGGTATTAATGCATATAAGAAAGTTCTCTTTTGTACAATTTTTTGCAGGTGGTACTTGCCCTAGATGCTTAGAAACAAACACTACGCCAACTAACTTATGACTTCTCTACTGATGGGGTTACGCGCTTTTTGGTATGCACACAGATAGATGTCAAACTATTTTAGTGTTTCTCTTTTACTTGGAGACTTTAAAGCAAACAAAAGGTCACGCAACTTTTTAAAGCAGTTGCGAACTTCTGTGAGTGTCTGCGTGTGTAGGCGTCAACAACAAATCGAACCGCGGGGCAGCCGATCCGTTTCGGTCAATCATCGTCGCGCCATATATGTGGACGCCATGCCCGTGCTCGCTTAACTATGTACCTGATTTCAAGCTGTGCAATATTTCTTCCGTTAAAGGTTAGTACGTGGGCTTCACTACCATTATTTGTGTAGCTCGGGCATACATTTAGGCATTTCTCACTTAAATAAGCATGTGATTTTAACCTTTGCAATTGTTATTTTGTGCAGTGTTTGAACGTAAGTTTCCACTGCCGCTATTTGTGAGTTTTTCATAGGGAACTGATACCTGCATCACAATTGCTGCATTTGCTCTGTAGTTTGTTTCATTACTCAGTTCTGAAATACTGTTCTATCAAATTGGAATATATTATGGGAGCAACGTTTGTGCAACTGATTTCTTGTTGATTTTCGCTTTTGCACATTTAGTGCGTTTGAACAAACAGCTGTGCACGAACATTTGAGATAAGCCTTTGTAGCCAGTGAGCTTAAATGTAAGCTCATGCTACCTTGCTACTCGAGTCATCTCACTTGCTTACAACAGTCCGCATACGAGCTTATTACAGTATGTATAAATCCAGGCAGCTCTGATATCCACACATACTTTTCCTGCTGTGGGCACCGGTCCCACGATATTAGCATGTTTTTTATGGCCGTTCTTGTACTTGCACTTTTGAGATAATAAAAATATTGTCGCTGTACTTGTGCCTCCCGCACCATTACCTGCCGGCAGCCGCTCGTTCTCCTCCCCGGAATATTTACCAGAAAGAGAGTGCATATTCGGGGGAGGGGAACGAAAAAACTAGAATAATGAGAAAGGGAAACGAGGTGAATTAGGAGACGGGGGATAAAAAAAAGAAAATGAGCCTTACAATGCGGATTGTAGAAGGTTTCACTCCCTACTTTTCAAGGCTTGCGGTGGTCTGTGAGTATGTCCTTAGAAGAACAGATTTTTGGGTCCTTTTAAAAGCAGAATTGTAGAACCTCTTCAAATGTTATACCGGACGGACATTAACGGAGAAATGCGACCGACACAGTCGGATGAACGGAATTTAAGCACCCCTTGGAAGACGTTCGTTTCGAATTGGCCAATCCGCTCCGTAGCAGTTTTATATCGTCTTTGTGCTAGCTAGGTATACCGGTTCGCCATTGCTCTTTCCGTGCCGGTTGGAGCGGTTTCCACAGAAGCGCTGGTCATGCCTATCGAAGTGGTGGGAACCGTATCGGTGTCTTCCGGAGGCAATCCCCTGATTCGGCGGCTGGCCCGATGCACGATTGTGTTGACTGGCACTGGGATTGTAGGGTAGGGTGGCTCCCTGGAGGGGTCTGCAACATCCGTGAGGGCTACCCCGCACCTCCACCAGTTTGTCACGAGGCTTTAGACGAACAAGGGCCCTTTAATAGGCCAACCAGTAGCTGGCTCTTGAAAAGCGCGACCGTCGGGGCTGGCTGTCGAGCGGAGAAGAAGCGCGCGTTCTTTCTTTTCTAGGGCGAGAGCCGCTCTTGCCCTCGACCCATTACATGCAGGTGGCAATATTTTGATTTTCAAGTTATGACCTGTCATGTTCTGTGATAGTGTGTGGGTGCCTGTGATTACGCTAATTGTAGAGTATAGAGATGCACGGAAAAGGACACGTGGCCACACCCACCTCTGCTACAGTGACTTTAGGCCCTATTCGCGCTCGAGCCACCTTTCCCCGTTTCACTGTGCGGGTACTGCTTCGTCCGCGACCGAGGCAGTTACGCCCTATATGGGTGTATCTGCGTGACATGCGACGCGGACACTCATCTGCCGTCAGGCCCAGCCCTAGAACTGCACGGCGGGCTTGTTGGTTGTCCATAGCATCCCATGCATAGCGCATCCAAGACGGGGCAGAGCAAGAGACACGTAACACACACAACATAGCGCTGTGCAACACGCAGTGCTGTGTCTGTGTCTCTTGCTCTGTCCCGTCCTGGATGCGCTATGCATCGGATGCCAGCCCTAGAAGTGCTCTCCCTTTAAAGGGGCCCTGCAATACTTTTCAAAATGGTCAGAAAACGCTGCCGATCGGTAGTCGAGGCTCCTGAAAACGTGTGAGCAAAACATCATAGCGCAGCGCGTGGCCTGGAATTTACAACTAATTCTCAAAGTCGGCTAGAAATCGCTCCCTCTTCTCTCGACAAATGATGGCATGAAACCAAGTGACCGCGCCATAAACCCAAAGTCCACGGCCATTGGCTGATTTGTGCATCATGAGGTGCATAGTTACGTAAGCCGGGTGTTCGAAGAACAAGCAAACAAAGATAGTGCTCAAGGTCATAACGCGCGCTGACGAACGGACGTACACTCTAATCACGGTAACGTTTACGACAGCATAAAAAGACATGTAACTTATAATTTATAAGTTACGTGTCTGTTACAGCAATTTTATCTTTGTGTTTTCTTCATTTCCCTCTCTCATAAAGGTTACATCGACAGCAGCGTGCCAAGTTAAAAGCTAAAGCACCGCGATGAGCATTGTAACCTTTAGATTGTAACTTATAAAAGCGCAATGACTCATCCGTCAGGGGACCTACACTATGGAGTGGAAGTTTATTGATCAATGTGTCACATCGCGATCTGTCTTGTTCAAGGCTGGCTTTATCAATTGAACAGCGGATGATGTACACACAGAACGGGTCTTGACAGCAGAAAAGCAAATCACAGAAGCAGCGATTTTACATTGCGGCGTACTGAGGCAAGCGATGGTGGGGTATGAACTAAAACTGGAGTTCAATAAGGTGAGCCCGCTTCCAAAACCCGTAATTTATGAAGTGACATAATCTGCACAGACATCGGCAGAAGCACAAGAACGAAAAACTATCGTATGTTGGTCAAATGTTTCTGCTATAGAACTTATTAAGTAGCTCTTATATCTATTTTGCTTTTAAGCCGCAGAAGTAATTAATTTGCCTCCGGGAAGCTTCGCATATGGCGACAAGATAAAGTACAGTGAGCACACGACAACCGACCAAATTAAACTGACGATGCAATCGAAGAACCATCCCATGGAGCGAGAAAAATATTTTTCCGAGACTCGCAATGCAATTTATTTGAATTTCGCTGTCGTGTTGTCTAGGTTTTTTTTCGCGTTATAATTAACGGATCGTAAAGTGCAGCAAACGTCACGGGCAACATAGCACCAAACACGCTTAACCGTCATCAATTCGCCAACACGGGAGAAAAAGGTGCCGTTGAGTTCACAAAACAACGTGGGACGGCCGCTCCAGTGGAGAGGCCGCGTAGAGAGATGTATGAGCTCGCAGTGAGTAACAAATGTGGCGTCCTCGAGGCGCCGCTTCAACGTTATCGAACCAGGGACGGCGTCATCTCTCCTAGGCTTTGCACAGCTTGAGGTGTATGCCGGGAAGAGCATTCAAATGCGAGGCGGTTTGTGCGGTTGTTGAAGTCGCGTTTGTGCAGTGCTGCTCTTTGTTTCATCGATTTAAACAGATTTTACGCTCCGCGCTTTGTTGACGTGCTTGGTTTAATCGTGTTGTGTACGTGAATGGCGTGTAACTAGTGATACAGCACGCAGGGACAGTCATTAACGTGCGCGATCCGCCACAAATAAGCCACGAGGCATTGCAACGGGCACGTTCAGTGGGCTGCGCGGCCGTTGCGATGAGCTGCATTGCTGATTCTTCGCTTGCCCGAGACTGGCAATTGTCGAGCGGGTTGCATCCGTTGTTACGTTGCCTGAAGACAGTAGTAAATGTGATTTGCAGGTAAGCAATATTCCCTCTTCAGTACGTTATTTGCTTGTGTATATGTACCTATGTCGCGTGTTTACCTGAATTCATGCTCATGCTTACGCTACTGTACGAGATAGGTCGTGTCATACTTTTATGTAATCGTGTCATAATTTTACGTTTTAAATAAATCGTGTCATACTTTTATGTAATGCATTGTTATTAGCAGTATTTGCTCTGCGTTTGACATTACAAGATGAGTGTTTGGGCGTATATTATCAAACATCGGACTAAGATCATTCGTTATCATACACGTTTATGTGATAAGAGATGAAGGACAGAAGTTTAACCCTTCTTGCTGTCGCCGCCTTGGTAGCTTCAACACGCTCGATGAAGGCTGCAATCACGGTGTGAAATACTGTAGGCGGCATAAACAAAGTGCCTCAGATCAGCTTTGCCCAGACGAGCTCTGCGTGCGCACTAACTCGCTCCTGATGTCAATGGCAGTCTGGGCTGTTTGTCATGTCATTGTCACCGGTACATGATATTTCGTGGCCTATATACGCAACGTGTCGGCTAATTCAACTTTTCGCCATGCTTCAAACTCTGCTGCGGTTGTTTTAGGTGGACGAGTGAGGGTTTAAGGCGGTAATGCGGGCCAGTTGGTTGTGATCACTGGTGTTCATTTCGGTAGCGCAAAGAAAATTAGACACATTAAAAGAAAAAAAAAAGCCCTCGTACAGTGATGTAGCGCGTCGCGCCTGTGCAACGGGTTTTTGTGTGTTTCCTTGCAGTAAAGTCAGTTGATGTCTAGCGCCCGTCCTGTCTACGTGTCCTCTCTTGTCTTTAATTGTCTTGCGCTACCGAAATGAATAAAGCTTTAAGTACCCGAAAGACAATGAAATGGCGTTAAGAGTGCGTTTTAAGTGTAGTTTTAAGTTTCTTAAAGGAAATCACAGCATCCTTCCGTGTGTAGCTGAATGTAGCGAACCCGAGGCACTGCGCCGACCGAAGTAAACATTTAATACACACACACAAAAGGACATTTATGACGTGAAAAAATAAATGGTTAAATCCAGTGCTTTGGCTGAGCACGTTTCAGGGGACACGCAATCGACTGGGGGAAGGCACGTGCTCGCGCTAGAGAAAAATGACTGTCACGACGTCTTTATCTCGAGTCGCTCTTGATACCGACCACTCCGTGTGTGTGCGTGCGTACGTATGTGTGTGTGTGCTCGTGCGCGTGTGTGTGTGTGTGTGCTCGCGCGTGCGTGTGCGCGCGTGTGTTTGCTCGCGTGTGTGTTCGTGCGCGCGTGTGTGTATGTGCTCGCGCGTGCGTGCGTGTTTGTGTGCTCGCGCGAGCGCGCGTGTGTGTGTGCGCGTGTGTTTGCTCGCGTGTGTGCTCGTGCGCGTGTGTGTGTGTGTGTGCGCGCGCGTGTGTGCTCGTGCGCGTGTGTTTGCTCGCGTGTGTGCTCGTGCGCGCGTGTGTGTGTGTGCTCGCGCGCGTGTGTGTGTGTTTGCTCGAGCGTGCGTGCGTGTGTGTGCGCGCCCGCGTGTGTGCTCGTGCGCGTGTGTTTGCTCGCATGTGTGCTCGTGCGCGCGCGCGTGTGTGTGTGCGCTCGCGCGTGCGTGTGTGCTCGCGTGTGTGCGCGCGCGTGCGTGTGTGTGCTCGCGTGTGTGCGCGTGCGTGTGTGGGCGCTTGTATGTGTGTGTGCGTGTGTGTGTGTATGTGTGTGTGTGTGCTTTTTGCTTTAGTCGGCTCAGTGCCTCGGGTTTTCAACGTCACCACGTATCAACCCAACCAGACGGGCTTCTGTCAGACTTCAAACTTCTGCGTCTTGAACTAACTTGAAACCTTACCACAAATATATGCTGAAGTCATCTTCATTCCATAGTTCCACTCATACAGATCACAATGTACGGCATTCAAAATTCAGATAATTCATGCTCATGCTTACGCTGCTGTAAGAGTTCGGTCGAGTCACAAAAATAAATTGTCATGCTTTTACGCATTGTTGCCGGCAGTATTTGCTCTGCGTCGCTCGATTACGTCTAAATGCGTCGCTATCGAAACGGGGCAGCTGAGAATATGTTACGCGATAAGCGATACGCTGTGGCTTAACGATTTTTCAGATAGCACGAATGCCAGCAATCGTGCAACGTAGGAGTTCAAAGGGAGACATGGTCAGTGTGGTTGGTATGTCTTTCGATGTCCTTAGTTCCTTGGCGATAAAAGTTGGTTCTCTGGCACTGAGATAATTTTTTTTGTGTATTCTCGTTCTGTTCTAGGGTGCAAGCAACGTGTCATTGTGGTTAGAAAAAATGAATTGTGATTTAACTGTCAAAGCCGGAATGTTTAAAGGTACGTAGACAACACAAATGATTTTTCCCGCCATATTAAATGTGTTGCGTTGGAACTGTTTACAGCATACATCCCGCCCAAGGCATGCTGGGATGATCTCCTATCAGGCAGCTTGGAAACTTCCAGACGCCGATATGCCTTATGTTCGGTGCAGCCCAGGTTATGAACCGTCAAGTGGAATATGCCCCTTAAGGAAAACGAGTATATTCAAGCTCCACGTGAAATGCCAAGTATGGTCACTGAAAAATGTAAATTGTAATGTTTCTGTTTCTAATCACCTGCTGTCGTGTTTCTGCTACTAAACTGTCACTTACATTATTGTATTGCTGACTCTTGTGCTAAACAGATGTAAATTGCGTTTGGTATTAACGTGCGTTTTCAAATAAGATTTTTGTTTTCCGATAAACGTATTGCACAGGATAGTAGATTTGAGGAACGCTTATGTAGTGGTCAAGTAACACCCTTTTTTTGGGGGGAAGGGGGTGGAGTATGTGTCTCACATAACATGTTATCGGCAGTTGTGTGCAAAGTGGCAGTAACCGTTGGAATAGTGTAAAATAACGGTCCTCTCCTTTTAGGATCGACTGTCCAGCGAGGAGATTGCGGAATCAGCAGCTGACATATTGACTGATGAAACATGATGGTGCGTGCAGCAAGAGAGGGTTTGACTGCAGATCCTGACCACCTGCTCCTGTAAATTTGTACCAACCACAGGCGAAAACAAGGAGAAACGCTTTGAATACCTGCGGTCTTCTATCAGCTAGACAAGTCCCTGAAGCTATAAATCATTAAACTTTGATGTATTCTGCTTTGGAGGTATAAAGCAATGATATATGAATTCTTTTCGAAGGGTGCATGTTTTTTTTCTTCAGAAATTTTCTTGGGAGCACGCGCAACCCGAGCAACAAAAGTAAAGGACTGACAATCACCCTCTTTTTGGCTGCCCTCTGGGTTTCAGCTGTCCTGCTTATGTGCAAAGTACCAGCAGTTATGGTATGCCGCACACATTAGTGTACTTAAGGACATAGGTCGGCAAACTCACTCATGAGTCGACTCACTCAGACTCACTCGGACTCAGATCGGGCCGTGAGTCTGAGTTTGAGTGAGTCCGGGTGAGTAATATTTTGGTGAGTTTGAGTTTGAATGAGTCCGGTTAAAGAAAATTTTAGTGAGTCTGAGTCCGAGTGAGTCCAGTTGAGGAAAATATTGGTGAGTCTGAGTCCGAGTGAGCTCTAAGAACAAAATATATTTCTTGAGTGAGTCCGAGTGAGCTCCACCTTTTCTTGCCGACTTATGATCGTATCTACTCATCTTCAGCATTACTATCAGCCGTATATCTGCTCTTGTTTATACTCAAATCTATTTACACTTGTCTCAGAACACCAGCATTCATGCGCCAACCTCAGTATTTATTGATCGGAGGCGTGAGTTAAGGAAAGGGGTGCCATGACCTCCCCCAGAAACTCTTTCATTTGAAGGTTTTGATAAAAATATCTCGTGTGAGCCGCGTATTTCATAAACGTGTTCTTACTGGATTGATAATATGACAATATGATAATGGTGATGATATCTTATATATGATACGTCGTATTTGAAGGTTCAAGCTCAAAAGGTGTATCGTACAGCACCTATTATGTAAGATATTGACATTAAAAAGATTTGACACCACGATCGCAAAAGCTAATTTTACGCCGACGAACTCATGAGTCGGCTCACTCAAGCTCACTCAGACTCAAGTGAAGCCGTGAGTCTGAGTCTGAGTGAGTCCGGATGAGTAATATGTTGGTGAGTTTGAGTCTGAGTGAGTCCGGTTGAAAAAAAGTTTAGTGAGTCTGAGTGCGAGCGAGTCCGGTTGAGGAAATTTTTGGTGAGTCTGAGTCCGAGTGAGCTCTCACAGCAAAATATATTTCATGAGTGAGTCTGAGTGAGCTCCAATTTTTTTGCCGACCTATGCTTAAGGAGGAGCACGACGCTGATCACGTATTATTTCCAGGGGGCTCTACTCAGTATGACCGCTCTATACCCGTGGCCCACCGACCCAGGTGTCGCCTAACAAAGGGTATGTGCCTCTTTTTTCTTTCGATCTTCTTCCTGCGACACATCTCGGACCACTCGCTACGCGCATGATCGGCCCAGCCAAGTGTCGTCTAGCAAGAGAAGCGTGGCTCTTCCTTTAGGGCTTCGTTCTATGCACGCCTAATCTTTTGTACTTCTTTCTGCGGCTTTATTATGCAGCGTACAAATATGTACACAGAGTAGTGAGAACTTTCATGGCGGTGTGATATGGCCTGCCCTGTCCTGAATACACACGCTGGAGCTTTGGAATAATTCTGGTACATGTCTGCTTAGAGCACGACAGTTGCGGTGTCCGTGGCAAGAGATGTACGCTTCCCTCATCGCAAGGAAAAGCACAAAACAATTTCCTTTGGAGTTGGCTTAGACCTTGCATGCATCATAACGTCACACCTTCGCCCACAAGCATCGTGTTGTTCAAATGTGGTCTGCCACTAAAACGATAATTGAAAAGAGCAGGTGATTGGCAGATATTCCTAATCATGAGTTGTGCCATGTGTATCAGACAAGTATCCTCTCTTGATCCAATTAAGTAGATGTTTAAGCATTACAATTTGCGTCTCTCGAGAAAACCGCGTTGCGGCTCTTGTTATGCGCTCTTGCTATTATTTTATTTTTGCGTATGCATACATTTACTTTTAGTGCGTCTTTATATCATTCAGCATTCGTATATAATATGCACATACGTACCAGCCAGCTACTTATTAAGCGATGATTTCAGACATTTCTTTGGGTTTTGCGAGAAGTACGTAAAACTGACTAAACGTGGCGTATGGCGAACGGTTTGTATATCAATTTTGAATATGCTCTACGCCGTGAGGAGCAGTGTTAATTCTCCGCGCACTTCTTTACGCCTTCAGCAGCTTCCCTGCTTTGTCAACCTCACATTTTGTCAGTATCCACGTTTCCATTGCTGATCCCACATTTGAAGGTGAACAAAATCGCAAATAGCCCTGTAACAAATAGACGGCTGGTATTTATAGTTTGATAAGTTTGATATTTATAGTTTGATAAGCACGAATAACACTGTCAATGAAAGTGCACGAGCAGCAGAAAAATAGTTAAAAGTGTTATAATGACGCCAACCTATGCTTAAACTGCATAGAAGCTGGACCAAGAGAGGATTGCCTGACACGTATATCATGGTACTATTATAAAACCTCTGGTCTTCATTGATATTGACGGGTCAACCACATTTTAACAATAATCGCGGTTCATCATTACTGTAGTGCATGCTAACTCCAAGTCGCCTCGAATATTCCAATGTTTTGTTAGCTGCCTCTTCTAATGAGCGAAGGCGGCGCGTTTGGCCTCGGTCACAGCAATTGTCACGTTCTATAAGCAGTCATGCACTTGAATTATGACAATGCGCCAGAGCGTGATTTCCGAGAAGCACGTTCCATGTGACACCTTCCGCAAAGGTTCGCATTTCTTACCGTACGTATATAGACGGTGTATTAAAACCGCAGAAGGAAGCACGGAAAAAACACGAGGCACGCGCAGCACGAAGTGCGAAAGAGTGGAAGGCTGCGCTTCCCTTGCTGTGGCACACCTGGCTGATCCAAGCATGCGATGAGCGCAACCTCCTGGAATGCGTCGAAGAAAGAAGAGCGAAGGAAAGAAGAGGCGAAGAGCGGTGGCCGCATAAAATATCCTGCAAGCCGTTTTGTGTAAACAGTATACCGTGTACTGTACAACGTAACCTCTAAAGGAAAGAAGAGGCGCAGAGCGGTGGCCGTATAAAATCTCCTGCAAGCCGTTTTGTGTAAACAGTATACCGTGTACTGTACAACGTAACCTCTATTTTTACGCGAGAACGCTCGATACTGTGAACGGGTACTAAAGGTTACTAGATAACTTCTATTTTATAAGTACACAAATTTGTGAAAATGTGCACCTTTAGTAAACGTTACCGTGCTTAGAGTGTAGCTTCTTTCCCTCCCACCTGGTCTAGCTTTGGAGAGAGAAAGCGCTTCATGTGTGCGACAAACCCCTGTAACTCCGTTCGTACTTCACGGATTCTGAAGATTTTTGCGGCAGCCGATTCCTGAGGCAATATAAAGCTCTTTAATGAAGCTATTCGATGATTACTTGGGAAAAATGCTGCAGGGCCTGTTTAAAACGGCAGACGGCGCAGGTGGCGGAGCGTGCTCACGCAGCGGCACTTGCCTCGTCGTGTGGTAGGTGGCGCTGCTGCACGTCGGGTACTGCGAAAAGCCACCGACGCGCAGCGAGCTCACCCCGCAGGAGCAAGTGAAGAGGCGTCGACAGCAAAAATGTGAACAGCGCAAACGCGGGTAATACAGTCGCAGACCCCGACGAACGTCGCCTAAGTAACACGCGGGAGTGCATTCAACGATGTCGTGCCGAATCTACCGAGGAAGGACTGGAGAAGCGTCGACTGCAAGAATGCGAATGCGCACAGCGAACGCGAGACGGTTAGTGGACAAGTGTCTACAGCAGAAACGCGAATGCAGCTTCGTTGGTAATCCGTCCCCATATGAATGTTGCGGCCTCACAAAAGTTTAGAGCGAAAGCTCTGCTACGCTCTTGTCGCCCAATGTCATTCATCGCGTCTCAGAACATTGAGCCGCCGGAGCGCAAGTGTCGCAGGCATGACCATAGAGTTTCCTATAATGTTTACCATCGAGCAAACTCTGTCGCTAAGATCATTCAGCCACCACGGGAATGATGATTAGTGCATGGATTTGCCTAGTCTTCATGCGTGCGGCTTCGGACGTGCTTGTGGCTTTGTTTTGCGGGGGCGCTGATGGCTGCCAGGAAGAAGAGGACAACGAAGAGCGCGCTCGGGCATAGCGGGCTCTTCGGGCATATCTGAGGCATTAAAGAAGCTTCATTAAAAAAAAGGAAAATTGACAGCCACCGGTTCGTAGGACGAATCTATGAGTAAATTCATACTAATTTCTCAGAAAGAGAGCTTCTGAGATGGGCACGAATTCTGGAAGCATTCAAACGGCTCTACTCGGCAACTGCGAGGCCAGGGGGGATCTCGATCGGCGACAAGTAATGGAAGTAGTGATAGTAAAATCGATGAACGATTAATCGATTAAAGCAGCACCGTTAATCTATTAATCGTCATAGATTTCCACCTTTGAGTTAATCGAATTAATCGATTAAAACTATTCGATTAATCGATTATGGCAACCCCCCTCCCACCCTCAATAGGGAGCACCGGCACTAAGGAGCACCGGCCCCTTGGCCGGTGCTCCTTAGTGCGAGGCGAGTGATTCCGAGACGCAGAAGTCGAGCGCAGCTACTCTTTCTCAATACAGCGCATATCCGCACGCTAGTAGAACGAGCCCAAAGCCGGTGGCGGCCCTATCCCATAGAGGCAGAAATAAACTCGCCCTGGTTGCCGTCGCGCACGGCGTCTATCTCCAAACCCTGCCCCAGGCTTCAAGCCCTGGCAGGAGGGCGGCCCCGCCCCGACTAGGCAGAGATGCACTTGACCGCTTCCCATCGCTCACAGCCTATTGCATTCACCTCCTCTCGCCCCCCTTTCTTCTATCCTGTGCTGGTTAACTGTCGGCGAAGTGCACCTGATGCTTGCTTCCTATATTGCGTTATTTCTACATTTTGATGTGTATAATGTTTGCTTTGTCATGTCATAATGGCGAGCAATCGCAAGAGGAGCGCGGTGTGGACGTTGTTCACAGAAGATTAAAAAACGACGACTGCGATGTGTGATAAAGGTGGTTAGCATTACTCGAAGCCAGCGACGGAAACTCTTTGGATATCACCTGCTTCTCGCCCACTATATTATTGTGCTAAAGAGTCATCCTCCAAAAGTCGTCCTCCAAAGAAAAATGGTCATGGCTAAAATTACAATGTTGAAGACTCCGTTCCCGAAGGCATGGATCCGCCTCTTCAGGTAAGCCAAGATCCTTTGGGTAACTTATCTTGAAATTCAGGTCGCTCTTCAATTACATAAGCGATTTTTATGTTTCAAGATGTCGGACTGTTGTTAATTCATGTTCGTTCAAAAAGCTGCGTCCTCTTCGCAGGACCTCTTTTGGTCCCTGCGTTTTCAGCGTTATGGCTTTATTGAATCAAACCAGCAAGGCGGTGCACCAACACTCAACAATGAAGTTTGTTGTCTTCTGTATATTTCAGACGTGCGAACGCATCGTCTAGTTGCTTAATTTGTATGTGTTCGTTTTCGGCTCCGCGCTGTTTCATCGTGTTTCATCGCACAAACTCAGCTCTCCTTGCCTTTGATAAACTAGCTATTTTTTTTGCCTGCACTGTCTATGACAACTTTTTTGGGTATTGTATTTAACTCTCAAGTCCGCCATGGTGGCTCAGTGGTTACGGCGCTCGGCTGCTTACCTGAAGGAAGCGAGTTCGAACGCGGCCGCGGCTGTTGCATTTCGATGGAGGCAGAAAGGTAGAGGCCCGTGTACTGTGCAATGTAGTGCACGTTAAAGAACACCAGATTGTCAAAATTTCCGGAGCCCTCCATTTCGGCATCCCTCATAATCATATCCTGGTTTTGGGACGTAAACCTCCACATATTGTTATTATGTACCTCTCAGGTTTTATTTGTTTTTTTGCTTGTTTGACTGCACTATACAGTGGTCCAAGAGGTTCCACATTGTAATATGCCTTTATTTCTTGACTGGTTCTTATTGCCGTTATATTTTACTCCTGAGCAAATAAAAGATTATTGTTTACCAATGAATGAAAGAGAGAAAATATATTAGAAGGCAGGGAGAGTGGCCTGAGCTAGGACACCCAGGCCTCCTAGACTGCGCTGGGAAAAACGCAACGGGGGAAAAATAGTCATGAAGTAGGATGATGGTGACAGAAAGAAGTGATCCGTATATATATATATATATATATATATATATATATATATATATATATATATATATATATATATATATATATATATATATATATAGATAAGACAAAGCGGTCAATGAAGCTAATATTATTTTTTATTATCATCATCATCACCCTGTCTACGCCCACTGCAGGGCAACGGCCTCTCCCATGTTCCGCCAATCAACCCGGTCCTGTGCTTTCTGCTGCCACGTTATACCTACAAACTTTTTTATTATAGCATATACCAACTAGCCTGACTGTCCACCTTATAGAGCATATGTCCCCTTTTCGTGATTGTAAAGCTAGCTTTCCTGCGATGCAGTTAGCCCAGTTCATAGCAGTTAGTCTAGTCACTTCTGCAAACAGCGTGTTCAAGCGCAGTTTGCTTGCGCTATGACGCGGAAAATGTAGACTCGGCAGCTCTCTTGACCTAAACACGCATAATAGACAAACCCCAGCACGTGCAGCAACGACCTGGTCTCCACTTGAATGGCAACAGGTTCCGCCATTAGTTGGACCAATATACAGCGCAAGGAAGCGCACTCGCGGATTATGACAATGGTCTCACAGACTCTGAAGAAATGCAACTATCAGCTAACGCTTCCACTTTCACGTCAGCCAGCCTATAGAGGCCCCCGTCTTTCACTGTGACGCGAAAGAAGGACAGTCGCAAAATACAATGTGATCTAATTAGAACTAACATACAAAAAAGCCAAGGAAAGTGTACGGGATGTTATTTGTAGTAATTATGATGCAAATGTGAAGAAAGTAAAGTGGACGAAAAGGTAACTTGCCGCTGGCAGGGACCGAACCTGCGACCTTCGCATAACACGTCCGATGCTCTATCAACTGAGCTACAGCGGCTGTCATCCCCCGGTCCACTTTATGGGGTATATATGATTTTCTTTGTGCTTAACAAAGATAAACGAGCCCTTAAAGTTCTCATTCTTTCGTTTTTAGGTTCTAATGTCCGATACATTATAGTCGGGTACAACTTTAGAAGACAGGAGAGGCCCCGCCCAGATGACCGAAGCGCAGCAGCCAATTTCCTATGCGACTAAAGAAATTGTCCCGGGCGGCCATGTTAGGCATGTTCTCCGTCGGAGGGGTCACCGGCCGTCCGGCTCATGACGTCACCTGAAGTGCACGCCTATTGGTGGAGGCTCGTGTACATCCGCCTTTGAGGGGAAAATGCCGCTGCCTTCTAAAGTTGCACCCGACTATAGACACGCTCACAGTTCGGGCTCCTCTGTGGTTTAGTGTTTACGGTGCTCGACTGCTGACCCGAAGGTCGCGAATCCTGGCTGCGGCGGCCGCTTTTTCAATGGAAGTGAAAATGCCTGAGGGGCGTGTACTTAGATTTAAGTGCACATTTAGGAACCCCAGGGGGTCGAAGTTTCCGGAGCTCTGCAATACGGCGTCTCTGATAACCATATTGTGGTTTTGGGACGCAAGACACCAGATAATAATAATAATAATAATAATAATAATAATAATAATAATAATAATAATAATAATAATAATAATAAATGGTCTGCTTGAGGCCAGTATGTTGCTGTGCAATCTCGCATGGGTGACCTCGAAAAAAAGATCACGTCATTCTGCAAATATAGTATTATCGAGGATTTCCACAATATCTAACGTACAAACGGAGAAAAGGTGGCGTCCCTGCGAGTGGGAGCGTCTTATTTACTTCCTCTTCCTCCTTTTCTCTGCTTGGCCTTTCGCGGGATTTCGCCACGCTGCATGTTTCCAGTGCGTCTTTTCGACCAGTGTGGTAGCCGACAGCACCTCCGATTTTGGTGCGGTCGAGAAGGCAGGCTTCGTGGAAACACGACCTGCAGCCGTATCGTTGACATCACCAAAAGACGACGGGGCTCTTGTAACCATTGGGCGAAAGTGCGAATTCTCACGAAGGCGCAAATGCGCACATGCGCACATGTGATCTCTAGCGCGTCTGATAGAAATACTTCGGTCGAGATCAAACACAAACAATGCCTCTCAAACAATGAGATATCCTTTTTAAAGCACCCATCAAAAATGTCGAATAATCGATTAATCGGATAAAACATCACAAGAAAGCAATTAGTCGATGAAAGGCTAAATCGATGAACGAGTAACGATTAATCGATTAAAATTTTAATCGACCATCCCTTATGGAAGGATAGTGTTACTAATGCAAAAGCCTTAGATGCCTCATCAAACGTAAAAATTGACCAGCGTCTCACGTCGGCGGCGTCAACACGAGTGATGCAGAAGTGATTATCACATGATGACGTCGCCTTATGATGCAATCATGACGTCACAGATTGCCAAAATTTGTGACGTCATCACATGACATCAATGCCTGGTCAAAGGTGGGCCGATCCAGGAGGCAGTGCAAAACAACGTGAGTTTCAGAAAGCTCACAACGCTTCCAATCCTGGAGGCAATGCGAAACCACGTTGGTTGCAGAAAGCTTTCGAAGGGGTTTGCGGAGCGTTAATACATCGACTTGGGAGAACAAGATGATGGTTTTTGGTTTCGTGTCGACTGAGGCGGATGCATACGGACCGTTGGAGTTTTTGTTTTGTTTTTCTATTGTTGTCGGAGGTGTTTCTTGCTGGCGTTAGCCCATTATGCAGTATACGCAGCCACTTAAAAAACGAGTGGAGGCACGAAACGTGTGTGTTTTAGCAGTACTCAGGTTCATCCTTATTAGTGTGATGTAGGGACGCTGTAAATCACTTGAGCAGACGAGGACAAAAGAGAACTTAGCGCTCGAGGCGTGTCATCCTCTTTCGTTATCGTCAACTCCAGCACTTTGCATCGTCGCTATTGTATTTTTTGTCTTTTGCTTCAGTAAATATATTGTTTCACTTTTGGCAAGCGTCCTTAGCAAAGATGCTGCTGGCATGACTGCGAGAATGCTGTGCAGGTATCGGAGATTAGTGTGGGCCCAGTTACAGTTAGTTGCACCTTTTTTCTGCATTTGACCGTGTTCCTGTTAGGTTTACATTATGCGATACCGATGACCGTGGTGCTTATGTAAGGTTGTGGCTATCTGCTGCTCACTTCTCAAGGGAGGATAGTATTGATTTCTGAATTCGGCTTCTCCGTTAGGTCAGTCGCAAAATGCAGACATTCTTGTGAAAGTGAGACTAGCTGCGCCTTAAACAAATGCAGATAGGGGTTAAAAGGGTAATCCAAAATGCAATCCCAAACAATTCTATTCGCTTGCAGATTGTCGTGCAAGCAAGTACAACATGAGTTAGGCGCACGGAAGCTCATGGAACTCTCAAACGTTTTTTTACAGACCAAGCAAAGGACGACCAGATTAAAGTGCTGTGGCATATAAGTGCCTTAGTAGCTTTTGTATTCGAGAGGTTCAAAATACTAGTAGACGTTCAAAATTTCAAATCAGGCGTAAATGAAAAATATCTTATTCTGTTCGAGATGTGTTCGACTGGGTAATAGTTCGCTGTTTTCTCCAATTTTCTGAATTAGCATAATTTTCCCAATATGCAGAACCAGTAACATGCGGAAGAACTGTTTGTCGGTGGGTGTCTTGAAGGGCCAGTTGGCCATCAAAGACTGTTTGTCCTGTTTTCATCTTAGATTATTTACTATGTCAGATGGAAATATTGCAAGGCACAGTAATCGTGCACAGCCTGATTAACGTCCCTGCCTTTCCCATCTGTCTTCTTTTGCCCTCTCTTTCTGGTCTATGCGCTCGAAAACATTATGTGCAAGCTTGCGCGCCTGATGTTCCTCTAGAAGGAAAAGGCGTAGTGAGATTCAGTTTGAGAGAACTAGATCACTGCGTTAGGGATGAAACTTCGAAGTGTGTGGGCGCTAAACAGTGTGTCGGAACGTAACGAAAACCAAAAACGAAAAGCGAGAAAAGAACGGTATTTTTGACCGGAAAGAAAACGGAACCGAAACTTTATCTATTATTTCGTTCCGGAGTTAGCGAGCGAGTAATGAATTTATTGTAAAAGACCAAAGGAATGGAGATCAGGGGTGGAAGCGGGTGAGCCACTGAGACCTGGGTGAGCCACCCGGTCGGTGGCTCACCCAGGTCGGCACGGGAAGATGTAGCTCGTCCGCAACGGCCCGGGCCCTCCGGACAGCCAAGATTGTGGCCCCAGGTCGGGACTGCGTAACGCACCACTCCACGACTCCTTGTCGTTGAGTCGCTCACGCGCGTTGGCGGTGCACTGCCAGAGCATATGTGAAGTTGCAATTCTCGAGGCCACATTTGGGGTAGCCCGGTGGGAAATCCGGCTCTATCCTGTGGTATGAGCGTGGGCTTGGATAGATGCCAGTTTGCAAGCGCCAGAGCGTAACACCCTGGGCTCTGTTCAATCGCGCGTTGGGGAGTGGGTAAAGCCTCCTCCCCAGCCTGATCTGTAACTCGCGATACGTCGTCAGTGGGTCCCTTTCCAGGCTCAGCCCCTCTTCTATCCTCGCGTGGTTCGCGCATTCACGAAATCGAAATTTTTTCAATGGTTTTTCGGGTCACGAGAAAACTTCGCAATTTGGAACAACTGCGCGCATGCAATGTGAGCACATCTCAGGGTACAGTATTAGCGCGTACCTCAGGAAGGAATTACAAAGAAAAATATTTTGAAATTGTGCGAAAAACGAAACAGTGGCAGCCAGAGATGTTTATATTAACGCAAGGGGACTTTCGTGCGCCTGTCACGCAGGCCAAAGTGGAGAGGGCATTGTCGTCGCTAAAGTTTGTTACAGCAAAAACTGTTATGAGATCGCAACAGCTGATCCTGGCGCCATAGTTGTCCGCCGCCGCCGGTGTCCGTGACCGCTATCGCGTGAAATAGGAAAAAATGAAATGAGAAACAAATTTCTAGGATCGGATGGGATTTCAACCCGCGCCCTCTGCGTGGCAGTCGAGTCTTCCACCACAGTGCCATGCTGGAGCTTGTAACTCCTTCGCAAAAATACTCTATACAGGCGTCCTGTCGGGCAAGGAAACGCGTTAACATATGTATTATAGCGTGGCAGAAGAGTAAGGTAACAACCAGTTATCACACAGTGCTAATTACGCAAAGAGTCTGTGGTTTAATGCTTCCCACCCACTGCAAAGTGCTCAGCCATAATTCTTCATCATCGTTATCAGCCACGACACAAAGTGCACATAATGCCTTACACATGTGCAGTGGGTACCACGATTCTCTGAAAAATCACGAAAAATGGCATAGTTGGATCTTTGCTACTTCAGAAAAATTAAGAGGACTTATATCGTAGTGGGTACCTTGCATGTGTACTTGTATTAGTTGCTCCAAGAGACTGTACAACGGGCTCTACAAAATCCACTCTTCCAGCTTTGGCTGTGACTGTGCTGCGTGTTCCGCGCAGGCCTGGCCATCTTTCATCAAAACGGCGGTCTTGCACATCAGAGAATACACTCAATGACGTTCTTCTTCTGAGATCGTGCTGACACCCTTACACAGAGCATTGTGCCTGCTTAAAATATTCGTACTTGACTTTTGAGGAAATAAATACTATGACTTTGCAAGGTATACTGGTTTGTGCTAGTTGGTAGGAATTCATGGTAGCTACTTCCGCTCTTCTGAAGAACGTGCTTTATCCCTACTCCACTTTCTTAAGAGGAGGGCAAGTAACTGCATCACAAATTCAATGTTTTTATGATTACCTTAACTTCCAATTTTTGCATAAAAAAAGTTACGAACCGTTATGGAACATTTTTTTTCGTTCTGGAACAGAAACAGAACGGAACTTCTTGCGGTGGAATGAAACTAAAACCTAAACGAAAAACATTTCGTTCCAACACCCTGGCGCTAAATAAAACTTTGCTAAACAGACGCCGTCTTAACTCACCGTAGTGTTTTACACAGCATGCGTTGAACTACATGCTGTGCAGATGACTGACATCTATAGACTGAATACAGCTGTCACCGCCCGACGTCGTACCGTAATATGGTACGATGTCCTTTTCAATCACGTGGATTTACTATGTCTTTATACTTTAGAAAAAATCTGCAATAAAAGAAGTGCTATATGGCACAGCTTTCTGAAGCGCATACGTCTGAGTGTTGATGATAAAAGGTGGGCACGCAGTGCGCTGCTTGTGTTTCTAGGAGCATTTATACATATTTTGCTTTACCTGTCTCTATACGTTGAGTAACAGTATTGGGTATGTACTACGATGGCTGCAACCAATGACAAGGCCTGTAATGCGGCATATAGGTGTGCTCATAGGACTAAATACCGTTGTACAAAGCATCTTTCCTAATACTGGAACGCTGTTGGTGAGATGGCCTATTCTCCTTCGGACACACAACCCGTAGAAGACAAGTGCCATATCGTTCTGCGTACCCGGCTGGAGCTGAATGGGTGTCCCACGCCATAGACAGAAGCTGGGCGTGTGTGCACGTAACGACTGCCCGCGAATGGTTCTTCCCACTGCGCCTAACCGAATGCCAGGTGCCGAATGGCAGTTCAAGGACCTCTTATGCCCGGCACTTGATAGCAGGAGCAAACGCAGCCCCCCTCCCTGTACGCGACTTGCGGAGCCGTTATACGCGAGGACGCAGTAAAAATGAATGCTGTTGCTCTTACCCTGAAGGAGCGACATCACTTGGCGTCATACATGGCTGCTCGATTACCACGAGCAGCGCGTTCTCAATTGGTGGCGTTGACCGCGCAGGTATCCGCGAGGCCGCAGTGCTTCCTGTCGACGCGCAGTGACTTCGAAGCGCATTCGTTCTGTGCTCTTAGCAAGCTTGAAGGGCAGTTAACAAGCACGAGTTGTTATTCAGTAGCTTAAACAAATAAGAAAATTATTTACACAAGACTCATATTTCTGTGTTAATGAAAACTAACATACAATAATGCCAAGAAAAGTATAGGGGGTGTCATTTGGACTAATTAGGATGTAAATGTGAAGAAAGTAAAGTGGACGAAAAGATAACTTGCTGCCGGCAGGAACCGAACTAGCGACCTTCGAATAACGCGTCCGATGTTCTACCACTGAGCTACGGCGGCGGTCATCCTCTCGTCCACTTTATGGGGTACATATGTGCATTTAAACCCAGGAGTGTTAAAGCTAGGACTGTTAGTCAGCGCCGATCGCAGCCATGGCGGCGAGTGTGGAACACTCTTTTTCTGCCTGTTGGCGTCACGTAGCACGTGGTCTTTTTACGAGTCGGCAGCTGACCAATAATCCCTCACATACAACCTGAAGGCATCAAGTCTACCAGAACGAGACCCTCGTTATCAATGAAAGAAAGAAGATGACTTTTTAAGGGCTCTTTTTTCTTTGTTAGACACAATATTAATGAGAACTAACGGACAATAATGCCAAGGAAAGTATAGGGGGTGTTATGTGTAGTAATTAGGATGTAAATGTGAATAAAGTAAAGTGGACGAAAAGATAACTTGGCGCTGGCAGGCAGCAAACCTGCTACCTTCGAATGACGCGTCCGATGCTCTACCACTGAGCTACGGTGGCGGTCATCCTCCCGTCCACTATATGGGGTATATATGTGCATTTAAACCTAGGAGTGTTAGTCAGTACCAGTCGTAGCCATGGCGGCGAGTGTGGAACACTCTTTTTCTGCCTGTTGGCGTCACGTAGCACATGCTCTTTTAACGAGCCGGCAGCTGACCAATAATCCCTTGCATACACCTGAAGGCATCAAGTATGCCAGAACGAGACCCTCGTTATGAATGAAGGAAAGAATATGACTTTTTAAGGGCTCGTTTTTCTTTGTTAGAAGCAATAGTAATGAGAAGTAACAGACAATAATATAATTTTCCTGTTTGTCTTACGGCAACCGAAGACAGACACTTCCCAATTTTCGTATGCATAGCTTGCACGTGACGTCAAAGACAGGTTCTCTGCGCTAGTTCACGAACATGGCGGCCACCGTGACATTTCTGTCTCATTAGAGTGTCATTTCAGCGGAGGACACCCAGCTGTTCCCTCCGCGCGCGTTCTTTTGTGCTCTCCCCGCTTTCTTCTGTTCGCCAGAGCTGCGCCAAGGGGAATACAAAAGATTCGAGGGGGCACCGGGACTAATCTTATGTCACCGTTTCTTGCTTCGCGCGTTCGAGCAAGAGTTCACCTTGCGTCTCAACCAGTTTGTTCGCAAAAATAGCGGCCACGGTGACGTCAATGCAAGCTATGTGTATATATTGTGAGCCAAAGTTTAGGACCCTCAAGACTCTTCTTCATTGTCCCGAGTATGAGCCCCACAACCCAAAAACAGTTGATGATGATGAGTATGTACATTTGAGAACATGAAGGGCATAAACAATGCTCACACTAATCTCCCCGCGCGCGCGAGCGGCCGGACCGGCCGCGATTTAGGCGGGAAAGGTACGCCGAACGAATGGCTTCAGACGTGATACGTGCACTATCTCAGAAGCACGGTAACGACGGTCCCAGGAGACCTGGACGGGGGTGACAACATAATTCATTGGGGATGTTTGTTCACGCACAACGTAAGGTCCAAGGAAGTGTGATTGAAACTTCTCACACAATCCAGGAGTACGAACAGCCGTCCAAAGTAGTACTTCATCGCCAGGATGGAAGGTGACATCGCGATGAAAGCTGTCATAACGCTGCTTACGGTCTTGTTGACTGGTCTCTGTGTTGAGGCGAGCACGTTGCCGACATTCGTCAAGCCTAGAGACGAAGCGTTCTGGTGTTGTTGAGATATTCGTTGTTGCATTAAAGAAAGAGGCGTCGATGGCGAATGTCGGCGCACGACCGTAGACCAGGTAGAAGGGTGAATATCCGGTAGTTCGTTGGACAGCGGTGCTGTGTGCAGACGTCACGAACGGTAAGATTGTGTCTCAGTTATCGTGGTGTGGTCCGATGTACATTGATATCATATCGGTTAGCGTACGATGGAATTGCTCCGTTAGGCCATTTCTTTGAGGGTGGTAGGCTGATGTGCTCTTATGAACTGTGCCACACGTTTTCAGCACTTCTTCAAGAATTGTCGACAAAAAGGTCTTGCCGCGGTCACTCAACAGCATGCGAAGTGCACCATGACGCAACACTATAGCTTCCAAAAAGAAGGCGGCCACGTCGGACGCAGAACTAGTGCGTAGAGGGGCGGTCTCTGCGTATTGTGTGAGGTGATCGACCGCTGTCACAATCCACCGATGACCTGCTGGCGTTGACCTCCTGACCTCCTGGACCTCCTGGACCCGACCAGTCCCATTCCGACTATGGCAAAGGGTGTTTCAGGATATAGGACGGGCTGTAAGGCCAGTAGGAGGTGAAGTTGGTCGTTTCCGGCGTTGACAAAGTGTGCAAGAAGCGACATACTTGGCCACAAAGGTAGAAAGGCCAGGCCAGAAGAAACGGCTCCTAACGCGGTTGTACGTCTTGTGGAACCCCAAGTGGCCAGCGGACGGGTCGTCGTGCAGTGCTTCGAGAACTTGTCTACGCAACGAGCGGTGAAGTACTGGCACCCACCTATGCCCATCGGTATTGTAAGTATAGCGATGCAGCACATTGTTTTCCAGCTTGACTTGCCTTAGCTGACGACGTAGTCTGGCATTAGGAGGTGAAGACGTTCCACTTAAGTATCCGATGTTGCGGTTCCAATAGGGGTCATCACGTTGACAGGAGGCGAACTGAGTGCAGCGGATGGAAGATAGCGACTCAGCAACTGCCAGTGGCGATAACGTCAGTGAAGATGAAGGCTCAGGATCACCTGAGCAGCAACGAGGGTGCGTGGTCGGAGAAGAAAGTGGCAGAGGGCAGCGAGAGAGAGCGTCGGCATCTTGATGCTGTTTGCCAGACTTGTACACAACGTCAAAAGTGTATTCTTGCAAACGAAGTATCCAGCGACCGAGGCGTCCAGACAAATTTTCAAGTGAGGACAACCAGCATTGAGCGTGATGGTCGGTAATCACAGTGAAGTGGCGTCCATAAAGATACGGTCGAAATTTTTGTATGGCCCAAACTACAGGAAGACATTCCTGCTCTGTTATCGAGTAGTTCTGCTCTGCAGGTGTTAGGGCGCGACTGGCATATGCAACAACTCTCTCTCGTGAAGTGTCGTCGCGCTGTAGCAGGACAGAACCGATCCCATGGCTGCTTGCATCCGTGTGCAGAAAAGTGGGGGCACTCTCGTCGAAGTGACGGAGGACGGGGCCCAATGTTAACGCACGTTTAAGGGCTTGGAAAGCACACTCGCAGTCATCAGTCCAAGCGAAGGCCGTTCCCGACATGACAAGCTTGTGTAATGGTCCCGCAATGGCAGCCAAATGGCTGATGAAGCGGCGGAAGTAAGAAGCCAGGCCAAAAAAACTTCGCAACTGTTTTTGATTTTCGGGGCGAGGGAAACGAGTCACGGCAGCATTCTTGTCCGGGTCTGGTCGAACGCCATCTTTACTGACAAGGTGGCCCAATACTTTGATACTTTTGCTGGCGAAGTGGCATTTCTTTGTATTGAGCTGAAGTCCAGCGTTCGAAATGCATGTTAAAACTTCGTCCAAGCGCTCAAGGTGCTGCGAAAAAGTGGAAGAAAAAATAGCGACGTCGTCTAGATAACATAAACAGGTTTTCCACTTGAGGCCACGTAAAACAGTGTCTATCATGCGCTCGAATGTTGCAGGAGCGTTGCATAATCCGAATGGCATTACGTTGAACTCATAAAGCCCGTCCGGCGTTGCAAAGGCTGTTTTGTCCTTGTCCACTTCGTGCATAGAAATTTGCCAATACCCAGACCGGAGGTCGAGACTGGAGAAATACTCTGCGCCTTGAAGGGAGTCGAGGGCATTGTCGATTCTTGGTAACGGATATACGTCTTTTCTCGTGATATTATTAAGTGCCCTGCAATCGACACAAAATCGTAGAGAGCCGTCCTTTTTGCCGGACCAACACCACAGGAGATCACCAAGAGCTGGATGAAGGTCGGATGATGTCGCGTTTGAGCATGTCGTTGACGTTGTCCTCGATGATTTTCCGTTCCGCCGAAAACACGCGATATGGGCGGCGGCGTACAATGTAGCTGCCATCGGTCTCGATGAGATGCACTGCAACGGAAGTGCGGCCCAGAACGTTGGAGTGTACGTCAAACGAAACGCTATGCTTTTGAAGAAGGTCTAAAAGGTCTCTCTTTTGCTCAGCAGTGAGGTGGGGATTTACGGTCGCATTTAAAGCAGCGGTCGCAGCCTTATGATCAGTTGAGGCAGACAAAGGTGGCGATTCTGCGCGAAGGGAAACCAGAGAAAAAGGCTCGGTGTCAGCGAAGCTACTCACAGCAGTGCCCTGGGGCAGCATCACTGGCGAAGAAGTTGGATTAAGTGCGGCGACCAACGCTCTACCATCGTTAAACCGTACAAGGCCAGGTGCGATGGTAAGCCCCGTAGGTATGCAGCTACCAGATGGAGCAATGAACAGGTCACCATTAACGACGGTGTCAGAAGCCAGTGTAATAATATTCTCATCTCCCGGCTAAATACAACAATCAGAGGCTGTGACTTAACGGAAGCTGTGAGGATCCACAGCGGATGGAAACTCAGTGTCTGTCATATGGATGACTCGCTGACGACAAGACATGAAAGCTGACGCTGAAGAAAGGAAGTCCCATCCCAAGATGAGTGCGCGAGTACACGAGGGCAGCACAAGAAACTGAATATGATGAAGAATGCCATCAATGAAAACGCGCACTGTACAAACACTGGAGGGCCGAATAAGAACTCCGTCAGCACAGCGAAGGGGAGGGCCATCGTATGGCGTCTTCCCTTTTTTCAAGCGGCAACAGAAGTCTGCACTAATTACGGAAAGCGATGCACCTGTATCCACCAATGCCTCAGTCCGTATACCTTCAACATACACCAACAATATATTTGACCGGCGATCCGGAGGAGTTTGAAATAGTCCGGAATATTCAGCTTTCCGTCCCGAAGCTGCACTATTCAGTTTTCCAGTCGGTGATCAGGAGTCGAGGTAGCTGGTCGAAGTGGGGAAGAGGAGCGCCGCAGCGGTGAAGGCAAGCGACGACGCGGAAATCGAGAACTGCCAACTGCGCCGAAGTTCTGCGGAGACTGATCGATGTGGGCTGTTCTGGTATGGGCGAGGATATTGCGATCTTCAAAATTGGCTAGCGCGAAAATCGACAAGGACTAAGAAGGAACACTGATGTACAGGGCAGGCGCTACTCGCAACTAAGCTTTATTCAGAAACGTCTTCCTACATATATACACAGCCGAGTGGCGCGCGCAGGCGCAATGCACATGACAGTCGACATGCTAATCAGGACCGGGATACCAAAACATATTCGCATTATAACCAAGTGTCTAAGATCAGTCTTTCCTTACTGCGCAGAACAACAGAAGTGTCACTGATACATTCACGGTCTTTCTTTTTATTGTGATAAGCCTCCATTAGTTCTCTTGCCAGCGCATTCCCACTTCCCACTTGTAAGGCTGGACCGGCGCTCGTGGTGTGAGAGAGTTGAGCGAGGCGTGCACTCCAGGCGCCTGTAGTGGTGTCTGCTGGGGCTGTGGTGTTATGGCAGCAATCTGGGCATAAGTTGGGTTTGACATGGGATGCGAGCTCGGAACTTGCGTGGCGGTCATGGAAGCCAATTCCTCCCTCCCGACGTCACGTAGATTGGCATCAGGTAGCGTCGTACGAACCTCAATATGGCACGGCGGAGCTTCTGCATGGAGTTCCCCTCGGGTAATCGAGCGGATCAATGCACGCAGCTCGATGTCGTTGGTTGGGCTCTGGTCAGACATGTCAGGTTGCAGGCGTGTGGTCTGAAGTTCGTCGAGGCGCTGACACGTAGCGACAATATCGGCTACGGTCGTGGGGTTCTGCACTACAAGCGCATTGAAAGTCACGGTCCCAATACCTTTCAGCAGGTGGCGCACACGGTCATTCTCCGCCATGGAGATATCGACGCGGCGGCAGAGGGCGAGCACGTCTTCGATGTAAGAAATGTATGACTCGCCCGTGTGTTGAACACGCCCAGCAAGCCTCTCCTTCGCGATATCTGAACGCACAGATATCTGGTGTCATCGGTTCCTCCCTTCTTATGTCCTTGTTCCCGCAGTGCGCCTTTTTGCTTTAAGATATCACTGAGAATGACCAGCCAAGCAAATCTGAAGCAATTCCTACGCCTGCCTTTTGATTATTCACAGAAGCATCTGTGGCTATTATGTTTTTTGTTTCTGCATGAAGCAAGTAATCTTTTAACCTGTTATTAAAAAATCTGAGAGATTGGAACTTAGATTTTTGGGGGAAAATTTCATCATATTCTATCATAATATTATTATGTGAGCCATTAGTTTCAATTATCGTTCTAATGTCCACCTTAATGCTGTACAGTTTCTTTTGAACAAAAATTATTTGGGGTGTATGAAATCGTGGCCAATGGGCAAGAAAGGAGTCGGGGTCACTGATGAAGGCGTATTCAGATGTTCTAGCCGGTAAGCTGTAAAATTTTAAAAAAGCTTGCACCGTTAAGATGCGGAATCGACAAAGAAGCGTTGGAAGGCGTACTTCTTGATAGATAACATTAATGGCCACAAACTTTGGGAGTACGGTGTCTGTGCTGTTTTATTAGTTTTTTTAGTTTCTCCTCGTATATATATATATATATATATATATATATATATATATATATATATATATATATATATATATATATATATATATATATATATATATATAGGGAATGAAGAAAGAAACTACGACTTTCGTTGGTTTGGCACTATATTTTCACTAACGTTTCGTCTGGTGGACCAGACTTTGTCAAAGTAACAAGTACATCCGGTATCAACGAAAGCACAGGCACGCTTACAAGCGTTCCCACTAAGCACTATTAATCATAACCTGGTCTTCAACGGGATAGGCAGCTCTGTTTCTAATATCGCTCGTGTTTCTTCTACGGTTACTTTGGTAATCACCCACTATTTTTCAGCTTTCGTACCAGACTACGTGCATACCTACTGAGTTGTGTGCATCATGTACGGTGTCTGTGCTGTTTTATTAGTTTTTTTAGTTTCTCCTCGTATTGACCTTGATGTGTTTGAAGATCTTAGTGCTGCGTAGATTTTCTGTTTGCGATCTCAGACTGTTTGCAGTTTAATGCTAGCATGTGACTACGTTCCCGCAAAAAAAAAAAATAGATAAAGCGCAGATCTGATGTCATTCCCCCCCTCCCCCCTGCCTTTTCCTCCATGTGACGTGCAATTCAATAATTCTGTCATATCACTAGTGTGTAATGCCATATCAACTGCGTGTGCAATCTATCTTACTGTGTGTAACCTGACTTCGCTGCCACGAGCCCCAAATGTGCGCGCATGAATCTATGTCGACTGCGTGTGACCGCTATCTTATGTTGTCATTCTTGCTATCGATAAGTTCTTAAACTATCTACTTTAAGCGTGTTTATAAGGAAACCCACCGCGATGTACTTGTTACTTTGACAAAGTCTGGTCCACCAGACGAAACGTTAGTGAAAATATACAGTGCCAAACCAACGAAAGTCGTAGTTTCTTTCTTCATTCCTTATTCTATCGGGGTCCGCGTGATTCTTTTCCCACTACTATATATATATATATATATATATATATATATATATATATATATATATATATATATATATATATATATATATATATATATATATATATATATATATATATATATATATATATATATATATATGCACACATAGACCCTATGAAGTGGACGGGGGGATGGCCGCCGCGGTAGCTCAGTTGGTAGAGCATCGGACGCGTTATTCGAAGGTCACAGGTTCAGTCCCTGCCCGCGGCAAGCTATCTTTTCGTCCACTTTTCTTTCTTCACAATTACCTTACATTTATTACTAAAAACATCCCCTATACTTTCCTTGGCATTATTGTCTTATTGGAGGGAAACAGCGCGAAAGACGAAGGACCAGGCAGAGAAGGACACAGACAACAGCGCTCATGCCCGCACATGCACGACTAAGCATCGGAACAAGTTTGTTCCCTGCGTTCAAGGCGTGGTGTATTCCCTGCCATTGTCCTGTGGTAAACGGTACATAGGCCAAACTGGGCGGTGTCTTAATGAGCGTCTCAAAGAACACGCTTACAGCGTTTCCTCGACAGTGTCTGGCCACCTGGGCATTCATTGCCGCGATTGTGGGTGCGTTCCTGAGTTTCATCTATGTGCGGTTGTGAAGAGTCATAGGGACCAGCTTACACGTGAAATACTGGAGGCCTTGGAAATAGCTAAGCTGGGAGACGCATGCGTGAGCAGACCTTCAGTTGCCTTGTCAGAAAAGGAGGTTGTTTATCTGTCAGAGTGACTGCATGCGCAATGAGCTTGCTTTTGGTGATATTTCTGTTAGTTTTTGTATCTTCGATTTGTCATGTTTTGTTTCTTCTTTTTCGTTTTCACTGCGCAGGTATATATTGCGTGGTTTGACGAATAAAACTTTGTTGTAAGTCAGCGCTGTTGTCTGTGTCCTTCTCTGCCTGGTCCTTCGTCTTTCGCGCTGTTTCCCTCCAATAATGTCGTACCAACTCGCCCAAGCAACCACTTTAGCTGCATTATTGTCTGTTAGTTCTCATTAATATTGTGTATAACAAAGAAAACGAGCCCTTGAAATTAACACTTCTTTCCTTCATTCACAGCGAGGGTCTCGTTCTGGCAGACTTGATGCTTTCAGGTAGTATGCGAGGGATTATTGGTCAGCTGCCAGCTCGTAATAAGTTCACGTGCTACGTGACGCCAACAGGCAGAAAAAAAAGAGTGTTCCACACTCGCCGTCATGGCTACTGGCGGCGCTGACTGACGCTCCCACGTTTAAATGCACACATATACCCTATAAAGTGGACGGGGGGATGGCCGCCGCGGTAGCTCAGTTGGTAGAGCATCGGACGCGTTATTCGAAGGTCGCAGGTTCGGTCCCTGCCCGCGGCAAGCTATCTTTTCGTCCACTTTTCTTTCTTCACAATTACCTTACATTTATTACTAAAAACATCCCCTATACTTTTCTTGGCATTATTGTCTGTTATTTCTCATATATATATATATATATATATATATATATATATATATATACGGAAGCGAGAAGTACGACGTACGTGGACACACTTTTAATAATCACAAACGTTTTGGCTGGTGGGCCAGCCTTTGTCAGTGAACATCGCGCACACTGACGAAGTCTGGCCCACTAGCCGAAACGTTTGTGATTATTAAAAGTGTTTCCACGTATGTCGTACTTCTCGCTGCTATTTTACTACGGAGCCAGTGTGCTTCTTTCACCGCCACGTCGATATATATATATATATATATATATATATATATATATCCCTTCACACAGACGCACATACTATCGCGCTCAGTATGAGCTGCGAGCGCGCACACAGGTGCGAGCGGTTATGCAGCGGGGACCTTCCGCGGCGACGACGAAACACTGCGCGGCGTTCGGCGCGCGCAGCGTTTCATTGTCTGCTTGCGCCGGCGCCGGGTGGGGAGACCGTCTGCTACTGCCTTCGGCAAAGCGCCCGTAGTGCGCTAGAATGATCGTTATCATTTCACAATGCACGATAAAGGTGGCGAAAGTGAAGACGACCATTATAACCAGTTGTGCACAGAGATTATTTCTTTTAATCTCGAATTTCTGGTGCGCTAGAACCAAACCGCTCAAGGCCTAAACATTTTCTCTCAAATCACCGGCCACTGCAACATAAAGCGATGCTTCAGAAAAGGGAGCTTGGACGGCGCGGAGGAGTGCGGACGCAAGGAGCGTCGCTCCTAAAAAAACATTTCTGCGACGCGCGCCTGCCTCGTCTGGGTGTAACACTGCGTTCCCCGGCTCCTGCAAAGAAATTCGCGGCCAGGCTACAGAGTACACAACAGCACGCATTGCGTTTCCCTCTCTGGTGCGGCAGTTTTGTTCAATAACTCTTTAACAGGCCGCGGGATGGCGACTTTACCAAGTTCAGCGTCCGACCAGCGACGCTCTTCTTGCTTTCACACCACTTTCTCTGATTACGCTCTGACTGTTAACTACTACAGCTATGACACGCGTTTGTTTAATCATTGATCATGGTCGTTAGTCGTCGGGATGGGGATGTACCACCAAGTGTCAGCGTGTTTACATCCACGTTAAACGGTGCTATAGCTGCAAAACACCAATAGACATTGTGCAAGCTCTCTTAATATGTCAATGTACAGTAAACATTCAGCTACTTCTGCATGGACACGTTTTGCTTTTGTGTTATACTGATTCCTATGACGAAGGGGTCAGCCATGTTTTTTAAGACAAACACTGCAGCAGACATCAGCTATCTTGAAGCCCTTCAGCTGTTCGTTCTTTTGTTTACCAGAGCTGCCCCGTTTTTTTCTTTGCATTATTACTTTCGCACAGTCTAGAACGACCCACTCAACGAAATCATTCTCGCGGCGCAGCACTGCTTCAGTGGTACGAGGAAGAAGACGTAGAAATGGTTCGTCCGCCAAGGCGTTCGCTGTGAGTACTACGACGCTACGCCACTCTGCATGCTTGGCACGCGTTTCTCCACATAGACTTAGAGAGAGATAGAGAGGCCACGCTTATTACTGTAATGATCTCGTTGGGCTATACCGCGTTCTTTATTATTACTCAGACACAATGCCGTTCAATATGTATCTGAGGTGCCCTCGCTTGCTTAATACTTGAGCTCCAGGGAATTTATGAAGTACGACCCAAGTTTCGCAGAGGCTTATTTTGCTGTTACCCCTTTCATCAAAGCTTGGTGTTTAAAGTGTACCAACCGCGAATGCTATTGCAAGTAGCACTTGTGAAACTTTGCCGCCTGTTTTGTGGCCACAGCTATTCATGGGTTGTAGAGAAAAAACGGTGTCTTACTCCTGTTCGTATAAGGAGTTGTACTGAACGAAAGGCAGTTCCGATGATTCTGTCGAACGGGCACGACGATCAAGCCTCACACCACACGTTAGCTGAAGTAGACAGGCGAGTTGCATTTTACGGTCAGTTTTTCTTTACTCCACAATGATTATTCACCATTTTTGTTATGCTGCTTCCGCGCTACTACTACACAGCATTTGTACGATACCTTACTGCAGTGATATAAAACAGCGATGTAAATTCTGAAGCTCCTGCGCTTATTACCTCATATTTAGAGCAGCGTTCCTGCTGTGGTCGCATGGATCTTCGGATGCATGAGTTAAGAACAATACAAAGTGAGCAACAGTCATCAAGCTTTATACGTGAGAAACTTGACGGCCAGCGAGAATGCAAGGCCCAGATCGTGCAGTTATTGCAGTTTCTTGCCTTTAGCAGTTTTCTAGTCTCTTGCCTGCATTTATTTGCAGTTTTTACGTCTCTTACAGTTTTTGACGTTGTCTACGGCGATATTGCTTAAAGGGACTGTCTACCGCTCGGAAATTTTTTTTCTGAATGTGGTGAAAATGAGAAGATCGTTCGTCACATCGGCGGCAACGAGCACGCTTTTGTTCTATAAAAAAGGAATTATATTTTTAATTTGATGTTGAAAATCATGAAAGAAGGTCCACTAGCGTCACCCAACGGCGCTGTGGTTCAATCTACTGGTAGGACAAGAAATCCTTGCAGGTAGACTCATTTTGCTTGAAAACTAACATTTATAACTTAAAATTATTTTTTACGCACTTTAGGCAGCGGTAAGTTGCGTCAGAGAGTAATTTTTTGCCTTTTTTTCTCACGCGTCTAAAAAGGCGCCCGGTGGCGCTGCTTGCGGCGCCGCCTTCGATTTCGTCTGCTTCAACTCATGCGCTATGCCATGCGGCCCTCCGCGCTGGTCGTACAGTGCCGCTGTATTGCTGTTAGGATGCCTCACATGTGCTGCGCTGTGAAGGCGTGCATTTATAGTCTCCTTTTGATGAATCAACTTGGCTTGGATTGCAGCAGCAGTGCTAAAATAAACGCATAGACTGTGATTACAGCAAAAGAAGTGTTCTGTAATCGCATAATAAGGCTTCATATAACCGCTAACGCGCTGAAAACGACTGTTAAATTTATTACATTAGTGTTCAGCGAAAATAATGTAATCCTACAGAAATCACATGTGCTTTCGGTTTTAATTTTTACCGGCACTACAATCGTCATCGCGTTCACCAACCAGTGTCGTGGGCATGTTTCACGCCAATGGAAGAAGACCAAACGCAGATCGACAAATTGTGTTTTAAAAATTTCTACTCACTTTCCAGAGAAACCACTGCAGGGTTGGACGCTTCAGGCTGTATGCTTCCGACTGCGATACAAAACGGAAAAGCGATGAAGGGCGGTAGACAGTCCCTTTAAATCAGGGACAAGCAGTGGTATAACTTGCATTTGTCGCTGGGAAAAGGCTCCTGCTAGAAGCCTCCGCTGATGTGCTGCGCAATGAAGGCGAAGCAAAGAAAACTACACCACCCTTGTGATTCGTCACTCTGAAAAATTTCGTGGCTTAAAAAAACAAAAACAAAAAATCCGGCAGATCCCAGGCACTGTGCGAGTCGATGTAATGATAAGCAGCCAGCGAAGAGCTGCATGCATCGCCTAGTTTGTCTGAGGCAAATGAAGGGATTGATGTCATGACATCTAGTTCACTGTATATCGCATGTTTATCATGTATTCATGCATGTAGAATCTTTACTATAATTCAACATATATTCTGGTATATGCAATGCATAACCTGTCGTTTATGTTCGTCACATACTGATGTCATGCCATAGCAACTTTGGGTCGTATCGAGTTCTGGGTTCTGCAGAAGCTCATGTTTCCCGACACCACTGCCAGATGGCGTCCATATCTCACGCAGCACCTCCTCTATTTTATCAGTGCCGGCCAGATGCGGCCGGTTCAACATAGAGGAGGCGCTGTTAGAGGCAAGGCAAAACATAAATGGCTGCTTGATGAAAAAATTGGTACGAGAACAGCATCACGCGTGGCCGCGGATGAGACCAGGACTGATGTAGTACGGCCGACAGAAGACTATCGTCTTTCGGCAACATTTGCAGCGAAGCACGCAGATACGCGGCCAATATTTTTCTTTTTCATCCGTTAGTGTGCATTTTACCAACATCATATCCGTGACGGAAATACGTCAGCGAAGTCTTGGTGGACTCTGGCATAAAACACTTCTGTGTTAAAAAAATTAGGCATAGCTCTGCCGTCGCAAACACCAATGACCAGCAGAGCAGCGGGGCCTTAGAAAACCACTGCGCAGTTAAGGAAAGGACAAGTTATTTTTTAGCATAGTCACGCCTAACTTTTAGTACATAACTCTCGGTGTGTTCCATTCCTTAGTGCTCGCATTCGGACCGTGACTAACAGGGTTAAGTTGCCCCCTCGCCAACAAAGATTACATTTTCTTGCTTTCGATCTCTCATTACCTTCCTTTCTTTATATCCTTTTTTTTCTCTATTTTTACCTCTCTCTTTCTTTCGGTATCGCTCTCTTTCTTCCTCGCTCTTTCTCTCTCTCTTTGTTGTTTATTCCTGACTCTCTCCCTATTCCTTTCTCTTTATCTCGCCCATGGTAAGTTCCTAACAGAATCCATACAACAACGCAAGCATATGCTTCCCACAAATGCGTGTTCTGCAAGCGTGGGGGCATAGCCTAGGGTAAGACTTGTTGCTGGGCGAGTTGGTTGAAATCTATGGGGTACATTTTAGCGCAAACTGTGAAAGGAAGCACGGGAAAGGAGTAGAGGAAAGCAGAAAGGTCGAGCGCTAAACTTCAACTGTTTATTCGAAAGGTGAGGCCAACAACAAATAACCATGTGCGCATGCGTGCGCCAGTAAGGGAGATGCAACTATTTGATATGAAAGTGTGATATGAAAGTGTGATATGAAAGCCTAGTTGTTATGACGCTCGCCTTTGGAACGTGGGTACTCGGCTTCGAATCCCGCCTCGTCGAGAAAGTTCATTTTGTTTTGGTTATTGATTTATTTATGTATTTCTCTCCCTCTGTCTCTCTTTCTCATCTCCTCGTGCTTCTTCCTCTTCACTTCACCGAGGGGAGTTTTCCGTTAACGTTCGGCACTTTGAACTTTGAAGGTAGAGGCCGTTCATGATGATAGTGTCACGTGGTCGTGACGTCGACGAAGACAGCAGTCGGCGTTTGCAGGATGAAACTGTTTATTTGGCCGAACTTGTGGCCGGAAAATGAGAACTAGAACTACAGCAATACACGCTGTACAATGATAGCGGCGAACAGGGCGTCGTCCGTCGATCAACTGACAAGCGATCAAGCGCGTCGGCTTTTATACAGGCGCTATCGAACTTTCCAGCAATATCGCTGGTGGCGGCGTTATCTCTAGACGAAACTGGAACATTCGCGTGCGGGGCGCAATCTTAACAAACCGATCTACTACAATCGCGACGCTTCTAGAACATTACTTCGCGGACAGCGTCGAGAGTTGATAACCGTCCCTGCCGGTCAAACCCGAATACCTCAAAACAAGACAAGAAGTGGGCGTGGCATTGCCCCCCTCTGAAAAAGCATCGTCCCGATGCTTATGAAAGAACATAGAAGAGAAAAAAACAAAACAAAACAAGTGCATACACAAATAAATTACAATAACGAAGGAAAAAAATAGAGTCCCCAGGCTCGCTAACGCGCAAAGAACGGCTTAAGGCGCACGACATGGACGACTTCAGGTCGCGCACGGCGCCGCTGAGAGTTCGTAATGCCGTCAGGGGCAACCTCATAGTCGAGTGCGCCGAGGCGTCGAAGTACCCTGTACGGTCCGAAGTATCGTCGAAGAAGCTTCTCACTAAGTCCTCGTCGGCGTATTGGCGTCCATACCCATACACGGTCACCGGGTTGGTATTCCATGTGGCGTCGTCGAAGGTTGTAGCGGCGGCTGTCAGTCGTCTGCTGGTTCTTTACCCGTAGGCGGGCGAGCTGTCGTGCTTCTTCGGCGCGCTGTAGGTAGGTGGTCACGTCGATGTTTTCCTCGTCGGTCACGTTTGGTAGCATGGCGTCGAGCGTCGTTGCCGGGCTCCGTCCGTAGACCAACTTGTATGGCGTCATCTGTGTCGTTTCTTGTACGGCCGTGTTGTACGCGAAGGTCACGTACGGAAGGATGGCGTCCCATGTCTTGTGTTCGACGTCGACGTACATGGCCAGCATGTCGGCGATGGTCTTATTTAGACGCTCGGTGAGGCCATTGGTCTGCGGGTGGTAAGCGGTGGTGCGGCGGTGGCTCGTCTCGCTGTACTTGAAGATCGCCTGAGTTAGGTCCGCAGTAAAGGCGGTACCTCTGTCTGTTATGAGGACCTCTGGGGCGCCATGACGCAAGACGATGTGCTCCACGAAGAACTTGGCTACCTCGGCGGCACTGCCTTTGGGCAAGGCCTTTGTCTCGGCGTAGCGGGTGAGGTAGTCAGTCGCCACGACGATCCACTTGTTTCCGGTATTGGACGTCGGGAACGGCCCCAGTAAGTCCATCCCGATTTGCTGGAACGGCCGTCGAGGTGGCTCGATAGGCTGTAGAAGTCCGGCTGGCCTAGTGGGCGGTGTCTTGCGTCGCTGGCAGTCCCGACAGGTCTTTACGTAACGGGTGACGTCGGCCGAAAGGCGCGGCCAGTAGTACTTCTCCTGTATTCTTGCTAGCGTGCGAGAAACACCCAGGTGTCCAGACGACGGGTCGTCGTGTAGAGCCTGGAGGACCTCTGGCCGCAATGTCGAGGGTACCACGAGAAGGCAATCGGCTCGAAGCGGTGAGAAGTTCTTCTTTAGGAGAACACCGTTGCGCAAGAAAAACGACGTCCGTCCCCGCGTGAATACCTTCGGAACGACGGTGGTCCTGCCCTCGAGATAATCCACAAGGCCTTTCAGTTCCGGGTCGGCTCGCTGTCGTTCGGCGAGGTCGTCGGCACTTATGGCTCCCAAAAAGCTGTCGTCATCCGGGTCGTCGGGCGGTGGTGGGTCGACAGGGGCACGAGACAGGCAGTCGGCGTCGGAGTGTTTCCTTCCGGACTTGTACACGACGGTAATGTCAAACTCTTGAAGTCTTAGGCTCCACCGTGCGAGGCGACCTGAAGGGTCCTTCAAGTTAGCTAGCCAACACAAGGCGTGATGGTCGCTCACAACTTTGAAGGGCCTGCCGTAGAGGTAGGGGCGAAACTTTGACGTAGCCCAGATGATGGCGAGGCACTCCTTTTCTGTTGTGGAATAGTTCGCCTCTGCCTTAGACAGCGACCGGCTAGCATAACTGATAACCCTTTCCAGTCCACCCGTCCGCTGCACAAGGACGGCGCCGAGTCCTACGCTGCTTGCATCGGTGTGAATCTCCGTATCGGCGTATTCGTCGAAATGCGCAAGTATCGGAGGTGTCTGCAGGCGTCGTTTGAGTTCATGAAATGCTTCGACTTGCGCTGTTTGCCACCTGAATTCGACGTTAGTCTTCGTGAGAAGCGTCAGTGGTTCGGCGATCCGTGAAAAGTTTTTGACGAATCGTCTGTAATAGGCGCATAAGCCGAGAAATCGGCGCACGGCCTTCTTGTCGGTGGGAGGGGCGAAGTCGGCGATGGCAGCTGTTTTCCGCGGGTCTGGGCGTACTCCAGACTTGCTGATCACATGACCCAGAAACAGGAGCTCGTCGTATGCGAATCGGCACTTTTCTGGCTTCAGGGTCAGTCCAGAGGTCTTGATTGCTTGAAGTACTGCCTCAAGCCGCCGGAGATGCTCGTCGAAGGTCGAGGAGAACACGACGACGTCGTCCAAATACACAAGGCACGTCTGCCACTTCAATCCGGCCAGTACGGTGTCCATGACGCGCTGGAACGTCGCAGGTGCCGAGCAAAGACCGAAAGGCATGACCTTGAACTCAAAGAGGCCATCGGGTGTTATAAAAGCGGTCTTTTCTCGGTCTCTTTCGTCTACTTCGATCTGCCAATAACCGGTCTTGAGGTCCATCGACGAAAAGTACGTCGCGTTGTGAAGTCGATCCAGGGTGTCGTCTATCCGTGGGAGGGGGTACACGTCCTTCTTCGTTATTTTATTCAGGCGCCGATAATCAACGCAGAAGCGCAGTGTCCCGTCCTTCTTCTTCACTAACACCACGGGTGACGCCCACGGACTCTTTGAAGGCTGGATGATGTCGTCGCGTAGCATTTCGTCGACTTGTTCCTTTATGGCCTCACGTTCTCGCGTCGAAACTCTGTAGGGGCTCTGACGAAGTGGTCGAGAATTTTCTTCTGTTATAATGCGGTGCTTAGCAAGGGGCGTTTGTCGGACCCGCGATGACGACGAGAAACAGTCCTTGTATTGCAGGAGCAGGTTTTTGAGCTGGTCTTGCTTGACCTTCGGAAGGCTCGGGTTGACGTCAAAATCAGGTTCGGGACCTCTATTCGTCGAAGCAGGTTCGGCAGCATCGAAGAGGGCGAAAGCATTGCTGGTGGCTACACATTCGTCGATGTAGGCAATCGTCGTACCAATGTTGAGGTGCCGATATTCGTGGCTGAAGTTCGTCAACACTGCCTTTGCTTTGCCGTCACGCAGCTCGGCTATACCTCGTGCGACGCATATTTGACGGTTCAGGAGTAGGTGCTGATCGCCCTCGATGACGCCTTCAAGGTTCGCAGGTTTTTCGGTGCCGACGGAGATAATGACGCTGGAGCGTGGCGGAACGATCACCTGCTCTTCTATCACATTCAATGCATGCTTCCCTGGCGTCGCATGGGGCGGGAGCGCTTTGTCTGAGGTTAGTGTTATCGACTCAGACCTCAGGTCGATGACGGCGCCGTGGTCACTTAGGAAGTCCATTCCAAGTATCACATCCCTGGAGCAGTTTTGTAGGATTACAAAGCTCGCAGGATAAGTCCGGTTTTTGATGGTGACTCTCGCCGTGCAGACACCAATCGGCGTTATCAGATGGCCTCCAGCGGTCCGGATCTCGGGGCCTTCCCAAGCAGTCCTAACTTTCTTCAACTTTGCTGCGAAAGGCCCACTGATGACGGAATAGTCGGCTCCAGTGTCGACGAGAGCGGTGACGTTGTGGCCGTCGATCAGAACGTCGAGGTCGCTAGTCCGCCGTCTTGCGTTGCGGTTACGTCGTGGCGTCGGGTCACGGCTACGTCGGTTTGCACCGCTGTTTCCGCGTTGCGTCGTCAGTTCTCCTTCCGGTCGCAAAGCTTCGTCTTCAGGACGTCGTTCGGCGTGCGGCGGGGGCTCGGAATTTCGTCGCGGCGTCGTCGTCGACGGCGGAGGATCTTCAGCATTTCGTCGTTCAGCAACCGCACCTCCATCGGTTGCTGCCCTTAGTTTTCCGGATACGGGCTAGGCGACCGGCCCCGGTTTGGGCCAGTGTACTGCCGGCGGTGCGGTGACATGTAGCGGCCGGGCGACGGCGAGCGCGAAGGTCGTCGTCCTTGCCACTGTGTTCCGGTGAGGTAGTCGTCGATGTCGCGAGGCCGTTCTCCTGGCTGCGGGCGCGGCGCGTTGACGGCGAATCCGCGTAGCCCCATCTGTCGGTACTGGCAGCGGCGGTACGTGTGGCCGGCCTCCCCGCAGTGGTAGCAGAGCGGGCGGTTGTCAGGGGCACGCCAAACGTCGGTCTTTCGGGGGGCACAGCGTTGTCCTGTCGGCGGGCGGTATGGCGTCGGTTGTGGTGGCGGCGGTGCCTGGCGGCGAAACTGCTGCGGCGGCGCGGCGTCTTGACGTGGGCGAGGAGGAGGGGCGTTGCGTCGGGCTGCAGCAGCATATGTCACTGCTTGCAGCTGCGGCTGCGCTGACTCGGGGGTGCCCAGAGACTGCTGGATTTCCTGGCGCACGACGTCGGCAATGGAATCTACTTGAGGTTGCGGTGAAAGTAGAATTTTCCGCAACTCCTCTTGCACGATTGCTCGGATGGTCTCGCGCAAGTCGTCGGAGCCGAGGGCGTGAACAGCAGCGCTGTCTTTAAATGCGCGGCGATCGTACTGCCGGGTGCGCATCTCGAGCGTCTTCTCGATTGTTGTTGCCTCCGCGAGGAATTCTTGGATGGTCTTGGGTGGGTTTCTGATCAGTCCCGCGAACAGCTCCTGCTTGATTCCTCGCATGAGGAAGCGAACTTTCTTCTCCTCGGGCATCTCAGGGTCTGCGTGGCGGAACAGTCTCGTCATTTCTTCTGTGAAGAGTGCCACGTTTTCGTTTGGCAGCTGCACGCGGGTTTCGAGCAGAGCCTCGGCCCTCTCCTTGCGAACGACGCTGGTGAATGTTGCCAGGAACCTGGTGCGAAAAATGTCCCATGTTGTCAGGGTTCGCTCTTGGTTCTCGAACCATGTTCTAGCTGCGTCCTCCAAGGCGAAGTAGACATGCTGTAGCTTGTCGTCACTGGTCCAGGCATTGAAAAGGGCGACTCGGTCGTAGGCTTCGAGCCAGCTTTCCGGGTCTTCGAACGACGATCCGCGGAAGGTTGGCGGCTCCTTGGGCTGGCGGAGAAGGATTGGCGCAGGCTGCACGTGGTCGGTCATCGTCGCTGTGGTCGATGTTGAGATCTGCGGCTGCTTGGGTTTTTCGGGAAGGAGCCCGTGCTCTGGCTGCAGTCCCTTCTGCCTGCGGCTTGTTCGACGATCCGGGTTCTCCTTGCCGTCGTCCTCGTCGCGGCTTGGGCTTGGGTCAGCGCTTCGCGGGGGCGTCCGGATCATGGAAGAAGCAGCACCTCCACCAGATGTCACGTGGTCGTGACGTCGACGAAGACAGCAGTCGGCGTTTGCAGGATGAAACTGTTTATTTGGCCGAACTTGTGGCCGGAAAATGAGAACTAGAACTACAGCAATACACGCTGTACAATGATAGCGGCGAACAGGGCGTCGTCCGTCGATCAACTGACAAGCGATCAAGCGCGTCGGCTTTTATACAGGCGCTATCGAACTTTCCAGCAATATCGCTGGTGGCGGCGTTATCTCTAGACGAAACTGGAACATTCGCGTGCGGGGCGCAATCTTAACAAACCGATCTACTACAATCGCGACGCTTCTAGAACATTACTTCGCGGACAGCGTCGAGAGTTGATAACCGTCCCTGCCGGTCAAACCCGAATACATCAAAACAAGACAAGAAGTGGGCGTGGCAATAGTTTGCTGCTAACGTTCGGCATGGGCAGAGAGGTCAAGCTGAAACAGTTCTGTTGTTCAAATTAGTTTCTTCATACTTTTTGCAAATTGTATTAACAAAGTATACTACTAAACGATGTATAGTCCATAACTTTACTTGCTACGTTACAGCAGGATAAGGAAGCAGCAATATATGTCATACCACCATTTTTAACACGAAAGTGTTTTGTGCCGGGGTCCCCCAGGGCTTTCATGACGTATTTCCGTCACGGAAATATGTCAGCAAAATGAACGCCATCAGAAGGCAAAGAAAAAAGTTACACCATCTCTCACTCAAGGGAACCATGAGGGGATGCAGCAGCATTGGGGGCGCACACCAAGTTTCCGTTACGTTCACTCGGTGGTGGTGGTGGTGGTAAACATTTTATTCGAGAAACTCACGAGAGAGCTGCTGTGTGCCTGAGTGGCAGTCCCTAGTCCGGGACGCCATTGGAGATGGCCGCTGCCCGGGCGCGCGCCACCAAGCAGCGTTGCGCATCCAAGGTACAGCAGCCGAGCAGGTACTCCTCCCAAGCCTCTCTAGTTGGGATGGGGAAGGGGGACGAGAAAGAGAGAAAAGTTGCAGGACACGAAGCCACGACGTGAAAGGTGTCGGCGAGGACCTGACAAGTCGGGCACGTGCCAAAGATTTCCGGGATGAAGTGCCGGTCGACCGCAGGACTAAGGAAAGTATTAGTCTGAAGGCGGCGTAGTATTCGTTCGTACGCTTTCGCCAGACCGCGAGCAGGGCCAGGGTAAAGTCGGCTCGAAGTGCAATAGTAATCCAGAATATCACGAGCGTGTGAGACTCGAGTTTCCAGGATCCGACTCAGGACGTGGAAGGGCAGCGGCGAGGAGGAGAGAAGCGAGGGCCGCGGCATTCTCCGCCTTGTTTCCGGGAAGTCATGTATGGCCTGGAGTCCAGACTATTCTGACTGAGTGAGGGCTAAAGCGCCAGGAGGCGACTTGAAGGAGACTAGCAGCCAATGGGGTGATGGAGCCCTGGATATATCGAGAACAGGCTGAGCGCGAGTGTCTACATAGTGTGAGTGGTAGGGGGGCAGCCAAAGCGACGTTTCCGTTAGTGTGTGAGGTCTGTATTTAGTGTTTGTGTTATCATTACGTTGTGTTTGTGCGTTGCTTTCCGTTAGCGCCGAGTGAACGAGTGGCGCCGACGTTGACGTTACAACTCATCTGAACGGGAGCGAAGCGAGAAGGACGGAAGCCCATCAAGTGCACACGCTTATATAAACATGAAATGGGGGAGGGAGAGGATAGAGTGAGTTACGGGCTGTATTTGGCTGCGGCGTGGCTGCATCACGTGGAAGGAGAGGCTGCGCCGCGGCTGCAGCGTGGGGAAGGAGAGGTGAGAAGGCGATCGAACACCTGCGTAAAGGAGGAGAAAGGGAGAGAGAGCAGGCGCATGCGGAGCGGAGCTCGGACGCCACCACCGACGACGGACACAGCCGCGAGCAAAAGCTGCTTCGCATCTAAAACTAAGAAAAGTTCCGTTGTCAGGAATCGAACCTAGGACCTCTCGGTCCGCGACAATGGCTGGCGGACGTTTAGACCACTGAGCTACCGCCAAACAAAGAACGGTGGCTACATGAACGCGCCTTTTATATTTCACACTTCATCCTCTCACAGTGCTCTCGGATGGATGGATTGATGGATGGATGGATGCTATGAGCGTCCCCTTTCAGGGGGGGCTCTCCGACGCCCGCCTGGCTGTCGCACCGTGTTCCCCGCTCGCCCTGTGATAATTAACGGCCAGGCTGGAGGAAAGACACGACGCTCGTCGCGTGTCTATTCACGTTTCACAACGCTTTGAAGGAGCTCATATCGAGTATCAGTGTTTATTATATGCTTGTTGATGCCATCTTTTAGCGGGATTCACCCCATATGCGGTGTCCAGGTATATCTCGACAACTTCAGCTGCCGCAAGGCTTATATCATGATCATGGGCGTTAGTCGCTGGTACGAAGATGTGCTGCTAGGCGTCAACCTGGGTGCATCCGTATCACACGGTAACAACAGACGTTGTACAAGCTCTCATATACCAGTGCACTATATACGATGAACTACTTCTGTGACGACACGTTTGACTTTCGTGTTATACCGATTCTTGTGACGGAGGGATCAGCATTCTTTTACAGCGAAAGCTCTTATGAGATCATTTCGCCGACCGTTTTTGGCGCCGTAGTTCACCGCCGCCGCCGCCGCCGCCGCCGGTGTCCGTAACCAGTATCGCTCGAAATAAGACAAAAAACGAAATAAGAAAAAAATTCCAGGATCGAACGCAGTTCGAACCTGGGCCCTCTGCGTGGGAGCCCAGTATTCAACCTCTGAGCCATGCCGGTCCTTGAAACTGCTTTGCAAAAAGGTCCTATACAGGCTTCATGTCGGGAAGGAACCACATTAGCATATGCAGTATAGCGTGGTAGAAGAGTAAAATAAGCACCATGCGTCGCACAACGCGAATGCTGTAACGAGGCGTCACACAATGCGAATTGCGCAACGAGTAGGTTGTTGAATGCTTCCAACCCATTACAAAGGGCTCTGCCATAATTCTTCATCGTCATCAGGCACAGCATCAACAAAGTGCGCATAATGCCTTACATGCGTTTAGCAGGTACCAACGCTCTCCGTAGAATGACGAAAAATGGCACAGTGCCTGCTACCCTACTTCTCAAAAATTACAATGATAGCGTGATAGATAGGAGATAGCGTAGCGTAGTTTATAGCGTAGTGGGTTCCTCGCAAGTGCACTTATATTGGTTGCCAAGGAAGCCCATAAGCGCATGATCCATTTCCTCGGGGTCTCAGTAAAGTTCCTCGCCACCCACCCGCCGTCTGTCTCCCACGTCAACGTATGTTATACAGCATGACGGGAGCGGGAAATAGCGACCGGGCGTCACCCAATGCAAATTACATAACTGGTGGGCCGTTTAAAGATTCCAACCCATTACAAAGGGCTGAGCCATAATTCTCCATCGTCATCAGTCGTCGCGTCAACGAAGTGCACATAATGCCTTAGAGACGTGTAGCTGGTGCCTCGCTTCTCCGCAGAATGACGAATAATGGCTTAGTAGGTGCTTCCCAACTTCACAAAAATTGTGATTAATGGCGTAGTGGGTACCTTTCTAATGTACTTGTAGCCCCAGGAGAGCTTAACGGGCTCTAGAAACGCCGCTCTTCCAGCTTTCGCTGTGACTGTGCTGCGGTTTCAGCGCAGGCCTGGCGTTTCCTGTTTTAAAGTTTTTTCCAACTTTGCCAGAATTTCGTCGCAGAATTTCTGCTTTATTTGTTCCCCCGGTATATTTATCATTCATTATGGGAACATATAAAGCGCACAGTGTAAATATTGGCCGCGATGGCCTCCGCTGGAGAGTCCGGCGCTGCGATCGTTTTGACGTCACATATAGGATGGTCCTGCTTGTTTCGCTGCTAGTTGTTGTGGAACGCGACGTTCGGGTGAAATTGCGGCGCGTGACGTTCCATTCTCAACTTGTGAAGCTTAATTTGCCCAGCTGTAGATATTATCGCCGTATAAGCAGTGCTAGGTTGCGTTCAAGCAGCTTCAGCTTGTTGGTGTACTGTTCGGTGCCGCGGTGCCAGACGTATGTGACAGATCTCCCTATAAGTTCTCATCATTACCGCAAAATAAAAAAAAAGTGTGCGAGACTTGGCTGGTAAAGCCGAAAATGGGAAAAGACGCCAACGCTAACTCACGGATCTGTATCAAGCACTTCCGTGACGAGGATCTTGTATACGCCGCCGCAGCTAAGGTGTTCGTTAAGAACACGTGTGCTCGCGAGCGCTCCCGCCACCTTATCGCGGGCGCTTGTCGATGAGTTTACTGATGCTGGAGAACGACAGGCTTACAGTAAATTTAAAAAATAAGTAAAAAAAGCGCCCGCGTGTCAAATATCTCTCACGGCGAGGTCCTTACGAAACGTAAACATTTCGTCACGTTTAACCCTTTGAGACGCTATGCACACAATTGTGTACAACACTTCTTTTTCCGATTTGTATCGACTAGGCGCTATAAAACAGCAAGATATTTTGAGTTTTCGATGAAATGAACCTCCTGCATAATAAATTTGTCTTCATTTAACATCATTTTGTAGTGTACTGTTGCATATGATCACTTTGCTGAAGGGCACTACCACATTCGACGAGTCGCTCGCCGTGCCGCATCCCACGACTCACGAAAAAAGTATAATTTTTCTTTGCTCAAGATCTAGATAACTGAAAAGGAATTTGCACTATATTTCTAGCCTGAGATTTCATTCTATTTATGCAAAAACAGAGCATGAATGGCTTCAGATTAAACAGATATTTAATTAAGCACTAATTAGGAATTATTACTATAACACACATAAATTAAGGTATTACATCGTTATTTTTGTTGCAATCGCGTATCGAGTACCGGAAATAACATTGTGTCAATTTGACGCACTTACGGACAGTTCTTCATAGGTGGCGTCTGAAAGGGTTAAAGGGGTGGTGCCACCAAATTTGTAGCTTGCCCGTTCTTTGCTGTAAGAGTTTCCTTAGCTCCAGGAAGCATGATGCACGCACCAAGATTCATGTATTCTCGCTGAATAATTTAATATCGCCTTTTGATGAGGACAACTTTCGGTTTCGGTTTCTGGGTGCCGAGGTTGAGCAGTGACGTAGAAGTGTAGGGGGCTTAGTCACGTGACCACACAAGGCTGTGACGCACTTAGCCAGGAAGCGATCAAAACTCGGCGAGTGATGCAGCAACCGATGCTTTGCCGGTACTATAGTGAACTAGAATATATTCTAGTTCACTACAGCCGGTAGGTACGTTGCGGAGGTGGCGGAGGTCAGAAGGTCACTCACGTCACTACAGCAGATCTGGAGTGAGGTCACTACAACTTTTGTTGCCCATCCTACAGAGTTACGTCAGTGTTGGCGCGCTAGCGATGGGTCTCGATCGGGAAACTGGGCATTTAGGTACACTTTGGAAGTGAATTAAAATATATGCTAAACGTTTGCCGTGTCCGACCCTTCGTGTGGAGTGTCCTTGTATACAGAGGAAACCCACAACAGGCTTGCTATAGCCTCGAAATTTTATGGCACCACCCGTTTAAGCTCGCATAGAAGGCGCTGAAAGCATCGATACGTTGTCGACAAGTATAAGCCAAGGAGAAAAGTAGATGTATCAGTAGTATCAGTAGTATCAGCGACGTATCTTCAGTGAAATCGGAGCACAACTAAAAAAAGTTCGGCAGATTACACACACTGTGGAAATCGATGTAATGCGAAGCCGCCAGCAAAGAGCTGCATACACCGTCTTTGAGGCAAATGAAGGCACTCATGTCATGACATCTAGTTCACTGTATATCGCATGTTTGTCATGCATTCATTCATGTACAATCTTTAATCTAATGAAACGTGTATTCTGGTGTATCCAATGCACAACCTGTCGTTTATGTTCGTCACGCACTCATGTCATGCCATAGCAATCTTGCTATGTACCCAGTTAACAAAATGGCCGGAAGCGCAGCAATACAGTGTCATAGAAATCATGCTGCACATGACATGCATGTCATTACTGTCATTTTGCCACCTGTCATTTGTGCTCATCATACATTCGCGTCACGCAATACCAATGTTGGTGCATGTCAAGCTAGCGAAACGGCCGCGTGCAGCCCATGAGCGTGGCGTGTAAATAATGTCCTACATGGAATGCATGTCATATCATGTTACCACCTGTCATTTATGTTCGTCTTACAGTCAGGCCACCAAATACCAGTTTTAGGGTATACCAAGATAGCGAACCGACCTCGAGCGCACCATGAGCATGGCATGTAACTCATACTGTACATGAAATGCATGTCATGATTATAATGTTACCCCCTGTCATTTATGTCCGTCATACCGTCACGTCACGCAGTACCAGTTTTGGTGTATATCAAGCTACGGAAACGACCGCGAGCGCACCATGAGCGTAGCATGTAAATAATGTTATACATGACATGCATGTCATGATTTTCATGTTACCGCCTCTTATTTCTGTTCTTCATACAGTCACGTCACGCAATTTTGGTACATTTCAAGATAACGAAACGGCCACAAGTGCAACATGAGCGGGGCATGTAAGTCATAGCGTACATGACATGCATGTCATGATTTTCATGTTACCACCTGTCATTTATGTTTTCCATACAGAAATGGTTCGTCGAGCCAGTTCTGGTATATATCTATATAATTAAATGTCCGCGGGCGCCCCGAGACCATGTCATGTAAATCATGCTGTACATCATGACATGATTTGCATGACAGGACCTGTCATTTATGTTTGTCATGCAATCTTGTCATGTCATACAAATGTTGGTGTATATCAAGTTAACGAAACGGCCGCAAGAGCACCAAGGCTGTGGCATGTAAATCATGACGTTCACGTCATGCATGTCATGATTGTCATGTTGTTACCTATCATTTATGTTCGTCATACAGTCATGCTGTGCCATACCAATCTTGGTACACGTCCCATTAAGGAAACGGCCAGGAGAGCAGGAAGTCGTAGGCGGCTAGATAGATAGATAGATAGATAGATAGATAGATAGATAGATAGATAGATAGATAGATAGATAGATAGATAGATAGATAGATAGATAGATAGATAGATAGATAGATAGATAGATAGATAGATAGATAGATAGATAGATAGATAGATAGATAGATAGATAGATAGATAGATAGATAGATAGATAGATACGCCCAAAGTCGCAGATGTTCGCTAAGAAATGCCTCGCATTTAAAAATTAGGCATATTCCATGTACCGTGGGAATCCATCGCATTTAAAATGTGGTGAAGGGCATATCGGCCCTTTGTTTTGCAGATCACACCAGTACTTCTACGAATGTGTGGCGATGCACTGCAGTCACCATTACCACGTCTTCATTGACAGCAGTGCGTGTGTACTGCACGCGCAGTGGTATTACTGTTCGGCGGCACGTATCCAGTTGCTGTTGCAAGTCCACTCGTTCGTTTTCTACAAAGTCTGAGATTTCTGACGGCGAAAGTATTTCATAATGCATTAGCAACTTTGCTTTCGCGACATCACTTGCATCGTCCTCTATGGCGTCAGCTGCACCGGCATCTGACCTAACTTACATGGCGCAGAAAACACCGAAACACAGAAAACGCCACGTAAGTTAGGTCACATTTGCCCTATGGTCACCAAAGGAGAAATCCTTCACAAAGAAGCATGCTCATCGTTACACCGATTGTGTAACTTACGTGGTATACAAGATACCACTCAGCTGTGGAAAAGAGTACATTGGACAGACGGGCCGATGTTTCAACATCAGAGAATGTGAGCATTTTTTTATGTAAAAAACAATGCAGGCGGAGATCTTGCAGATCACTGCAGCAAGTGTAAATGCACTCCGCACTTTGATGACGCGACCTTTATCAAGCATGCAAAAACAAAAACTGAAAGAGAAATGATAGAGGCAGCTCACATTAGGAAATCCGGTATCAAGTGTGTAAGTATGCCAAGTGTGTATCTAAGTGACAAAGAGATGCATGTTTTGTATGCTCTCCCATGATGCGTTTGAGTTGTTGATAACGTGTGCGCATGTATAAAAGCGGGTTTCATGCTTTTCAATAAATCAGCTGGAAGTCAGCGCCAGTCTATGTTATTTATGTGTCTTCTCTTGTCTTCGTTTCATTGCGCTGCACCTACTCAGATACTACATTAACGAAAGTTACATATGATATTCACATGATTGCACCGTAAACTGCGCATAGTTTCGATAATACTGACGTATGTACTCTAACGTGAGGGCTGACGTTACGTCGCACCATAAGTTACTTTTTAAACACCAGTGTTGTCGACGTGTCTGGTAAGCCCACGATGTGCACACTACTACTACGCTTACAAAAACAAGTCAATCCACCTCGTAACGCTTTGCTCAAAGCCATAAATAACATGCAGCATAGAAGTACTCGCTTCTTGCTTCGCATAAAACCGATTCCCACAACGCGTGGGATCTGCCGAATTTTTAAATGGCATGCATTTCTTAGCCAACCCTAGGCACCTTGGCCGTTTCTATCTATCTATCTGTCTATCTATCCGCCTACGTCTGTGTGCTCTCGCGGTCGCCTCCTTAACTTGGTGTGGACCAAAATTGGCAGGTAGCCGTTTACCACGGGCCGCGGTGTAAGGGTATGCACCACAGGTGATTGACAGTTTATATCTACCCAGAAACAACGAGAACAGGCATTGACAATTCAACTGCGAAAGCGTTAAGAAAAGCCGACATTGACAGCGTTGACCCGATGAATGCAAAGAATATATTAGGATCCCAGCAGGAATCGAACCCAAGCATTCTGCGTGGCAGTCAGGTATTCTACCACAGAGCTACGCCAGCTCTAGAAACGGCTTTGGAAAAACACCCTATGGAGGCGTAATATCGGTGCAACGTCAATTGGGTTTGTGGTGCTGGCTATCTAATTTTATAACAAAGAATAAACACTACATATATGCTCCTACGATACAGGCGTCATGCAGGGTTAACGTCTGTGGTTCCAGTGTTGGCTCCGCTTTTATGGCATTCTAGTAAACATTACATTTGTATTCCTATGATTCAGCAATTTATATTCAAGCGTTGCTCGACCCCGGAGGAATACGCCAACAAAAATTACGTATGATAAAGTACACTTCGTTTCGATAATACTGACGTATGTGCTCTAACGTGAATGTGGACGTTACGTGAGACCATAAGGTACCCTTTAAACGCCACTTTTGTCGACGTGCCTGGTAAGCCCCCGATGCGCACACAACTACTACTCTTAAAAAAACACGTCGATCCACCTCATAACGCTTGTATCAACGCCAAAATCTGCAGCATAGAACTACACGCTGACCGCGTCGCATGAAACCGATTCCCACAAGATGTGGGACTTGCCGATTTTATCACGAAAGTGTTTTATGCCGGCGTCCACTACGGCTCCACTGACGCATTTCCGTCACGGATATTACGTTCTAAAATATAAAGACTAACATATGGCAAAGAAAAAACTAGAAGAAAAAGTTCCACCACCGGGAGTCGAACTTACGACCCCTCGATCCCCAACGCGCAACGCAAAACGACTCCGCCACAGACGGCACGTTCTTCGACATACCAACGGCGTGCTATTTATAAACACCATTTGCCGGTGGCTGTACTCAGAGATCGCGGTACATCAGCGTGTTTTCGTTATCACTAGCGAAATGGCGCGAAGGGCTCGAACGGCGCGCGTCGCCTCACGCGTTGAGATGAGCGTGCCCCTCTACAGGGCGTTGTCACTCCTGCACGCGCACTTATCTTGTACGTCTTACGCTGTCACCGCAAGTTTGCGCTGAAGTTACAGAGAGTGCGAAGTTGTAACAAATAAGTTACAACTGTGACAGTTCGCGCTCATCCTGTGTATACTTATGCGCTCGTTTCGTGCGTCCTCCTTTGTATTTGATCAGCTCGCTTTAACTGTCGAGCTGTGACAGTTGTTAGTTCGCGCTCATCCTGTGTATGTTCGTTCCGTGCGTCCTTTCTGCTTCAGCAGCGCGTTGCAAGTTTCGAGCTGCTTGCCGTTGTTCACGTGACATTACAACTTGTTGCTACAGCGTTCATTCCTTCGCCCTTGGGGCGAAACAATCCACAACAAACGCTCAACTACGTCTGTGAAGACACATTTTGTTTTCGTGTTACACCGATTCCTATGACAGAGAGATCAACCATGTTTTTTTTTCCTTCAGCCTTTTTCCAGTTGAAATTCTCGAGTATCAGCTCTTCCTTGGTTGTGCTCTCCTTCATGCTTTTACTCAGCGGGGAAATCTCCTTGACGCTCTTTTTAAAAGAATCGGCTGTTACCGATCGGATGTAACCTAGCGCTTCATACCCTTCCAATTGATGTCCTCCTTCATCTACAATATGTTGTTGCATTGTGACAGACTTCCTCCCAAGCGCTTTCAAGTGGCTCCAAAATACCCTTTGCGTGGCCTTCTTTTTTTTTTTGGTGAACTTACCTCACCCAGCGTTTACTTTGACCTCTAATTTTTGCCTCTACCAATTTCTGTAGAATGAATTTTTTTCTCTAAATATATTTCCTATATTTTATTTACTTCTTCCTGCGGCCGATTCCACTTTTCTGCCCTTCTATGCTCCCGTGGTGCTTCAGGTCGCTTCTCGATCGCTTCCCGGATTTCCTTGTTCCACCAACTATTTGTCTTCCTATTTCCTTTCCTCATTTCTTTGGTCACCACAGGTAACAGCTCACTATATCCACAGTCCTTGCCTGGTATTTTGTCTGCTTCTTTCTCGAATTTGTGGCTATATTCGTTATTTGTTTGTGATTTAAATGTTGTGCTTTTGTGATCACTACCCAAGCTTTTAATCCCTTCCTCGTCTATTCTCATTTCTCTCAGTTTGCGACATATTCCTTCAGTCATGAGACAATAATCAATATTCGATTGCTTGTTTCCGACTTCTCGCGTGATCTGCCCATAACATTTAGGCCCCGTGTTAACTATCTCGAGAGTATGTTGCTCGAGGAGATCTAGCAATAACTTCCCACTGGTGTCTAAATATCCGTCAAGGTCATGTATATGGGCATTTATGTCCCCTAGAAGGATGATTTGGGCCCCATTGCCAAATTCCTTAATATTTGTGCTTATGCAATACACTATCGCACAATTCTTTTCTCTGCAGTTATTCCCCGTCCATAAGTAGGCTACCCCTAGCCACGTCTTGTGAAATTGCGACACCTCCTTGCACCAATCAAGACAGTAATACAAACAAATCGTTAGTCACCGCGCTCTTCAATTTCAAGCTTTGAAAACAATGCCTGCCAATGTTGATGTTCAGCTATAACTGCTCTATATTTCTTCATGCGATGAAAACACTTGTGAATTCCCTCAGTTCACCTATCGGCTGTTTGCTCCCTCGTCCTCTCGTGACGTTTCGTTCCGTTCTATCGCAGAACGAGTAGATAAGTGCTCCCTTGATAAGCGAGAGGTTCACGGTCAGGCGCGCCTATCGTTTCACTTGTAGCACGGTTGAGAGCGCTCTAGTACGGTAGAGCATGAGCGCGCTCGCATGGTTGTATTTGATATTCGCGGGCTTTCTGAAACACCGGTAACACAAAGCATGCGACGTTGCTGCGTGGTCAATCGGTTGTTTTCGAATACCCTCCACAAAGTGAAGAAACGCTCTTGGTCCTAAAGTGAATATTAAAAAAGACTGCATAATTGATCTTAGTTAACCGACTAGTTAAACGCCATATAAAGTACCCTAACGAGCGTCACACGACGGCAAACCTTATGCCACTGCTTTCATTCAGTTGAGATTAACCGCTTTTTAAAAAATCATTCGTTCTTGTTACGTAAAACAACATCTATAGTATAATATTGCCCATCTCATTATGCTTTCTCGCTGTGTCTTTTCAACCAATCAGCGCGCTTGATATGCTTCCGTATTTCAAGAGCTGGAAGGGATTCAAAACCACTCAGGATGTTATTATCGAAAGCGGCCATATGCTCTTTGCAACGATCAATTCCGAACGAAGAGTGAAGGCACTTCGAAGCTGCAGAGGCAAATCCATATTCTGTGACCACACCTTCGGTCCTGCTACCAGATAAAGAAAATTGTTTGTTATATTCGACAGCGAGATAAGCGGTTGTTAAGGACACATCCGTATATGTGTATAGAAAACGTTTCATTAAGGGGATACTAAAGAGCAAAAAATGTTTTGTCAGATTAGTAAAGTAGTCTTTCACGGTACCAAAAACAGCACGCTTGCTGCGAGAAGTCGCTTAGTAAGCGAGAAAACGCGCAAAAAGAAAATGTGGGTGGCGACGCCACCTTGAAGTTTCTGCACCATTCGCCGTGAGGTCACATGTTTTGACGGCGCCTACGTCGTTCTTAATCGGTAAACATGAACTACATTGTCCTTTGATGGGGCCATAGACTTAACATACCAAGTTTGGCGTAATTTTGTTACTTTGAAATCCGTGACATCACGCGGGGAGATTTCGGCGCGAAACTTTAACAAATTAGACTTTGAACTTGATTTCTCCTCTATTATTATGCCTATGATGGTGAAATTAACGACATTAGAGTTCTCAGAGCACAATTTATCGATCTAAACCGATTCATTGTTTCTCTTTAGTGTCCCTTTAAATCTCTTACTATAGCGCTGTCGTTTATCGTTTTATGTGCTTTACTTTGTCTGCGAGGAATTCTTGAACACGCGGTGTCGCTGGAGCAAGTTGCGGCCTTCAAGAAGACAAGCGTAAAAAAAGGCTCCAGCTACAACCCACGTTCCGGAATTTTAGATGCGAAGTATCTTATGGCGGAGTTCAATCCGGTGGTGGTGGTGGTGTGCGGCGTGACCACCCTTACTGCGCATCCGCATACCCTCTCCACACACCACTTCTCCACTCCCCCTCGCCATTCCTCCTGTCTCGTCCCCTCTCCCCTCTCTCCTTTCCCCTCTCCACTCACCCTCTCCCCTCAGCCTCTCAACATCCCCTCTTCACTTTAACCCTCTTTCCTTTCCCACTCTCCCATTTCCCTCTCCCCTTTCTCTCTCTCCACTTACCCTCTCCCGTACCCCTCTCCCCGTCCCCTCTCGGCTCCCCCTTTCCACACTTCCTCTGAAACGCGGGCTAGACGTGCCGAAATTCTCTCCTGCGCAACGCCGCGATGAGCACCAGCGCATGCGCGTTCCCTCCCCCTCTCGCTCCTCTCCTACGCTGCCCCCTTCTCGCACGCCTGTCGACCGCGTTCCCCGCTCGCCCTGTCAGAATTAACGGCCAGGCTAGAGGGAAGACAAGACGCGCGTAGCGTTCCTCTTCGCGTTCCACGAAGCGAGGTCGGTAGCATGCCCAAGGAACGCGAACGGAACGTGATCGTGCAAGTGCTCCGGCTTCGCATCGCCTCATGGTCCCCTTTAGCGGAAAATGGTGTAATTTTTTTTAATCTCTTCGAGCTTCCATCTTCTCCATAACTTGCGCCTTACTTTGTTTTCAAACTGCGGGCCTACCCGAACGAAAAGCTTCCCTAATTCGGCCCCGCACTCGCATTCATCTCTGATCATAGAATGTTCCATAAAAAAAATTGGCAATCATTTTATTAGCTAATTGTACCGGGAAATAGGAAAGATCACTTATGAGCCAAAATCGTTGTCAATGTGGCGCGACTCAAATTTACGAGACATTCTTGCCCTATAATTGTTCGTCAGGCGTTATCTTGAGAATAACTTGAAACAGTTCGGAAAAACTACGACAAAGAAGGAACACACACAGCAGGAATAACGCTGGTCGTGTTGTGTGTGTTCCTTCTTTGTCCTCGTTTTTTCGCGCTGCTTCAAGAAGGTGGAACGACTCCCGCAAACCTACATATTGTTGCTAAAATGTTTTCTTACGCTGGACAACTTTGGCGTTGCCTGTATCACTGAAAATGGTTTAGCCAATGGCAAAGCTCTCTTACACAAAAGAAACAGGTATGGGAAATATGTCACTTAGGATGAATTCAGAAAATTCTGAACGAAGTGAGGACAGGAAGTCTATCGATAGGTCGCTTGTACAATGAACTTGCATTTGTCCATAGTTGTGATAAATATTTTCATTTGGTTATATTATCGTGTTTCCGGTGTTTTCAGACGCCGCGTCGTAACAATCATGGCTTCTCTTGGATTTCCCTCTTCACGAGGCAGAAGAGTGCGGAGTATCTGCGCAAGAAGCTTTAAGGTAATCGCAGTCTGTGCACTCGTCCATGTCTGCATGATTTGATTTTTTAGGCCGCCACACTTTTCATTGCCGATTTGCGTGCAAATTCTGCTGTCCCACATTGCACGAAAAAAAATAATTGTGGAGAGCTCATTGATGATGTCACTGTCGTTGGCAGCCACAAGTAGCTGTACATACGTAAGAGTACGCATGACGAGCATTTCGTGTCGTCTAGAAGAACTTGTTCCTGGGTGAGTTGGTGCCTAAATTTGCTAAACATGTTATTTCTAACGCAATGCTTGAAACATGAAGATCTGTCTCTTTCTCTGTCCTTTCTTCGTGTTTGAAGCATTGTGCCACAAATAACATGTTTAGCTAATTTTGTGTCGATACTGAGCTCGTTCGCTCATTATAAAGTGTATATTTTCCCGAGATCCCTAGACGGGGAAATTGCTTCAAATTTGAACAGTCCAATCACACAAACCACTTTCAAGGGGGCCGCCCACACCCGCCCAGGTCAACGTCGTTGACGGGGGCGTAGCGACCGCACTCTCCACTTGTGGCACAAAGGGGTTCCTTTCTTGAAAGGTGAGGAACCGCGCAGGGGTGTAGCCAGAATTTTCTTTCGGGATGGGGGGTTTGGGGGGGGTTAGCCATATTATGTATGTTCGTGCGTGCGTGTGTATGGGTGCGCGCATATATACGCAAGCAAAGTTGAAAATCGTCGGGGGGGGGGGGGGTTTGAACCCCCCCCCCCCTTGGAACCACCCCTGGAACCGCGCGCCCACACACGCGCAGACATCTTCACTTTTGAAAGGGCCTGCCGTCCCGAAGCACCTAACCGCTAGCTTAGTGGGAACGGGTCGTCATCCGCGCTGACGCCGTTGTCTCCTCAAGTATAATGTGGTGACCGCAAACCATTTCGGTCGCCCGGTCGATCACCTTGCGGTGTAGGGCTGCATGGCGCCTCATACTCAAGGCTCCGGAGGGCAATCCACGGGTTTGAACAACTGTCAGCGGGCAAGCAGTCCTTCTGCGAATAGTTCCAAGAACAGAGAACTCGCTTCCCCTTCGGCACAGGCGCCGGACGTAACAATGCACAGTCAGGCTTTCTCTCCCATGACTTCAGAGTTCGAGTTACGCGACAGCCGCTTTTTTTTATGCTCTCCAAGCCGCCGGCTGCACTCAGCGGAAGCTTTCCACGTCTCCTGCGCCAGGAAACCGCCATCTTCTTTGTCGCCTTGGTTTCGCGCTTTCGCAATGTAGAGAGAGTCATGCGAGCACAGGTTTCTTTCTTTAATCGCACGAAGGCCGCAAAAACGAAGTGAACGCACAGCTCGCGCACCGGTGCGCTTCCGGTCATGGTAGCATTTTTTTCGAGTACTTTAAGGCTTTCGCCGTAATAAATATATTTCATCTGTTCATTTCAGATTCGAGTACTCGTTCTGGTGATTTCCATGGCAGGGCTCGTCACCATCACCTGGCTTAAGACTCGCCGTGCACAGAATCGCTCCTCCCCGCACTGCTTGAGCTGCACGGCTCCTAAGGGTGACAACAACGCCCATCTCGAGATGTTCAACAGCACCGCTCAGGTGAAATTGAGCTTCGCTGACTCACTCAGGAACATTTGCCAACAATCCCTGGTACCGGTGCACTACGTCATTGCAGTCAGCTCTTTACCGAGCGCCACCCACCACAGGAACATCATCCGCGCCAACCTCTGGTACACAAGAAACGCATCATCTAGTGTGAAGCTAATTTTTTTCACCGGGAGGCCGAGCAATTTGTCGCTCTTGGCACATGTGGAGCGCGAGCGAGATTCGAACGCCGACATGGTGTTGGGTAACTACATGGGCATTCCGGAGACTGCCTCTCTGGCGACCCTCGTGCTGCTTCGCTGGGTGGATGAGTTCTGTACGGCTGCTCCCTTTGTGATAAAAATCACTGACCAGGGCCGCGTGAATGCACGCTTTCTTCAAGCATCCTACGAGCTCAACGTGAAGCTCGCGGAGGAGCTTGACATGTTCGGTTCCTTCGTTTCTCTTCATGGCGATCCGTGCAGTGAACCCCCGGCCCAGCACTCAGTCAGGAGATGCCCGGACCACGGTGGCTTTCTTTCCGGTTGTGCGTACATGCTGACACGAAGGGTCGTGCGACCACTTCTCAGAGCCTCCGACACTCATCCGCCGGTTCTTCCTGAAGACGTGTACGTGACAGGAACATTGGCCGAAGCCATTGGCGCGAGGAGAGGAGAACCAGCTAGCTTCGAAGGCTGCTATTACTCATATGTCAAAGCAATGTCGTTCGTTCCCCAGAGTGCGTATTACTGGCTTAGGGACCGACTGCTCATTTCGTGGACGAAGCTGTCGCTGTTTTGGCAGGAAATACAATAATTCCTTTTTACGCCAGCACGCTGGCTAGAGCTGACTGGGCTTTTGTTGTTTACCTGTAAACAAGGACGCAGTGCACATTTCAGTTTTCATTTTGTTATCTTTTAAAGCTTAAGCTCTTATAAGCTCATAAGAACAGCCGATTTTGGTGGCGATGTTGTATGCCGCCGCTACCACCGCCGGTGTCCGTCGAAGCTCTCGCGCTCATTAAAGGGGCCCGGCAACACTTCTTGAGTATGGTCAGAAAACACTGCCGGTCGGTAGTCGCGACTCCTGATAACACGTGAGCCAAACAGTATAGCGCAGCACGCGGCCTGAAATTTACAAATAATCCTCAAAGTACGCTAGAAACCGGTCGCTCTTCTTTCGACAAATAATGTCATAAACCCAACGTCCACGGTCATTGGCTGAATTGAGAATCGTGAGAGCTGCATAGTCCCCGCGGCCGCCCCGGGATGCCGCCACGTGAGTGCGCGCGTGCTCTAGATTGAACTGAAAATCTTGGGTGCTATTCTGGGCACTGTCCAATTCCACCATTGATCAACTTTGATTTGCCCAGAGGGCTGCTGCGGGCTCTCTGATTGGCTTAAAATGCCGGCATTACAAATATTGACAATATGGCAGAATTCGACAGTGTCCAGAATAGCCCCCCTTGATGTATATATTAACTATGTGCAGCGCGAAGAAACGAGGACAAGACACAAACGACACGGACTGGCGCTGAATAACAGAGAGCTGAGCTGAGGTTCCTTTCAGCTGCGGCCGCTTCTACGTAGGACAGACGCCGCTGCATCAACCAGAGATTATTAGAGCATAAATGATCACTACCGGAGGCTCGCCTTCTAATCTATCGTTCCATTGTCGAGATTGTAAGTGCACGCTGAAATTCAATGAATGCGCAGTTTTGTACCGACATAGGAATGAAGAAACGCGTATGATGATTGAGGCATGGCATATCGAGAGTAGTGGTAGCGCATGCGTGAGCCAACCGTCGATTAACTTGCATTCTTTCGTGTAGGCCCCCACGCGTGCCGAATTGATAGGTTCGCCTAGTGCATGGGCATGCGCAGATAAGTTTTCGTGCCTTCTTTCTTTTCGGCCGTTGTGCATCTATTCAGTTGTTAGTCGGCGTTTGTGGTGTCCTGACTTTTTTCTTGTGTCCGTGTTTGCATGCCCTGTCATTTTAGAATAACTGGCGCTGACATCCAAATGAATTTGATTGAAAAGCACGAAGCCAGTTTTTATAGATGCGCGCATGCTATCAACCAATCGAAAACGCATCACACCGTTTGGTCACCTGTGATGCGTTTTCGATTGGTTTATAGAATGCGGGCATACAGTTCGGTGGCAGCACCAGTCTGTGTCGTTTATGTGTCTTCTCTTGTCTTCGTTTCTTTCCGCTGCACATACTTCAAGGCATGTACCAACTTGCCCATCAACGTATTCTCCTCATACTGAAAGTAAGCCTCGCGTTCTTGGAAAACAAAGAAAAGAAAGTGTTCAAGGTCACGACGCGCGCTGATGAACGCACGCAGCTTGTCATCCCCCCACCCTCCCCCATGCGTAGCTTCCAGCGCGCTCACTGGTACGAAAGGAGAGAGCGCTTAAAGCGTCCGATAAATCCCTGTAACTTGGCCCATGCTTGACGGATTATGAAAATTTTTGCGGCAGCCAATTCGTGAGGCATTGAACTCCTTTTACAAAGCCATTCAATGATTACTTGCAAAAGTATTGCAGGGCCCACTTAAGAACGCGTGAATGCGATCCCGTTCGTACGTACCCACAGTTAAAAATAAACACTGACAAAATGCACACAGGCAGCGCTTGCCCTGTGCGCATCTTCTCCGTGTTTATTCTCGCGCTGTTTTTAACAATGGACAGATTTAAAAAACTGGGTTTAAGCCGGAATCGAATGCAGGCACTCTGCATGGCAGTCAGGTATTCTACGCCAGTGATTTAATGCTATATAGCCATAGCAAGTATGCCCGCATACGCGGCCTTCTTCTTAAGTAAGGTACAAAAAGTGCGCTCTCTGCGGTGCGTCCATTCGACATGCACATCTCGGCCCATCCACTCTGTAAAGATGGACGTACAGCGAAGCTATCTATACGCGATGATCCGCTTTGCGGCATTCCTTCCAGTGGCCCATGCTACCTTCATTAGTGGCGGCAACTCTTCGTTGCCGTGTCGCTTCGGCTTCGCGAGCCGGCATTTCAGTCTTCGGCTCTCCGGATGGCAAATTGCCTCAACTTAGCGAGCTCGCAGTTTGGAGTCGCCGGCTCTCCGATGGCGCTCGGCCTCAGAATCCCGAGCTCGCAAAGCTGCATCTCGTAAAGATATCGCAAGCGACATCTTTGCGATTGGCTACCGAGATCACGTGTGGTTAGGAAAGCTTGCGTGTTTATATCTAGGCTAGGAGGATCTCGTGATGTCTTCTTCTTTTTCTTCTAAGCTGATGTATTCAACCTCCCAACCCCCCCCTCCCCCCCGAAAGCCTTCTGCACCTCACCTTGCTTTGCACTGCCTGCGGCATCGGCCCACTTTTGACCAAGCAACAATATCATGCGATGACGCCACAGCGATGCCATGGTGATGCCATGATGACGTCACAATATTTGGCGTCTGTCATGCCATGATGCCGTCTTATGATGGCGTCATCGCGCCGGCGCGGGACGCTGGCCAATTTTCGCATTTTATAAGGCATTTATAAGGCATTATAAGGCATTTTATAAGGCCTTAATAGGGAAAAGCAGTGCTGAAAGTCATGCTCATCTCGCCACTCTTTAAGGTAGCGCTGGATATAGCGCTTTGGAAGACGGCATGCACTGCAGATGCGAAGTGAGAATAAATCATGCTCTAAACTGCCGCAAACGCAGGTCACAGTACGGCCTACGCTTGACGTGAGATCGAGATGAAGACACCACCGACGCTCAATCCAGGCATACCGCGGGTTATGGCAGAAAGCAAAAAAAAAAAAAAAGGGCAAAGCTTCCCCTAAGCCGTGCAAGGCATGAAACAGCAATATTAGACAATTTGAACACTAATCTGGTTGCCTCTATAGGTTGTTTCTAGGCCTTAGCTAGGGGATGCGGGTTATTTCTAGGTTGCTGTCGTTGCTAGGCTTTAGCTAGGTGATAGTAGGTTGTTTCTACGTTGATTCTCAGCGCAGAGAGCTTCGAGTTAAACCACAGTCAGAGACACGACACGGATTTCCAAACTCCAGAGACAAACTCGCGCTGACACCAAGCATTTCTACCTCTCATGCAGTCAGAGACACGACACGGATGTCCAAACTCTAGACAGAAACTCGCGCTGAAACCAAGCGTTCGCACCTCTCATAGATCTACGGGTAGGTCGTTCTTGACGTAGGCCTTCCATCGCTTCGGGGTCTTCTCACAGCCGCCGTTGCCTTTCCCGTTCCCTTGTGTTGGTATAACTGTTGCCTTCTTCCTACTTTTATTGAAGCAGCGGTGAGCAGTGGGATGCACCCAATTTCTGTGGCACATACCCGTTTATGATAATAGTTTCCTGATAGGCCGCACAAATTTCTGTGGCACAAATCCGTGCGCTTCTGGGTCACGTCAGGTAGGCAGCAGTAGCCAGTGGAGCCCTGGACTTGGGGTCCCACCCATCGAGCTCATGAGTCCTTATCCCAACCCTTATGAATAAAGTTGTACTACTACTTTTCCCTAGTGTTGGGCTAACTGTTGCCTTTTTCTTTAGTGCACCACCGGTGAGTAGGGGGATTTAACCAATTTCCGTGGCACATACCCGTTTATGATGATGATAGTTTCATGATACGAGATACGAGGAATGATTTGCTAAACAGCTTCCCTGTTAAAACATCATTTATGCAAAACTGGTCAAAACCATTTGAAATTACAGAATATAGTAGTACACAGTCGTCTTCATAGGAACGTAGTTTAGCTGGCGTGTTCTGAGTGACCTTCACGACGTCATAATATAAGTAACAAATAAAAGCGGACCCAACACGAGCCTTGGGAAACATCGGATTCAACATCGAAGGTATTGGACTTCGCTTTGTTAAAAGAAACATACTGATGTATTCGATAAAGGTAACCAGTGATCCAAATAATCACTCTGTCATTTTTTTATTACGCCGCGAAGCTTGAGAAGTTTCCTCTGAGAGACCGAGTCGAAAGCTTTGGCATAATCTATAAATACAGCATCCAGCTGACCTTAGGACCGTAGCAGTGTCATGCGAAAACTCGATGAGTTGCGCAATTGCCGAGTAACCTGGTCGCAAACTGCAGGACGATATAACATTATTCTCAGTTAAGTATTTAGCAATATGTTTGTGAATAATGTGTTGCAGATTGCTGCGCAGGCGGCGGACACGAGCTGTGAAATACTCGTTAATAAATACTGTGTCTAGTTCTGTAGTTAAGCAGTTTTATTATGACAGGCATGGAGGAAGGAAAAATAAGGAGAGGCCCTGACGTCACATTCCGGCCCCGACCATTCAAACCCCGACCGACCATTCAAACCCCGACCGAAATTTTTCAGTTTTGCTTGCGTATATAGGCACGCACACCTACAAACGCACGCACGAACATACATAAAGTATGTTCTGGCTACGCCCCTGTACCAATGTCTGTTCTCGCCGTTCCTGGGTAGATATAAATTGTCAATCACCTGTGGCGCATACCCGTACACCGCGGCCCATGGTAACCGGGTATGTGCCACACGTGTCTAGTGGAAAGTGTTTGACGACGTAGGCGACAGGATTTTACGTTATTCATGTCATCACCCGGCAATCATATTCGTCAAATCCTCTTACCCTCCCATGCAAATTTTGGTCTACACCAAGTTAAGGAGCCGGTCATGAGAGCACCCAGACGTAGGCGGCTAGATAGATAGGTAGATAGATAGATACGTAGATAAAAACGCTCAAAGTGCCAGAGGTTCGCTAAGAAATGCTTCGCATTTAAAACTGATAAGCAAGAAAAGATGGTTCCCCGTGATACCGCACGTTCATAGGTAATCGCACAACCTGAAGAAAGTGGCCTAGGCACCATGTCAACCTCGTGTTTTCCGCACCCTGTAAACTTTCGATGCTCTGTAATGCCACGAAAAATCGAAAAAGACAGGTATGCAGCCACGAAACAAAATTCACCAAGTGCACCTCTGATGTTCTTTATCAGGTACCATTAGGTTGTGGGAGAGTGCACATTGGACAAACTGGGCAATGCTTTACTGATAGGGCTAGGCAACATAAGAACGATCTAAAAAATTGGTATGGTAGCCACCTAGCTTCCCGTTGTAAAAAATGCGCATGCACACCCAAGTTCGGGCCGAAGATAAAAGCCGAAGTTAAATGCGTGAGCGCAGCGTCACATAGTTTGACTACCCAGGAGAGATGTTTTCTCGATAAACACTGGTCAGTATAGCAGTACGAATGCCCGCCATCTTCGACTAATGTCGGCGTTTTTTGTGAGAACGAATTTTTGTGACGCAGGTATAAATGGTGAGTTTTCAATAAAGATTCAGTTGGCAGTCCAGCGCTAGTCCTGTTGTGTGTGTTCTTTCGTTATCCTCGTTTTTTCGCGCTGCTTCAAGCTATTCTCAAAATGTTCCCAAGAAAATATTTCAGCCAACCACGATGTCGAACATATTGCCACGTGGTTGTGACGGTGAAGAAGCAATCGCAACCGGTAAAGATAAAAATCTTTCTTGAGCGAACTTATGCCCAGAAATAGAATGACATTCAACGTGCAACGATATCGGCGCACACAGTCGTCGGTCGTCGAATAATATGATAAGCAGTAAAGCGCGTCGGCACATGGGTCATCGAAGATTCCAGAGTTATCGTTGGTGGCCGGGTAAGTTCCAGAATAAACTAATAAGATTAATAAGAATAAAAAATATTAAGAATAAGATTGTCAGCCTTTAGCGCACGATCTTATCAGAAGATTGCAAAATAATCGGGAATGTTCATCGACATTCGGGCGCGGTTTGCGCAAGGCAGGGGTTACACGTGTAACGGGCCGGTTGCATAAAAATGGAAGAAGCGCTCGTGGCCATATAGGTGCCGGCTAGCCAATGGGAAAGAGCACTTACGACAGAGAAGTTTTGTCAGTTTGGTTCCAGCAGAGGATGCCATTGCTGATAGCGGTGTGAGTTTGGGAAGAAGGTAGCCCAAATTTGTCGGGGTAAAATACGTAATCAACTTTTCGTCATGGAGGGACAAATACTCGACTTTAACGCCAATTAAGCCTCAAAACAGCGTCACACTTTCTTTTGCAATAATGCAAAGCCGCTTCATGGGCGCAATGCTTCTTGCTGCGATTGCAATATATGTCATATGCTATTAACGTTAAGGTTAAAGAGTAAACCTAAATGATTTATGAAGTAATCAATCATTACTGCGCCCTTCAATCTCAGCTGCGTATACGTAATAGCGTTGCCGCAATAAAAACTTGGTTATTTTCATTGCAGCGTATTTGAAACCTGTCTTCGTATTCAAGTGAGCGGTATTTTCACTGCTTACACGCTTGTCTAAAGAGTGTGTTCTGCTGTCAAGTACGATAATAGGGGAACCTATTGGCAAAACCAAGACAGATATTTAAGCAATTTATTTCGCATCAAGTTTGCAATACTGGCAGCTTCGCCACCGTGTAACGATTCGTTAGCAATGCATCGCAGAGATCTTAACCGCACTTTTCCTAGACCGACTTCTTTCGAGCAGTGCGAGGAAGGAACAGAGACGAAAGCTTCTTATGGAGATGAAAAACACTGCTTCAAACGGGACGAGGACACAGCGCCGTTCCCTTGTGTTTTCTTCAAGCTATAAACTGGCTTCGTGTGACCTTAGCAGCGCTTATGTAAATGACAACGACGCTCCTGGCGAGCGGGGCCAATACACTATTTCTAACGCGATTTTTTTTTTTGGTCGACTTCTGTTGCTGCAAATTTATACTTAGATCTTCGCCACGAGCAGACCCGCGAGTCCGTGTCAGGTTCTTTCTTGTTTCAGTCGTTCGTGCTGACTTCGTGAGTGCTCGAGTTTTTCTCAAAATATAGAGGCCATGTTTGTCTCTTTCATCGCGATGTTTCATGAAAGGAAGCTCAGTATAAACAATCAGGCGTATATTCAATGCGTACATATCTCGCTGCAATCTATGGGATACGGATGACCTTTTTCTGGCCTAGTGCGATAACACACATATGGAGCCTCGATGGCCAACAGCAGGGAGAAAGAATTAATTATAATTGAACGATACATATATGACAAATAGTTGGCTTGTGTAAGCCTCCAGTACCCTTGCTACTCTTACTTATATTATGAAGTAGCAATATTCAACGTGCAAATCCAGAGGCCTTGAAATAAATACATTCACAATAGTGATCATGAAACTAAAGACGGCGCAGGGGAACTAAAGTGGAGAGCTGTGACTCCAGGCTCGGCGAAAGAAGATGACCAGCGAAGCTGCTGGAAAGCACCTCTACAAATATATACTGAGCGATGTGTGCAATACTTCATTGGTTTAAAGGAGTCGTGAACCACCCATCGTGCTACGTGAAAAACAACACACTGCGGAAAGCAGACGAACAGCTCCTCCAAATCTTGCAGTCGTGCGCCGCAAGGAGAGTTTGCAAGCGGATCTGCCATTTTCTCACGCGCCCCGTTTTCGTACGGAGGCCTGCGTCTTCGGAGCTACCGGCGCCTGCATTTTGACGTCAAACAGCACATAGCATGCTGTTTTGTAAGCCATACTAAATTAAGAAGCTGGAAATGTGTCGCGCTCAGTGATTGAGAACGTGATTCTCGAACCGTAGCGTATGCTCGGACCCATATTTCCACCGCGCCGGTTTTGCAGCGTGTATACGGTGTACGAAAGCCGTCGTGATCTTGTTGGAATGTTTCACGGTCCACATCTCCAAAGCTAGTCCGAAGACATGATTTATGAAAATGTTTCAGTTTAATATATTCCCAAGAAAGTACATAAGAATAAGCAGTTACGAGGAAGCTAGGTGTCAGCGCCGATGCCGCCTATTTGAATAGGAGTGCGCTTCGAAAGCAGGCATCGGTCTTTCATGAAACTGCCGGGCCGATTTCGATAAAGCTAAAAATAAGTTAAATTGCAGTTGCTGTAGGACGCAGAAATGTATTTAGGCCAGGAATTTCAAGCGAAGATTGTAGTGACTGACCTGTGAAGCTTGTGGTGCTCGAAAAAAAAAAAAAAAACTACCGCCGCGGAAAAGAACACGTGACACGCTCACCCAAAAGCACACCTCACCCAAACTGCCACCAAAGAAATAATAAATAAAATGAAATGAACTTTCTTTCCGGGGCTGGAATATGAATTCCGGCGAATTAGGCCTGTTGGTTGTATATCTGAAGCGATTCGTAGCGCAAGAAACACAGACACAAAATAAGACACGAGACAACATACCAACGCTCCTATGTCGTCCCGGATTTCACTATACACATTGACCCCTCGTCACCACGATCACAACGGGATCCGACAACAAGTCATGACCAGCTGCTGGTGCTCACTGATCACGGCGATGATGACCTTGTTCAAGCACTGTCAAGAACGTCTTCCACACATGGACACGGGTTCGTGAAACGTGCGTGCTTTCTGCATCATGAGGGACAAGTATAAGGCCTATATATCAGCTTACCGCTTCTGGTGTTGGTAATACCCATGTTGCCGTTGACAGGCTTGCCCAAGTGTAACAACTGATTATATAACATATATGCGGCTCTTCAACATATAAGTGTGCGTACCAAATTTATACAAACCCTTCACGTCATTTTGTAACGTTTCGCTCAGTAAAAAAAATTACGCCATAGTCACCTTCCCACCGCATGCTTCGCATCACATCGACTACTACGGTACGTGGGATCTGCCCAATTTTTTATTTATTTATTTATTTATTTATTTATTTATTTATTTATTTATTTATTTATTTCCAGTACTTTCAGAGCCCGAGGGAATTACAGAAAGGAGTGGTTAATACATATACAAGTGTGCGTACATTCAACAAGTTAACGAAATACCGTATCTTGAATGGCACTTTTGAAGTTGGTGTCAGCAATTGCAGCGGTGGGGCCCTGCTGGTTTGGGGGATAAAAGAGTCGTTGTATAGGCGACGTCGGCAAAGTGGGACACCAACCTTAAAGTTGTGGTTCACGCGTGATGACATGTAGCCAGGTTGAAGAAAAAGGCGTTTTTTTGACTCTTCATTTTGATGATAAATTTTGTGAAAGAGGCAAAGACGAAGGCATTTACGACGTACGGACAGATGAGATAGTTGTAATGTGTTCTTCATTGTGGATACAGAAGCGTAGCGGGAGACAAAATAAACCGGGCTACACGATTCTGAAAACAGATTCGAGTGTGTTGATTTGTATGGTTTGATTCGGATCCCAAATGCTGCAGGCATATTCTAGTTTTGGACGGACTAAAGTTTTATACAAAATTAGTTTTAAAAAAGGGGGCGCTTTAGAAAAATCCCGGCGCAGGTAGCCAAGAGTGCGGTTAGCATTGCGGGTTACGTAAACAACGTGCATATTCCAGCATAGGTCATTAGTAATAATAATTCCGAGGTATTTGAAGGAGTTAACGGAATTCAAGGGGGCTCCTTCAAGGTGGTAAGAGCAGTGTGTGTTGTGAAGGCGTCGGGTTATCCTCATGACGCCACATTTACTAATGTTTAGTTCCATAAGCCATTTGTCGCACCATAGGGATGATCGGTTAAGGTCATTTTGGATATTTAGGGAACCAGAGGAGTTTGTAATTTTGTGATAAATAATACAATTATCTGCGAAAAGCTTAATTGATGAAAAAACAATACTGTTAGGGAAGCCATTTATGTAAATAAGGGAAAAAGTTTCGGTCACGTAAACATGGTAACAATGCAGGAGCAGTTATACTGAAGAATGAAACAAATGCGTTGTTTAGTACAGTGCATGACTGGCTAAGCGGGGCATAGTGTCATCGCTATGAGATGACTGTATGAGTCGTCTGTGTTTTATGTCTGTGTTTCCTGCGCTACAAATCGTTTGGGATATGAACCAAGGTCCCCCCCCCCCCCCATACGAAAGCGAGGCCTCGCGCCCATGGCTGCCCAATGTGAACTGAACTGAAGCTTACGAGTGCGTTCTACCGACGATGTAAAAGCAGTTGAGAAGAAGTACATGCTATGGCCGCTTGATTGAAATATTTCGTGTTGACAAACCAAAAAGCTACCTGTTGGACAACGCTTAAGGTCGATATCAGGAATCGCGCATTTCAGAAAAATTCCGATTTAGAGAACACTGAATTCCTAGCCGGTGTTTTCATGATCTCGTGATCGTGCTCTCATTGGGCCGTTCTACAGGCTGACGAACGCTGCTACCGCCTCGTCGACAGCGGCCAAACGTGAAACGACATGTTACATCGTGTTACGTCATGTGAAACGTGACATGTTAGTCAAACGAGGTGGTGCGCTAATGACCGCATGCGGGAGCGTTCGAAAGGAGCTAGAGGTTGTGAATTGTCTCTTCATTGTACTGATTGTTATTGCCAGCCATATTTTAAGGCGAGATGCGGGTCGAAATACGCGAGTTTTTTTCAAAAATTATCGATGCTTTGTTTTCACCTGTTTTGTTAAGATTAGTATCTCTACTGTTCCGAAAATAAAAATCAATGTCGAGACTCAACTGGAAATGCGCTAAAATTGCGTCTAAAGAGCACAAGGTGGCTGTTAAAAGGCAAAGTTTGCCGTCTTCTAGCGCCTCGCGGCCGATAATGCGCGGCCGCTCGTCATTGTGGATCGCATGAGATCTCCAAATAACCACTGTTTCCCGCGCTGTAGAAGCGCATGAAATATTAGGGAGCTTTCGAATAGCGTACGCAAAGCTTTGCGTTGGCTTTTCGCGCAGCTGCGCATGCGTCGTACGCTAACCACTTGCGGGCTCCCGTTAAGTAACGGAAACAGCGGGCCGCAAACGCTAACGCTAACTTAGCGTATTCTATTCGAAAACTGTCTAATAAAGAAAGCATGCCTTTGCCGCGCTTTTCGAGCGCTGCGACTGGTTTTTAAATCACGTGGTACGGATCGGGGGCCGCCATTGGCCGCTGCGAGCCTAGCGTGCTGCGAAGCCTGCTTGCAGTGTCCGTGCTTCATCCAGCTGCGCAGCTGAACAACGTTTCTCTCGCGTATTTATTTTCGTCATGGACGAAGAGAACTGTAGCAAGCGCAGTCACCGGCCAGTGAAGTATCGCTCGGTGAACAAATTTCCGGGACGCCGGCTCAAATCGAAGCCAAACGCTCGCCGAACGGCAAGTGCGCCTGTTGCCGCGAGGCCTAGCGACGGCAGTCGCGATGCTTCCGACGGGGTTGCCGCGGCGTTCGAGAATTTCAGTGCCTATCAAAGAGAAAATCGGACTCTTCGACGACGAAGAAAGATCACGGTAGAAAGAGTCTTCCTTGATCGCTGTCATAACAGCCTTGAACATCCTCGTGATCGGTGCAGTGTGTCCAACGTGTCACCGTTCGGGAATACGCGTCCGGGAACCACCTTAAAAAGGCAAAGGCGTCGTTTCTGTAACTACAATGAGAGAACAGCGAGTGCCCTGAAAGTATTCTTTTCATGATGTGTACGTTGCGGCGAGTTGCATCGAGCGAGGAGGCCAGCGTAAGTGCGGTGAGTGGCGGACCGATCGCAAGCAGAACCTACGGCAGCGAATAGACCCTTTTCGTAGCGCCTTCACGAGAACTACTCAAAGCCGCCATGTTTAGGGCGCCGCAGCAGACGACACTGCCTGCGACTAGGCTGGCTGCTTACTGCGATTGCCGGTGCGCGACGTTTCGCTAGCGTGGCAGTCAGCCCGCGCGTTGTGAATTGTGCCGGAAACGTGTTGCCAAAGTTGGTTGGAAGGTGCTGTGTTCCGTTGTGTCACCAACGAGGCTACCGCGACGAGAACGGAAAGTTATGTGCGAGAGACCGATGTAAACAAACACACGTGTCGCATACCTGCGCACATTGCATGTGTCAATCTTAATGTGGTCGTGGAAGATCTAGGCCGTGCAGGCATGCTGTGGATTTTTATGCAAAATGCTCGTCCCCGCGATGGATGACGCAGTATCGACCATCGTAAGCGCGTTGCAGTGGCTTTCGTACTCGACGCTGGCGACGTGGAATTTCGACATCGCCAGCATTGCGGGAAAATGGGAAGTGCGTTGTTGGCAGCGCGGTTCAGGGCCACGAAGCATGCGGAATAGTCTGCTGATGTAAAGAGTCGAGTCAGGACATGATAGCGAGGGCAGCGATGACGCCAAGCCACCGTCGTAAGTACATACAGTGTATTTTGCCAAAGAGAAGGCCGCTACTTGCATCCAAGCTGTGATGCCTCGGCGGACCTGACTACACCCAGTTTCACACATCTGTTGAAGCGCACCCCTGTTGAAGCTGTGCAAGAAGTTCGGTCAGCAAAATGTAGAAATGTATGTGTCTGCTTTCTTTGGTTTTCGCGGTTGTGAATGCTCGTGTGATCCGAGCACGAGCCTGCGCGAGAGGCGTCGCCACCGGCTACAACTGAAATAAAGAAATAGCGAAACGTCAGGTGATGTGAAACATAAAAGCCGCATAACGTAGTTTTTTTTTCTAATTAAGGCACAAATCATGTATTATTCAGCCTGAAAAAGAAAACGAAATCACAGTCTGGCGGTAGACATAGAACTATTTGTTAGCGCAAACGCATTTTTTTTTCTAAGTGTTGCTAGCCTCTACGGCGTTGCACCTGTTGTATGCGAAACAGAGAACGCGAAAGCGCTTGGCACTGGCCGCTCGAGACTTCCAGTCTCGCGCGTCCACCTCGTTTCGCAGGCCGGTCATCGTTGTGTTCTTCATAGGCGATGCTGCTACACTTACGGGGACGTAACTTGCCGTCAGCAGCTTTTAACTCTGACCAGCGATATTCCTCGTTACCGGTTATTGAAGTCCGAGTTGGAGGGGTTATGCATCCGCCTCGGCGCGTTAGCCGCGTCAAATCGTTCGTATACCCGGTCGGCGGGTCACTCATTACGACGCCGAAGTCAGTTGCACTACCTTTGCAAAGCAAGGCACTAGTGGATTCATTCGCAGTAGGGGTGTGCGAATATCAAATTTTTCGAATACGAATCGAATACGAATATCCACCTTCGAATATCGAATCGAATATCAAAGGAAAAATGCCTCCACAGTAACAATAATTTATTTACCATGTGCTATTTGAAAAAAAAGAAAAAACATTAACAGCCTGATTGGCAACACAACATACACTGCTATCTCCAGAACACAATGTCCAGGCTAGCACAATGCACATCACAACACAAGCAAATATCACGGCACAATGAAAGTAATGAATACATGCTATCACGAAGAAATATGAGTTGCTCCACATGATCAGGCAGCAGGCGCTCCCTTGCAACAGAGACAACACCCCCCCCCCCCCCCCAACGAAAAGGCACGCTCGCTTGGAACAGAAGTGGCTGGTATAGGGAGTTACATGGGGCAAAGCTTTGCCAGACTGGGGTATCTGAACAGTCCGGAATCAGTCACGTGGGTCACTGTCTTTCTTCAGAAGTGGTCCCGCGTAGTGAACGAGTGGTAGTGCGGCACGTTACGGCCGCATAATATTGAAAATGTACGGTTACATGATCGCCAACAGCGCTGCACGTCGGAGATGCACCAGCAATAAATCATACGTATTGGGGCGCTCGTCACAGGCAGATATCGTGCCTCCGTGTACTTAGGATGTTTATCGCTTCTCTCGGCAACGTTTTTAGCGATACGAACGCAGCAGAAATGTGGAAGGCGAGTTATTTTATGCATGATAATCGAATCGAATATTCGAAGTTATCGAATATTCGAAACTTTTCGAACACACGATTTTCGAATCGAATACGAAAATTTCCAATGTAATATTCGACGAATATTCGAAACTTTCGAATATGCGCACACCCCTAATTCGCAGAGATTTCGGAAGCGGTGAGATGCAGCGATGCAGCCGCCTGGCACCATGCACGGGCACAATACACGGGCGCACGTACGGATAGTGACGCCCCCTTGCCCTAAACATCGCGAATTCTATCCCAGAATTCTTTTCAAAATTGACACTGAGGAAAAGCTCACCGTCAGACGGCGTATTTGTGAAAATGGTCTATAGCTACTCTGCTCGAAAAATCTGTGAAGGAGAAGCTATGGTGCCTAGAATATACTGGCTAGTGTGCTGAGCGCGCGCTTTGGCGTGGGCCGCGTGGCCATCGCGCTGATGCCTTCCCACAGTCACCACATGGCGGCGCTGCGACTCGCTAAGGCATCACGCGTCGGCGGCTCCTGCGCTTGCAGCTGCGTAGCACGGCGCTTTCTGCTGCGAATACAGTGTTCTTCGTTCTTTTTAACACGCTCGTCAAAACACTCGATCGGAAGAAGAAAATCTTAGCGCCAAATTACTGCCCGCAGAGAATCCTCAACTGGTTGGGCACTACAAAACAACGAAGCGTTTCACACGTACCTCACGTCGTCTGCTAGTTTTCGCGACTCTGTGCTTCACTACCAAAGCGAAGTAGAAAAGTCACAATTAATATACTGCGACACACCCAACTTGCCAGTTGAAAACAATCAGCTAAAGTTGTTACGTTAGGCGCAAGAAATCGTGCCATAAGGATGGCTCACGGCAATTTCGATCGCGATCAAGTCCGACTCGGATTCCTCATTGCTACACGTGAACATTCGCTGGCGATTTTACTCGCAGCAGGGTGCTTTGAAAGGCCAGTTGGTACATCTTGTTCCGTTGGAAACAGCGCGAAGACGGGACGACGGCTGAGGAACAGGGCTTGTGTTGTTTGCTACTTAGCCTTCGTCCCGTTTTTGCGCTGTTTTCAACGCAATGATTTCGCTCGAAGTCGATCCAGTCAACTTCAATTCGCACCTCTCAGTCGTGGTGGTATTTTATTATATTGCCACGTGCGTTTCTTATCACTTTTGCTGTATACGGTTTTTACCCAGAGAGACTGTCAGCAACGCTCAGCGCAAACCGCGCCTCATTGTTCGAGTAGCTTCGCGATTACTGTAGATCGTTTTGATAACATTGCGTGCAAGACGCGAACACTCGAGCTTACTCTAGAACATGCGCGACAATCAGCGATAACGCTGGAATATTCGACGGCATATGTACAAATGCCGACGCGCTTCACCGCTTGTCAGTTTTTCGACGGACGACGCCCTGTTCGCCGCTATCAGTGTACAAGCGTGTATTGCTCTAGTTCGAGTTCTCATTTCCCGGCCATAAGTTCGGCCAAATAAACATTTTCATCTTGAAAACGCCGACTGCTGCCTTCGTCGACGTCACGACCATGTGACATCTGGTGGAGGTGCTGCTCGTTCATGTACCGGACGACCCCCGTCAGGCCGTCAACCCAGCCCACGTTGCGAAGAAGACACCGACACCGTCAGCGACAGACAAGCCAGCCGCAGACCGAAAGGACATCATAGCTATCGTGCGGGAGGAGCTGCGTAAATTGTTTCCCTCCTCCCAGCCTCAAGTGGACCCGATCGCCGACGCCGATCGCCAAGAAATTCAGCAATTTCTGGTAGCACCTGAACCAGCGCAGCCTGAGCCACAAGCAATGAGCTACGCTCCTGCAGCCCGACGCAACGCCCCTGTTCCTCGACCACGTCAAGACGCCGCGCCGCCGCAGCAGTTCCGCTGCCAGACGCCGCCGCCGCCCTACAGTCGTCCTGTCGCCCAGCGCTATGCCCCGCGCTACGCTCCAAGGAAGACCGACATTTGGCCCGCCCCCGACAACCGCCCCCTCTGCTACCACTGCGGCGAGGCCGGCCACACGTACCGCCGCTGCCAGTACCGACAGATGGGTCTAGGCGGATTCGCCATCAAAGCGCCGCGCCCGCAGCACCGCGCTGGCCTCGCGACATCGACGACTACCTCACCGGAACACAGTGGCAAGAACGACGACCTTCACGGTCGCCTAGCCCGTATCCGGGAAACTAATGGCAGCAACCGATGGAGGTGCGGTTGCTGTACGACGAAATGCCACTGATCTCCACTAGGAGGAGCTGGATGGCGCATCGAGCACGCGGGCGTGAAGCCACCGGAAGCCTCCGTTTTTGTCCCGGAAGCCACCGCCATCACCAGTCAATTGCTGCCGGCGTGAGCGCTTTTCTCTCTCTTTTTTTTTAAAGAAATGCCGACCGTGGCGCAGTAAACTGTACGAATCGACCGGAAAAGTCGTCAGGGAAGACATTTCACGCGTAAGTACCTCAAAGTTGTATTAATTTTTTAAGTATTTTGTACGTCGCAGCACTCCACCGTATGCGGACGGTGGTGGCACGGCGTCTGTCATATTTCGAGTAGCGTTCGTCAGCGTCTAAAGTGATGCGTAATCGCAGAGTTTGTTGTACGCACTAGCTGTACGTTTCAGCACTCCGGAAATAAAAAAAAAAACGATAATAACAACAGCTTCCACCCGAGAATACTTGAATTGTGCGACTAAGACGGACAGAAGACGCCAGCTTCCGGAACAAACAGGGGACCTTCCGGCGCTTCACAAGCGCCCGCCTCGCAGAACGGGGATGCGCCATGCAGCCTTTTTAATGGAGGTCAGTGCGAAATGCCAAAGATCCTCTGCGGCCGCCGACGACGACAACACGACGAGACCTGCAGAACACCACGCGAAGCAGACTAATCCCTGCCGACGAAACCTCGCGGACCGAAGACCTGACGACGCAGCATGGAAGCACCGCAACGAATCGACGCAGCCGTGATCCGACGCCGCGACCTCACCGCAATGCAAGGCAACGGACTACCGACTTCGACGTTCTCATCGACGGCCACAACGTCACCGCCCTCGTCGATACTGGGGCCGACTATTCCGTCGTCAGTTGGCCATTCGCCACCAAGCTGAAGAAAGTAAAGACCGCTTGGAGTAGACCCGAAATCCGGACAGCTGCAGGCCACCTATTAACTGGAGGCCACCTAAATGGCCTCCAGCTGACCACCTGGACAGCTGGAGGCCACCTGAATCGCCGGAACGGGGAGAGTCACCATCAATAACCGGACTTATCCTGCGAGCTTTGTTATCCTACAGAACTGCTCCAGGGATGTGATTCTTGGACTGGACTTCCTAAGTGACCACGGCACCGTCATCGACCTGAGGTCTTAGTCGATAACACTAACCTCAGACAAAGCGCTCCCGCCCCACGGGACGCCAGGGAACCATGCATTGAATGTGATAGAAGAGCAGGTGACCGTCCCGCCGCACTCCAGCGTCAATATTTCCGTCGGCACCGAAAAACCTGCGACCCTTGAAGGCGTCATCGAGCGCGATCAGCACCTACTCCTGAACCTTCAAATTTGCGTCGCAAGACGTATAGCCGAGCTGCGTGACGGTAAAGCAAAGGTAGTGCTGACAAACTTCAGCCACGAATATAAGCACCTGAACATTGGTACGACGGTCGCCTTCATCGACGAATATGTGGCCGGCAGCAATGCTTTCGCCCTTGTCGTTGCTGCCAAACCTGCTTCGACGAATCGAGGTCCCGAAGCAGATTTCGACGTCAACCCGAGCCTTCTGAAGGTCAAGCAAGACCAGCTCAAAACGCTGCTCCTGCAATACAAGGACTGCTTCTCGTCGTCGTCAAGAATTCGACAGACCCCAGTCACAAAACTTCGCATCATAACATAAGAAAGTACCAGGCCACTTCGTCAGAGCCCGTACAAAGTTTCGACGCGAGAACGTGAGGCCATAAAGAAACTAGTCGACGAAACGCTACGCAACGACATCATCCAGCCTTCGAAGAGTCCGTGGGCGTCGCCCGTGGTGTTAGTGAAGAAGGGCGCAACCCTACGTTTCTGCGTCGATTATCGTCGCCTGAACAAAACCACGAAAAAAGGACGTGTACCCTCTCCCAAGTATAGACGACGCCCTAGATCGACTCCACAACGCGAAGTACTTTTCTTCGATGGACCTCAAGACCGGCTACTGGCAAATCGAAGTCGACGAGAGAGACCGAGAAAAGACTGCCTTCATAACACCGGACGGCCTGTTTGATTTCAAGGTCATGCCCATCGGTCTTTGTTCGGCACCTGCAACTTTCCAACGAGTCATGGATAGAGTATTAGCTGCCTTGAAGTGGCAAACTTGCCTTGTTTACTTGGACGACGTCATTGTGTTTTCCTCGAACTTCGACGAACACCTCCAGCGCCATGAATCCGTACTTCAAGCAATCAAGAACTCCTGGCTCACCCTGAAGCCAGAAAAGTGCCGCTTCGCGTACGAGGAGTTCTTGTTTTTGGGTCACGTGATCAGCAAGACTGGAGTGCGCCCAGACCCGCAGAAAACAGCTGCCATCGCCGCTTTCCCGCCACGCACTGACAAGAAGGCCGTGCGCCGATTTCTCGGCTTGTGCGCGTATTACAGACGCTTTGTCAGACTTTTCGCGGATCGCCGAGCCACTACCGCAGCTCAGAAAGACCGACGTTGAATTCAGGTGGCAAACAGCGCAAGTCGAAGCATTTCATGAACTATAACGACGCCTGCAGACGCCTCCGATACTTGCGCATTTCGACGAATACGCCGATACGGAGATTCACACGATGCAGGCAGCGTAGAACTCGGCGCCGTCCTTGTGCAGCGGACGGACGGACTGGAAAGGGTTATCAGTTATGCCAGCCGGTCGCTGTCTAAGGCAAGGGACAACTATTCCACAACAGAAAGGGATCATCATGGTTTGCGTAAAACATACTCATGCGAAACGCAACTAATATCATTTACTCATGGACTACACTGTATTTTAGATCGCGCCTCATCTGCTGACTGTGTTTTATTAGATTTTAGTAAGGCATTTGACAAGGTTTGCCATCAACTACTTATTTTCAAGCTAAGTCTTTTAAACCTCGATAGCAAAATATTGAAATCGGTTGAATACTTTCTTCGTAACCGCTATCAGTTTGTTACTGCTAATAATCATGACTCACCTTTAACTGAGGTGCTTTCCGGTGTACCTCAGGGATCAGTACTAGGACCACTCCTTTTTCTAATCTATATTAACGATCTCCCACTGCATTGACTTCTCAAGTTCACTTGTTCGCTGACGATTGCGTAATTTATCGTGAAATAACCTGCATTGACGGTACTAACGCTCTTCAATCAGATTTAAACAACATAAGTGATTGGTGTAATACCTGGCGAATGGAACTAAATATTAACAAATGTAAAATTTTGCGTGTTCTTAGAAATTCCACTAACCTCCCATTCTACCGTTTGAATATTATACCCTTAGATTCCGTGAACTCATACAAATACTTGGGCGTTGATATATAACTTCAAATCTAACATGGTCTCTTCACATTGAATATATAATCGGTAAAGCTAACAGCACGCTTGGTTACTTACGTCACAACTTTTCTAACGCCCCATCCTCCTTAAAATTACTACTTTAACAGTCATTAATGCGCCCCAAATTAGAGTATGCTGCAGCAGTGTGGGACCCACACAACGAAAACCTCATTTTTTTTCTTCAGAGCTCGTTCAAAATAATTCAGTTCGATTCATTTATTCTAATTATAACCGTAATTCCAGCATATCTTTAATGAAAGCTAACCTATGTCTTCCATCACTAGCATCTCGGAGGTATATAGCTCGCTTAAGTTTGTTTCATAAGTTATTGCATCATCCATTTCTTCAAAATGACTTCATTTCACAGCCGCAATATTTATCGCACTGTATCGACCATCGCTTCAAAGTCAGAATTCAAACAGGTAATACTAACGCGCTCAGTCATTCTTTTTTCCCCAGAACATCTCGGCAATGGAACCACCTTCCCTATGACAAAGTCGCCATCCATGACAACAAACTTTGTCGCAAGGCTGTAGCTAACATTGTTTAACTTGGAAATTACAACATGTTCTTTTCATCGTTATGGCTGTTAAGTAATTAATAACTAATTAGCTAACATTATATAAGCAGGAATTAATGTCATGCTACCTTGTTTGTTCATGTTAGTACTTGCAAAGCATTTCATTACTACATTGTATGTGCCGCTATTACTAGTCCGTTGTTTTATTGCGTTACTGCATTATTTTCTTGTTGTGTTATATCACTACCCAATTTTTGTACCATTTCCCGTTTACCACTCCCTTCTGTAATGCCCTCGGGTCTTGGAGGTACAATCAATCAATCAATCAATCAATCAATCAATCAATCAATCAATCAATCAATCAATAAATAAATAAATAAATGTACACATTGATGGCTAGCAGACGAGACCAGCAGCAATCGACACTGAACGTGCTCCTAACGGCAGCTCCGCTCGATTTCGCTGGGCATTTTGCTTGAACATTCAGTACCAATTGCTTTACGAACTTGCCAATTCATGTTTCAATAACCCTAGCAGGACAGACTGGCCGGCAGCGTCTAGTAGCCTTCACGCAGCGAGCGCGCGCGCGAGGAGTGGCACCCGAGTCCCCTCTCTGACGTCACACGCGAGAGGGCGCTACTGAAAGATCTCGAGGCCAATACAGAAACTTATGGCGCTGGCTCATTTTAGTGGTAGTAGCTACTAGAAGAACAATTTACCTATGTTGTGTGCAATTTTGATCAGATTTTGTTACCTCTTTCATAAATAAACATCCAATTTTAACTTTGAACTTCGTTTTTTTCAAAGCACGCTTTTTGGGAACTTTTTCAGCTTGCCCCTCTCGTTATTGGCACTTCTAGAGCTCGGATCTGCATGAAATTTTGCCCATATTTTCTCTAAGGTGTGAGGAGTGCAGTTATGTCCTCCAAATTTTAATATTATTTATGCGTATAAGGAAATTTGCAAAGAAACATTTACTGGGGTCTCGGTAATGGATTCCCCGTGTTTGAATTTTTCACGTTTAGTAAATATTCTGTATGCACTTTCTGGATAGTTTTGGGCACTCTACAGTTCAAATGGAACAATGTGAGCCATTAATTGTCAAAATGTATAGAAGTTGAAGGATCGAAAAAGGGGGGCTACAATGCCTATGTGTTACACATTTGTCATAATGCTGAACAAAAAGTATGCAACTTGCAAGAAAACTAATTATATATTTGAAATCAGCATAAACATCTCTACGAATAGCCAAAGTTTCAGGATGGATATTAAAAAAAAGTGTCTTCGAGTAACGTCTCCCCTTATAGATGAAAAAATCCCTAAACAAGGGGTGGGTGCTCGAGCCCGTGCGCTAAAGAAAGTAGAGGGCACTCACCATGTTTCGTCATCTTCCGTCTTCCGTCACCCCCTGTGTACGGATTTTTTCATCGCAAGCTTCCATCGTCTCCTTCCTGCTGTTTTTTAGATCTCCCCTTAGAGGTTCGACATTCCTGTCAAAATACCACGACGAACGAATTCGTCTCATTTCCGACGCTTATCACATCCACAATAGTGCAGAGGCGTGTGTAAGCCTCCCCTCGATCTCCCTCCTTCCGAAGGACATAGCATTCCTGTCCGATTGATCACCTTTATTGCCTCTGCGCTGGCTGAGCCTTCATTTTGTTGTTGTTGTTTTATTGTGGTAGTGCTGGCGTATATATATGCTTAATGGAAGAATAAGCACGTTTCGTTGTTAGTCAGCGCCGTGGTCTGTGCCCGTTCTTCGTCCTGTCACTTTAGCGCTGCTTTAACAGCGAACCTGTTTAGCAAATCGTTCCTTGTCCGGCGAACCAATAAACTCGGTCGGGTTCGCCACAGGAACTGGGAAGCCCCAATCGCGAGTAAAAACGAAATCAAATTTGTCCGCGAGCAGGAACTCCGTCGGTCGTGCAAAAAACTATCAGCATCATGAGCGCAATAACTCGGCGCTCGCTTCGTCCTCTTCTTCATCTTCTGCTCGTCTCTCAGAACGAGTGCGCCAATTTGCCCCGCGTGGGATGCAATAACTCGGATGGGCAAGAGAACGAGTACAGAGAGAGAGATAGGAAGAAATAGAGGAAGAGAGAGAGGAAGACAGAGATATAAAAAAAGAGAGAAAGAGTGACAGAGAGAGAAATAAATAGAAAGAAACAGACACAAAAAAGATACATAACATAACCGATGTCACGTGAGGTGTTCCCGCCAAATAATGTAATGTGACGTCACGGCTAGTCACGTGACATGTTCCCGCCAAAAAAAGGTGGCACCACTGCTCATGTGGCACATTCCCGCAAACAGTGGCGCCACTGGTCATGTGACAAATTCCCACCAATAGTGGCGTTACTGGTCGTGTGACCCGTTCCCGCCAAAACAATCGCGTGGTCTATCGTACCACCTGTTTGTACTCTTTCTCCGATCACGCCACCTCCAGCAGTCGTCAATCCGAGAGCGTCTTGTTACCTGCTTGGAACCACACCTCAAGGGACGTGAAACACGCCTCTGTCACGTCATGCTTTGCGGTTACAACCAGCCAAGTTCAAGCCAAGTTCAACCTCGCTGCGGCCATGGTCTGCCTAGATAGAGCAATAAATAAGCATAGGACTGACGAGCTTTGCTGTATATCGAGCTCTGCGCAGCTTAGCGCAAGCCTTGAGCCATTTTTTCCAACTCGTAATCATGAAGCAACCAGCCCAAACGCGTACCCTACTTCATTTGAGGATGCATGATTTGTCCGTGAACTGTGCTGTTGCGAGGAGACGTTTTCCGCCATTTTCAATGTGTCAATGAAGCTAAAGTGGATGCTTAGTCAAGTTGGTACCGCATACTTGACACAAAGGCAGCGCCAAAGACAGAGGACCAGTAAAGGAAGGACATAGACAACAGCGTTGACTTACAAGGCTTATCTATCACAACCGTGCAATGTACCTGGGCTGTCTACCACAAAACAAAGAAGGGACCATAAAAATTATGAAAGCCATTGGGCATCATCACTGTGCGCCGTGAACACCACGCATACGAACGTGATGAAGGAAATTAATTTGTCAAATAAAGCGATCTAAGGCCTACCTAACCTAGCCATTTCTGAGGCCTCATAGATTTCGCGTATCAGCTTGCCCCGTTGAAGTTTGACCACAGAACAACGCTGGAGGTCGGCAACGCAGCTATGGTAGCCACAGTCTCGGCAATGAACGCCAAGGTCGCCAGATGCCATCGAAGAAGCGCTGTAAGTATTCTCCTTTAGCCGCTCATTCAAACACCGACTGTTTTGGCCGATGTACCTCTTGCCGGAGGGCAGGGGCGAGGAGTACCAACTACTTGTGGCGTTTTTTTTTTCTTTTTTTTTTCTAACAGAGCCAAGACAACTTTAAATGAAACTGAGAAAAACGCTCTTTTTTGCTACTGACAATATGGTCGGACCTGCACGAACAATTTTTTGCCAGTGTATTCATGCCACCAAAATACCTCACATCTATACTGTCGCCACAATCTATCTAGCCAACTATCGTCGATATTCAGGAGTGAAATTTAGATGCGACTCTTATATATTGTAACATTTCATGTGGGCTTGAATTAGCTCATAAAAAAAAGCTTAAATCACAACGAATTATTGATATAGCAATATTTTGCGACAAGACTAACACCGTCCTCGTGCTTCCGTCGATGTTGTCCTTTGTTGCATGGGCCTAATGGTGGTAACTAAACTTGTACAGCGAGTGGCCCTTCCAGGCAAAAGGCGCACCATTCTGTACTTTCCGCAGCGTTTTCTCCTTCTTGGCATCTATTAAAGGCCTTACAAAAATGCTGAAGCTCTTCTTCTTAACTCGTTTTATGACGCGCCATTTCGGATCACTTCTTCTTCTTCAATGTTCCCAATGTCTTCATTTCATTTGTCTTCTATTTCAAACATACCATCTTGTAGCAAGAGAAGGACATGATACTGATACTGTGAAAAGGATATGATTCCTCCCCCCCCCCCCCCCCTGGCTACGGGCCTGCCTCAAGGTAACTTCAACCTCTACTATACTTTATAGCTCTGAGCACAGGAGTTCTCAGGGCTCTTAGGGGTACCAAAGTTTAACCACAGCGCCACCGCCCTCCCCAATGGCCGAGTCCAAAAAGAAAACCAACTTTGCAATGAATAATAATAATAATAATATAATAATAATAATAATAATAATAATAATAATAATAATAATAATAATAATAATAATAATAATAATAATAATAATAATAATAATACTTGTCGGGCTTTAACGTACCAAAACCACGATATGATTATGAGGGACGCCATAGTGAACGGCTCCGGAAATGTCGGCCACCTAGGGTTCTTTATCCTCCACCTAAATTTAAGTACACGAGCCTCATGCATTTTCGTCTCCATCGAAAGTCTGGCCGGGATTATATCCCGCAACCTTCGCAATGCGTGCTAAAATGAATACGAAGCTATCACGTGCTTCTCGCAACGGCCTACCTTTAGTCCCCAGCTTTCCGGGGCAGAGGACTGAAGCGGTTCTTAAAATGCGCATCAGGACCCTTCGGCTACGGCATGGCCGTAAGCTTGCACTTTCAACAATGACGGAAAAGATCCGACAGAGTAAAGGTATGCGACAGACTTCGCGCCCCCTTTAAGCGATTAGGGCGCCCTGTCCGCACGCCTATGGCGGCGAGGCACCGAACCCGAACACATCACGCTTCTCATGCCCAGACAGATCGCAGCCAGATTGTCCCTGCTGCTGCACGCGCGTTATGTCGTTCGTGATCTCGACTTCCGAAGCATATGTTTGTTTATTTATTTATTGCATCTTTTCCATTCTTTCGAGAAAAGAACGGAACCTTGGGCGATCGTCCAGAGACGGCGTCCTTCCTCTTCTTTCCGCTGCTCTCGCATGCTGCGTTCGTCGCGCTGGCCGCGTCACAGGCACTGCCGACGCACATAATCGCTTCGAACCTGCTGCTATTTCTTCTTCCCAATCACTGACAGATATACGTCGATAGAATCGTAACGTCCGGCTCCTTTATATTCGATAACTTCTCCCAGTTTGGTAGGAAATGGTACTCGGGTCTCTGCATTCACATCACTTGTAAAATAAGAGTGGAGCAACAGCGCAAACTTAAGACGGGAGGCTTTACAGCACAAGCGCTAGTGTAGACTACGTCGGAGACATACGTAACGTCCAGCAGTCACGAAGTACATTAATTCTGGACTGTATCGATTACGGTCTTTCCATTCGGAATACATCTTCCCTTAAAGAGAATGATTGCTTGTTATTTCCGATATCAGCGACGTAGCTCGCGGGCACAGCTGCCCTTTCCACATCGTACCGAATGATTCGACATCGCTCGCGCATGCAGTCGGCCCGTCGAGCCAGTCCCACTTGAATCCTGACATCAAGCAATGAAGTCCTCGGGAGCACGTTGACGCGCGGAAACCTTGATCCAGAAAAGGAGCGCTACGCCAGAATATAGCAGTTACGCCATTTTCCACGCACCCTTCCAGAGCGTGCACTTTATAGAGTTTTTATCGTTATGCATATTGCCACGGGGTCGCGACGTCGACGAAGACAACAGCTGGTGTGGTCAAATTGAAACTCTTTATTTGGCCGAACTTGTGGCCGGGAAATGAAAACTCAGACTACAGCAATACACGCTGTACACTGACAGCGGCGAACTGGGCGTCGGCCGTCGAACTGACAAGCGGTCAAGCGCGTCGGCTTTTATACAGGCGCTATCGAACTTTCCAGCGATATCGCTGGTGGCGGTGTTATCTCTCGACAAAGCTGGAACATTCGCATGCGAAGCGCAATCTAACAAAACGACCTACTACAATCGCGAAGCTTCTCGAACACTGCTTCGCGGACAGCGTCGAGCGTTGATAACCGTCCTTGCTGGTCAAACCCGAATACATCGAAATCAAACAAGAAGTGGGCGCGGCAATATATTCTGACGTGTATGCTCCAAGCACCCTGCCTCGCCATTTCCATAATAAAGACGATAGTCTTTCTTGGGGATCTTAAACGCAGAAATTTAGGTCTGTCTGTTTGTCTGTCTGTCACCCGATTCAGCCACCCGGCCAAAGTTGAACCACTTGCTTACCGCCCACCCAGCTTGAACTGGCACAGCTGTTTTCTTTCCCTCTTCCCTTTTTTTCCCGCATGCGTTTAACCAACAGGAGCGCGTATCGTCGAATATTATTGAAGATGCGAGGACGCTTAACAAAAGACGTTTAAAAAACGTGTAACACTCTATGTCGCTGTCATTTCAGTGTTACAGAATTGTGAGCAAGTCTGTGCAATTAAATCTTTAAAGCAGATATCTTTAAAGCAATTTCTTTAAAGCAGATAAGGCTGTTCCCCGACGATTCTAGTGCAGTCAAATTAGCACGAAGGCGTAATGTCGGTGTTTGTCCACCATAGTTAAATGTTCGGAAGAACGCGAGCGTTCATTCTGACGGGGGATGTGACGTTCATAGTTTTCATTGCGGCGGTAGACAGATGATGCTCTTTAAGACTTACTTACTTCATTGTTTGAAGTGGCCTTTCGTCATCCATGTGATCTTATCTTTAGTTGTGCCCACTTGTCCAGCTTACGACCTATTCTTCTCACAGTGCCATTTGCAGTGCTACCTGTATGACTAGGTACAATTTTTTTCCTCTCTCTACTCGGCACATACAAGAGTAAAAAATGTTGCAGTGGCTTAGCTCGGCTATGCCAGGATAACGTAGCGTTAGCAAAGGTTCAGCTGATTGTTCTTAGCTTTCCTGATTGTCTAGGATTAGCTTAATTATCATGCTTATACTCCTGCTCTAATGACACATACATGGTGCAGATATTATGTGGCTCATGTATATTTATTTTGCTAGGCAACTACTTCGGGATCCGATGAGTTAAGCTTTACCGCTCTTCTGCGCCGTTGAGCAGCATTTGCATTCTCCTTCTCCATGGCTAAACCACACTGGCAAACGCCAGTCAGAGGCGCTAACAAGCGGCTCCAGCGCAGCGTCAGACGGCGACTGCACAGCGAAGGCGAATAGCTGTGCGCGCGCCGGCACCAGTACGTCTACCTCGGCTACGACGTCACTCCTCTGGAAAGCGCAGACCGGCGGCAGCGGCTGAGTGCGCAGGAGGCGCCGGCTCCGATGCGCCAGCTGTGTCACATCACTGATCCTCGCGCATGCGCAGCACGGCTCTTGAGGAGCCACGCGAAACTGGCTCGGCTAGACCAGTGTAGCTAACGCTACAAAAAGCAACACTGCGCCCTTCCAGACTAGATAAGCAGCGACAAAAAACAAAAATTCGGCAGATCCCACGTACCGTGGGAATCGATGCTGTGCGAAGCATGCGCGGGATGGTGACTGTGTCGCAACTTTTCACGTTGAGCGAAACGTTACGGAATGACTCTATAGAGAAATGTGGAAGTGGTATACGCACACTCATATGTTCAAGAGTCGCATATGTTTTATATAACCAGTTGTTTACAGTTGCGTAACGATGCCAACAGCAACATGGGTGTTCCCAACACCAGACGCGGTAAGCTGATATGCAGTGCCTATATTCTTCAATACTGCATAGCGCGAATCCGAACAGGACAAAGAAGGAACAAAGATGCACAGTACAGGCATTACTCGCAACTAAGCTTCATTCAGGAAAGTTTCCCTAGATATATACACAGCCGAGTGGCACGCGTAGGCGCACTGCACGTACTACGTTGCGGTCACAGTTACAGTTGTTATACTTATACCTGTCCGTTATGGCGGAAAACGCAGGCACGTTTCAAGAACCCGTGTGCATGTGTAGAAGGGGTTCTTGACAGTTCTTGAACAAGGTCATCATCACGGTCATAAATGAGCACCAGCAGCTGGACCGGACTTGTTAATCGGATGCCTTCGTGATCACGGTTATGAGGAGTGCAGCTGGTGCAGCTCGCGCAGCTGGTGGAAATCCTGGATGCCTCTTGCGATAAAATGATCAATGATGCCTCCTGTCATGGACGTGGCAGCGAGGTCTTTTGATGCCCTATCCACATCCAAGCCGTCTTTCACGCAGTATAAGGACCAAGCTTTGTTGCCAGGTCTTGATAAATCAATGTTGAAGTCACCGGTAATGATGAGGGGCCTGGTTCTCTCGGCAGGTTTATTGTAGGAAGCATTGACCCCGGTTTTTGCGTGGACCACGTGGACGAGTGGATGGTAGTTGAGCGTCTTCCAGGGGTGTTCTGTCTTCAGCTTCCTTACTTTTCTTGCGTCCGCCGCGGTGGTGTAGCGGTTACGGTGCTTGTCTGCTGACCCGAAGGTCCCGGGTTCGATTCCGGCCGCGGCGGTCGCATTTCGATGGAAGCGAAATGCTAGATGCCCGTGTACTGTGCGATCTCGGTACACGTTAAAGAATACCCGATGGTGAAAATTTCCGGAGCCCTTCGCTACGGCGTCTCACATAATCATATCGTCGTTTTGGGACATAAGACCCTAACAATTATTGTTATTATCACTTTCCTTGCGTATCAATGTCTGTGTTCGCGGCTACTGTGTTGGTTGAGACTTTGTATCACCTGTGGCACATATCCGCTTAACATGAACTCTCGTTTACGGGTATGTGCCACACGTGACTGAGAGAAAGGGTTTCGTGACGTACGCAACAGGTATTTTGCGTTATTCATGTCTTGACCAGTGAATCGTGTTCGTCATACATTGATCCCCTGCTATGCCAATTTTGGTATATGAGAAGTTATGGAGACGACCAGGAGAGCGCCAAGACGTAGGCGGCTAGATAGATAGATACGTAGATAGAAACGGCCAAAGTGCCTGAGGTTCGTTAAGAAATGCTTCGCATTTAAAATTGCGGCGGGTTCCACTCATTTCAGGCATCGGTTTGATCGAAGCCATTCATCGAGTAGATGCTTATGCTGCATGTTTTTTTGTTTTACTTTACTTTATTTTATTTTTCTTTCTTTTTTTTTGGCTTTGAGCCAGGCGTTACGAGGTGGATGGGCGTATTGGCGTAAATTGAATAGTTGTGTGAAGATTGTGGGCTGACCAGGCGCGTCTAGGACACTGGCGCCTTAAGTGTAGCTTACGGTCTGACATAAGAGCAGCACAGATGTCAATTTTATTGGAAAGGACTGCAAGCTGCGTTGTGATGCTGTGCATGCCACAACTACCGGGGGCGTCGCCAAACATTGTTTTCGCGGCGGGGGGTGGGGGGGTGGGGGTTCAACCATACTTCATGTATGTTCGCGCGTGCGTTTGTATGTGTGCGATTAGTATACGCAACCAAGATTGAAAATGTCCGGTGGGGGGGGGGGGGGTTGAACTGACCCAACCGCCCCTTGGCTACGCCCCTGACAACTAGTGACCGTTTGCGCATTTTTCGGGGGTCGAGAAACGCTTGAGTGTACTTGATGAGTCATAGGAGTCCACATTAAATGTTCACTTCATTGTTATCAATGCAGCCACAATTGACGCTACCCGCACATGACGCCTATATAGCGTCTTTTCCCCAGGCAGCTTGAAACATGAGAGGCAAGAAGAAGGTTCGACTTATTCTCCGATGGGAATCATTGTTCTTGCGCCCGTTGGGATTTTTCCCCTCAACGAAAATGACACCGACGACGGATTTTCTGCGACACGGGCTACTTGACGCCATCGCGTTAAGATTTCGAAAGTCTATTCTCGCCGTTTCTGGGTTATACTCGGCGACAACTTATCTTGGCATTGGAGCGAAGGCTCCAATGCCAAACGTGCGGGGCATCCGCACATTTGTGTTACTACGCAAGTAGTTCGGCATCTTGCAGCCGATTTCAGTTCCAGTTTCGGTTTCGCTTGCTCGCATCGTTAGAGCGTTTCGTACCGCGTATACATGCAGAATGGGAACATCAGTGTGCGTAGATGCATCCACCTACTGTACTGTATATTGTCACAGGGTTGTTACGTTGACGAAGGCAGCAGTGGGCGTGTCGAAGGTGAAACTCTATTTGGCCGAACTTGTGGGCGGGAAACGAGTCAGTCAGAGCGTCGTCTGTCAATAATTCTGACAAGTCGTAAAGCGTTTTGGCTTTTATACATGTTCTATCGAATGTTCCAGCGTTATCGTTGGTGGCCACATATTCTCTAGACTATTCGCGTACCGCGCGCAATCTTAACGGAAAGATCTAAAACAATCGTGACGCTTCTGGAACATCGCATCGCGGTCTGCGCGGAGCACTCCAAACAGTCCTTGCGGGTGAAGCCCGAAGACAACAAAATAAGACACATGGGAATATGATGAACGCCACCAAGCGCACACCGCAGCCTGAATACGGTGTTTGCTCGATTGTAACGCGATCACGATTGTAACGCGAGGGGCGACTTAATAGCAAAAATTCGGAGAAAAAGCTCGCATTGCATTCGAATAAATACGGAATTCAAGTACCATGATGCCGCTGAATTGGGTTTAGATTTAAGGAGAGCTCACGCTTAATCAAAAAGAGACTGACGCAGATTATTTTATCAAGCTTCGCTGGTCACACACCTTCACAGAACGTAACGGCGACCGATGTTTTTCATTGTGTACATGCAGTGTGTAACAGGTATTGTCCATAACACCGATTGTCACTGGAAGAAAAAAATAAAGCATAAAAAATCGTTCATATCTTTTATTGCATTGTATTCAGGCGTCATTTGAAAGAGCACGAAAGCAAAAGGCAAGTAATTATATTTTAAAGCACAAGAAGGCATATTGCAAACAAAAAGACCAAAAGTTCTTGTTGCTCTAAATCAGGATTTTCCAGACGCTTCGTTAACAAATCAGTCTTGCCCAATTGACAAATCTCTTTACACTTTTGCAAATTAATCGTCACGTCCGACAACAAAAGCATTTCCACATAGGCTTTCAAGCGCAAATAAGAAAGCTTTTCAGCAGTGGGGAATACAATATTTTTGGGCACTCTGTGTCAACATATTGTTTTGCACTTATGGCAGAGAACGTGATAACCATAACAATTTATTGCTGACATTCATAACATTAATGCACTTGGGACATAGCACATGATAACCATTACAACCTTTTGCTGGCACTCGATGTCAACATGACATTTTAGACGTGTGAGTCATGACACAGAATATAACCATGACAAAGTTCAGCTGGAAATGCATGGCAACTGAGATTTCACACTTGCTACCATAGGTCGGCAAAAAAAAAAATGGAGCTCACTTACTCAAAAATATTTTGCTCCGAGAGCTCACTGCGACTCAGACTCACCAAATTTCCCTCATCCGGAATACCTAAACCTTTTCTCAACCATTCACTCGAGCTCAAACATTTTTTTATTTCAATAGAAAAGAAAATAACATCAGAAGGTAGGTTACATTACAGCCGACTGTCTGACCAACAAGACGAAAGAGGCCATAACAAGAAAAATGGAAACAAACAAAAAATAGAAAAAGAAAAACAATCAGCTGAACTATGCACATATGCAACATGCGTCGTACAACTTCGCACTTGCAGAGTCCCAGTGCAGAGTCTAGTACATAGAGGGTTGTGTCGCATAACACCTCAGATGCAGTCCACACAGCCAGTCTCCCATACAAGGACATATGACATGACTAGAAAGTATTCTCAATAATGCAATGCTATGAAAGTAAAGAATCGTGGCAATCGTAAGCAGTTCATTAAGTCTGTATCAATTAAAAAATCCAAATGAGCACTCATAGCCCGTCTTTTGTCAGGATTTGGCCATGGTACAAACCTTGCAAGTTGAGAGCGGTCGTTTGTCAAGAGTCTTGAGTCGGTCACTAAGTCGAACACGCTGTTCTTCATATTTCGGGCATTCTATAAGGAGATGCTCCACTGATGCATCAGAATTATCACAATGGTCGCTGGTATTGGTCGGCAGAATAACATTTCTAATAAACAAATCTAAACAGGCAAGAGTAGAAACACATTGATAACAAGGAAAGCCAGTGTATATTAACTCAATAAATGAGTAAATAAAACACAAATATGAATAGTGGTGTTACAATTTCAGGTCCCATTGCGACAGAAATGAAACAAGGCAGGAAGCGCCATTGACATGAGATCAGAAAGAAAAGGGAACCTTATTTTCAACATTTCAAGTCTCAACTAAGCAATGTGGTTCTCGCTGATGCAGCATATAGTGTTAACATTCACGATCAAGATAATTACATCCCAGCCACAGTGACGGTACAGTGCTTGCAATACCTGGCTGCTGACAGAAAAGACTCATGTTTGAGCGTGTCGCATTTCAATGAATGGGAAATGCCAGATGCTCGTGTACTTATATTTGGGTGCACATTAAACAACCCCCAGAGGTCAAAATGTGTAGAACCTCAAGCACAGCATGCCTCATAATCACAACGTGGTTTTGGCACACAAAATCCCAAAAGTCATTATCACATCACGATAACGTAATCAGAACATGCACGAAGTGCAACAAAAAATTACAGCATATCCACGGGTGAATGATGAAGAGATTGGGCGAAGCTCCTGAAGCAATCATGGTTACACCGTGAAATGTTCAGTGGTTTCGCCCAGCAGTAATCAAAGCGATACGCCGCTTTGATTACTGCTGCGCTCGCTTGGCGGCAGCCTCTCGAGCTCGCACCTCGGGATCCTGCCGACGAGCACGAGACGCAGCGGCCTTCCGCACCCGGCGCTCCTCGTCGTCCATGGTCCGCCAAGCAGCACGATCCGGCAAGCGCACTCCTCCACGTACGGCGACGATCAAGGAGAATGAGAGATAACGGGCGCAGCAGCCAATCTGAGAGCAGCGGCACCTATAACGCCATCTAGCGTGCATTCACCCAACCACCACACTGCACACATCTCTATGGGACAGCGCCATCTAGCATATCGTCACCGAACTGCAGTTTGCATGCATGTCTATGGGACAGCGCCATCTATTGAATGATACGGGAGACGCGACGGCGGGGAACGCCGGATGGAGCGACGACCGACCAGGTGATGCTATAATGAGCTTCGCCCCTAAAAGATCAGCAGATAAAATCACAATGAAGTGAATAAACGATCAAAATGTAAAGAAACAGCAGTGACCGATATTCCTCAAAAACAATATCACAGTTTCTGGTTAGGTACATGTGCAATCATTTGCTCGAAGCATTGGCAAGGCACACATGGAGATTTCACGGCAGTTCATCAGATGTCACGGCAGTTCATCAATTCCACTCATGTCGGAGCAGCTCGACACATCTAAAAAATTTGAGTCTATGCACAAAGAAATGATGAGACTTTCTGTTTGGCTGCCTATAATGTCATCACGCTCCCATGCCTCATGTTCAAGCCTCGTCACGTGAGTGCAGTCATGGAGCCAGTTCTGTTGGGTCACACTTGCGATTCCTTCCTGCAGCAGCTTCTCGACAGATTCAATCTTGAAGTCTGTGTTCCTTGAAGCAACATAGCCTTTGAATTGGCTCCATACAAGCTCTATAGGATTTAGCTCGCAGTGGTATGGAGGCAAGCGCACAACCTCATGCCCGGCAGCATTGACAAGTTTGTCAACCTGGTAAGCAAGGAAAAGATGCTTATTCTGCTTAACGAGCTGCAGCAGTTCGCTTTTCACTTGGTCATCTGAAAAAGGTATATTTTTCGATATCAACCAGGACAGGATTTCCGCTTTTATGGATGATGAGTTTGGCAGCTTCTCAACCTGAGCACTTCGATACGACGCATTATCCATCATGATCACAATGCGTGGCTTGATGTTGGGTAGCAGCTGTTCAACAAACCAATTCTGGAAACGCGAAGCATCCATCTCTGTGTGGTGATCACCAGCGCCCTTCTTGGCACGGAAAACTAGGGCGGCTCCATCAACAAAGCCTTCTGCACTTCCAGAATGTAAACCGATTAGGCATCCTCCTTTACCGCTGGGTGCACGGAAGCCAGTTGAGAGCCCTTGACGAAATGCGTCTTTCCGAGTCAACACGCTGGTGTTTGTCCAAACTGTCCCCTTTGTATGGCCGGCTTTTACCCAGGTCTCATCAAGGTAGTAGACTGTCCTGTAAAATAGAAAGCAGTCTTATTGTTAACAGCGCACTTTCACTCGCAAGAGCCCACTAAAAAGCAGACAACCTTCATCCGAGGTTATACCTCTGTTCAAGGGCAAAAATGTGCACTGAGAAAATCTATGTGAATACATATAACATACATAAGCTGGCAAACCTCTCTGTGAAAGAAAAGTTGTTTCAGGCTGCCAGAAGCGTAGCCAGAGGGTGGCACTCCGGGCCTGTGCCCCCCCCCCCCCCCCCGAAATTTTCTTTCTTCCACGGAATACAGAGCACAAATTGACACTCGACCACATAGTCCCACCCGGCCCCAAGCTCAGACGAAAGTGGTGTAAAAAAATTCTGCCTACGCCCCTGCAGGCTGTATATCAAAGCTGATGCGACCACGTCCCCAATCCCCAATTACGTGCGCAGCGTATTCGCTCAATAAGATCTACAATTCAGAGGGCCATCACTAGCTATTCCTTTCTCCAAGCCATTGAGATGCCTTGCTCCTACGCGGAAAAACGGCAGTAAGCCTTTTCAAACGATGCCACGGGAAATGCTGCAATACACAACGCTGAGTTAAACCTACACCACATGCAACGGAATCCTCAGCGAATACTATTATTTACGGTACAAGCGCAAGCATGAACAGCCACGATATCTTAATGGGGAATTTCGCTGCGACTTAAGCCAGCATTATGTAAGGCTTTCGATCACTCACGTCAATAGGACACGTTTGGCGATCACAAATGCAAAGTACAACCCATCGTTTTCGCTAACCAGTAGGTACACACGCATGCTCACCATTCGCGTCAACTTTTTTACCAACAATCAGGCGTAGTGAACAGAAAGTTTGCAGAAATAAAAAGAACGTAAGAACTTACCGTCGCTGCCTCCGCATTTCTCGGATGGTACTTTCGACGCCAAGCAAGGATGTCGTCCCTCTCGAGCAACGCGGAATTCCTTGTTCTGTTTGCGAAGGCGAACCCCAAGTCGTTCAGCATTCTTCGGATCGTACGAGTGCTGATGGTTGGCATTTCCATGTCAGGGTCGCTGATCACGTCGTTGCGTAGTTTCTCGACCGTAGGTATTTCATTGCGCATGAAGTAGCTGTGCATATTGCGCCGCAATGCTGCCAACGCAAACGTGTAATAGTGCGGCAGCCGCGTCTTGCCGGTGATGCGCTTCTCAGCTTGGCTAGAGAAATTCACTTTCTTGCGCTTTGGGGAGGCAAGTGGGGCTCGCAGAGCTTCAGCCTTGATTCGCTTAACTGTTCGCTCGCTCACTCCGGTGAGCTCGGCGACGGTCCGGCACAATGCGTTTGTAGACAAGTCAGGCTGACGGCGCCTCACTCCAGCGATGACATTGCATATAACTTGCTTCGTCTGATAGCCACTTTCTGTCACATTTAGAGTACAGCTTCTTCGGAGAACGAAACGGCGACTTTGCAGCCGCACACGGTTCAGGCGGCATCGCGGACGCCGTGTTTACTGAGAGAGCAGGCGTGAGGAAAGCGTGGTGCTGTCCAAGAAATAAAAAAAGACAGAAAGAAAATTGAAGTTTACAATAACTTTTTTGACGAACGGCTTCCCATACTCGTTCTCGCTTTATAATGAAGAAATCTTTATTTATTCGAGCTAGGTAACTTTTCCAATTACAAAATAAATGTAGGTACTATTTCATGGCGCGCGCGCATGCAAGCACTTTGACTCTGTAGCTTCCACAGTGGTGCCACGAAACGTTGTCGCCGAGTATAGTACAGGGCCCGTATTCTCAAACGATCGCAAAAGGCGATAGTATCGCGTTTGGTGACGCAGAATTTGATGCGTTCAATAAGTAAAAAAAAAAATTGGGCAGATCCCACGTACCGTGGGAGTCGATGTTATGCGAAGCATGCTGCGAGTACGTGACTTTGGCGTAACTTTTTTACTGAGCGACACGTTACAAAATGATACTAAAGATTTCTATAAGTTTTATACGCATACATATATATGTTGAAGAGCCGCATATGTGTTATATATGCGGCATATGTGTTATATATAACCGTAAACAACTGGTTATATACCAGTTGTTTACATTTGGGTAACGCTGCCAATGGTAACGTGGGTATTACCAACACCAGAAGCGGTAAGCTGATATGTAGTGCTTATAAGTGTCCCGAGAACGCATGCACGTTTCACGAACCCGTCTGCATGTGTGCAAGAAGCTCTTGACAGTTCTTGAACAAGGGCATTATCACCGTGATCAGTGAGCACCAGCAGCTGGTCATGACTTGTTATAGGATCCGGTCGTGATCGTGGTGACGAGGGGTCCATGTGTAGTGAAGTATGTGGTATAGTAGAGCTGTTGGAATTCGTTTATGCCTCGGTCATTTCGTCGACAAATTGTCTGTCGACAGAGTCGGCGACAAGTCGGAACCTAAAGCCACCCTTCTCGTTGGGGAGGTATAGGCCGTCGAGGCTGGTAGACCTGGATAGTGCTACGTAGACAAACATCAGTGGATGGTGTTTGTCGTATGGGTAGACTACCTGGGCGTATGTGGCCTACGTAGCCTAGTCTACAAAGCGGCCGTCAATCAATCTGGCATCATCCTTGGTCAGCATGAGGCCATCGCCCAGCGTCGTAAGAAATGAAGAGGACACTGCGTCGCTCTGGTGGACGAAGTGCATTTTACGGTGCGGTGATGTGGATATCATATGTAACTTTCAATAATATATTTCTTCGGGGTCGAGCAATGCTTCAACATAGCTTGCTGAATCATAGGAATACAAACGTAATGTTTATTAGACTGCTATAAATGCGGAGCCAACACTGGAACTACAGATGTTAATCTGTATCGTAGAAGTACACATTGTAGGAGTATCATGTAGTGTTATTGCTTTCTTGTAAAATTAGATAGCCAGCACCACAAGCACAATTGTCGTTGCACCGATATTACGCCTGCGTAGGCTGTTTTAGTGGCGCAGCTCCTCTTAGTTTAACCTTGTCACGTCTCCGTTGTCCGGCGTAAACGGCAGTATCTCTGTCCGGCGTAAACGGCAGATGGCGCTGTCTCATAGAAGTACATACAAACTGCAGTTCAGGGACGATATTCTAGATGGCACTGTACACAATCTGTGTCGTCATCACCATTTCTTGTCTCATTTCCTAGATGGCGTTGGTCCAATAGAATTGTGTGCAATATGGCGCTTGTGTGAATCGACACTAGATGGCGCTAGAAGTGCCGCTGCTCTCCGATTGGCTGCTGCGCGGGCTGCGCGGGCTGCGCGGGGATGCGCGGGGAGCGAGCGCCTCTCTCATTCTCCTGGATCGTCGCCGTACGTGTCGGATCGATGGTGGAGCATGAACGATGCGCAGCGGCGGGCGCTCGCTTGGCGGCAGCCAGGCGCATCCTAGATGGTGCGCTCCAAGGACGCCGCTGCGACACGGGCTCAACGAGAAGCCGATCTTGAGACCATAATTGCTTCAGGAGCTTCGCCCAAGCTCTTCATCATTCACCCGTGGATATGCTGTAATTTTTTCCAAAATACTTTATAGACCTGGCGCGGCTCTGTGGTAGAATACCTGATTGCCACGCAGAATGCTTGGGTTCGATTTCTGCTGGGATCCTAATTTTCATTCTTCCCATTCGTTGAGTCAACGCTGCCGATGTTGGATTTCCTTAACGCTCTAGCATTTAAGTTACCAATATCTGTTGTCGCCGTTCCTGGGTAGAGATAAACTGTCAATAACCTGTGGCGCATACCCGTACACCGCGGCCCTTGGTAAACGGGTATGCGCCACACGTGTCTAGTGGAAAGGGTTTGACGACGTACGCGGCAGGATTTTAACGTTATTCATGCCATGACCCGGCAATCATATTCGTCAAATCCTCTTACCCTCCCATGCCAATTTTGGTCTACACCAAGTTAAGGAGGCGATCATGAGAGCACCCAGACGCAGGCGGCTAGATAGATAGATAGATAGATAGATAGATAGATAGATAGATAGATAGATAGATAGATAGATAGATAGATAGATAGATAGATAGATAGATAGATAGATAGATAGATAGATAGATAGATAGATAGATAGATAGATAGATAGATAGATAGATAGATAGATAGATAGAAACGCTCAAAGTGCCAGAGGTTCGCTAAGAAATGCTTCGCATTTAAAACACTTGCCTGTGACGTCATTGTTGCAACTGGCCGTTGGTAATACGAATGTCTCACAACATAGGAGTGAGCGCACCGTGCCAGCGCAGAGCAACCGTGCAAGCGCAGAGCAACCCGAGTGCGGCGTTTTCGAGCGTGTGCTGCTGTGTCTACGCAGTGGCCAGGCTAGGCCGGCTTGGCTGCGGCTACTTGAAATATAAGAGGTGTTCAAAGTGCTTTCAACGTTTTTTTGTTCGATTATTTAATGCACAGCATAATATTTACAGAATGCAACTTTGCATGAAACGTATTTTCGTTGAGAGTTTAACACGGCGTACTCGCAGCGACATCGTGTCAAGATCTCCAGATGTTGCCGGCTCACGATAAGCCACGCGAGCAACGCACGGTTCATGTTCCTGGGACGTTCAAACCACGAAAAAGCACGCGCTGGCAAAGAACGAGTGCTGATAACACCCCAAGGTAATGCTCGATGAAAGCTTCAGCGTAAAAAATGCTGCGTATATATCCACCGAGGATTGAATACTAGAAGCTACCGCCTACGTCACTGAAATGCCAGACTTCACCACGAACCGACGGTTAACGGTGCCTTCGTTTATTGCAAATATGTCGAGAGCACCGTCGAGCACCATGACGCAAAACTGACGTCGGCGGAATTACCAGATGGCGCCCTAACTTTTCCGGTTTGCTCAATAGCCAATCAGCGCGCACCAAAGGCGATACTTTTGCGATTGTCGCTTTTTGAGAATACGGGCCCAGACTGTGTCTGGGTTGATATAGACCTGTGGTACATACCCGCATTCCGCAAGCCGTGGTATGCGGGTATGCGCCACATGTGGCGCAGGAAAGGGTTTTCACGGCGTACGCCGCCGTCACGTTACTCATGTGATGACCTGTCGGTCAGATTCGTCACACACTGATGTCCTCTTATGCCAATTTTGGTGGAAACCAAGTTGTAAAGGCGAACATAAGAGCATGAAGAGGCAGGCGGCTAGCTAGCTAGCTAAATAGATAGATAGATAGATAGATAGATAGATAGATAGATAGATAGATAGATAGATAGATAGATAGATAGATAGATAGATAGATAGATAGATAGATAGATAGATAGATAGATAGATAGATAGATAGATAGATAGATAGATAGATAGATAGATAGATAGATAGATAGATAGATAGATAGCGGTCAAAGTGTCTTGGGTTCGCTAATAAATGCTTCTCATTTAGTATTCTGCCATATGGTATACAGGAGAAAACAATCTGTGGCCTGTTCGTCTACCAGCTGGCGCAGAGGTGGCTGCTCACTCACAGAATAGATCGAGTAAAAAGGGCGTCTTTTTGTCCCACAACAATAATCGTCATTTATTTTGCCTTCCTTTCCTTGCATTATCGCCGCGCTCCCGGCACTTTCTCGTCACGATCGGCATGTGCGCTATCAGCGTGACATAGCGTTCTTTTTAGGAAAGTGGACAGCGCCGAGTTTTCAAGAAAGGAAACGCAAGCAAGCTAGATGACGATTATTGTTGTGGGACAAAAAGATGGCCCTTTTTACTCGATCTATTCTGTGAGTGCACGTAACGAAAAGCTACTCGTAGCATGCGCTGTACAGCGGGCACTTTCTGCTGAAGGTCATTCTCTTGTACGCATTTTCTACTTGCCACTAGTTCTCGTGTGTGCAGAGGTGCAGAAAGAAGGCAAACGTTGGAACGTCCACTACTGAAAGGTCATGCACGTTCACCCCACAATCATTCAAGCAGACCTCCATAAAGGGATACTCCTTTGTGAGTGGGCTCATTAGGTCCTTTGGAAAATAGGTTGAATGAAAAAACAGCATTCGATTTTTTGTTACGTTGTTATTGTCACACGAGGAGAATTCCCTATTCATTGAAGGACTTCATGGTCTGTACGTTCAAGGACTACGTTGATCAATTCGCAAAATGTTCGTGCATGCGAGCGCGCAGCGCACTTCTCGACCCGTACCAAAGCCAAGTTTCTCCATGGCAAGCATGGAGGCACCTTAGGATAATTGTGTTTCCACAGCTTGCATGCACAGGGCATTGCCCTTGAAAGTTGCGTAAATGTTACCGCGAAGGGCATGCTCAGTTTTTCATGTCACTTTGTGCTGCGTTGAAAGCCTCAGCATGAATACGCGCGATAAATTAATGCATGCTTGATGAAGATTGTTATTCCAAACTTGGCACGCCAGGTGATTCAAGCACCGTCCTTGACAGAGCAGCGCCTCTTCCAAGTCTGGAGCGGCCATGCGTGTTGGCTCGCTTCACCAGGCCCTGCAGCTGGCCGTCGGGATTTGCCCGTTTCCTGTATTCAAGGAGTTACAGAGCACGTAGGCTCAGGTACAAGCCAAAGGGCTCAATTAGGAATGTGAATTTATTTGACGATTTTGTGCGAGCAGTAGCAGGACGGCATACGAACTACGTTGCGTGCTTTAGTGCAGTGGCTCTGGGTGTTAAAATATTCAGTGGGCGCATCGTGTCGGCTTAAATACGTTATTTTTGGCCGTGCAAGAATGTATCGTGTTAGCTTAACTAAGATAAACGCCGGCGATTGCGCATAAGACTTCCTCACATATGAGAACGTTAGCGCTTCCCGAGACTGGTCGCAGCAAACTCCCATCTCACGAATACGACCAAGACAACGCGATTGCCAAAAGCTTAAAGCGTGTAGCTAGACTCTCACGCCAAGAATCAGCAGCCTGATGAGTGACACAAACTGGCGTGCGGCACCCTTTCAGGCGCGAAATTCTCAACATTGACCGCCAAAATTGGCTGTATTATTATGCACATAACATAAGTATAACTTTAGGGGCTACAAAATGAAATTCTGTGATTGCTCTTCATTGTACACATCAAGGGTCGTTTCGCCGCACATTACAATGCGGCGAAACGCAATGCAATGCACAGCCAAGCCAATGACCTGTAATTACTAATGAGTAACATTCTTCCACGAGTGCAATTAAAGACAACTTCATTGTGTATTTACATGCTTGTAGCAATTTTAGCGGGCTTAGAGGTATTTCATCATCAATCATTCATTTTACTGTCTTATAACTTTTATGGGGTTGTATAAAACGCCCGATTGGAGCAACCGTGTAGTATGGTTTAATGTCCGGCTTGATTATACGGTTTGTATAAGCATTTTAGCGTCCTGATGCACCCTTTGCGGTTTAAGCGTGAAAGAAAGACTCGCAGACTCGCAGGAGAGCGCCGCTCTCCGTATTCACCTGCCCATAGCGCTGTATACACTTGTCCGCCTCGCTGGTACAGTGGTTACTGCGCCCGGCTGCTGACCGGAGAGTTGCGGGTTCGATTCCAGCTGCGGCGGTCGCATTTCGATGGAGGCGAATTGTTAGGGGCCCGTGTGCTGTGCGACGGTACTGCATGTTAAAGAACGCCAGAAGGTCAAAATTTCCGGAGCCCACGATTACGGCGTGCCTCATAATCATGTCGCGGTTTTGGCAAGACCCCGAATATTATTATTGTAGAGCTACAGCTTGCCCTTGTGTATATTGGTAATGTACATTGCGTGTTGCCGTGCTATCTTGTACGCAAGCCGTTCTGCATGGTCACTTTCAGTAGAATGTGTAAAACTCGGAGAAGCCAAGACGACTTGCGCGCCAACCCGAGTCAGTTTTCGGCTAGAAAGGCTGCATCTCTGTTGACAGTGCATCGAAACGCTACTCCCACGTTGTCCTTTCCGCTATTGTAGCGGAAAAGACAACGATTGCGAACTATGACAAATGTTACAAGCCAGGCTGTTATGCAGGATGGGCCGAGTTTGGCGAAACTCTAAATATATCCGAGCTCTGGCGACACGCCCTTTTGAACGCGCTAACAGTACGAAAATTAAAGGACATTTTGTAAATTCCAAAGTGTGGTCAGCGAAAGCCTGTGGCCATTCGACTACGCCGACGGACGCCGCCGCTGGACGCCACCGCCCCGTTGCGCAACGCGCGTTGGAAATAGCAACGCGCAACTGTTGCTATGCGCCGCTGTACCATCACGTGATTTCTGAGCGAGCGTGAGGGGAAGAGGCCACAGCTGGCACCGTGCCAGCGCACGGACGGACGGACAGACGGACGAACGCAAGTATGAGACATTAAAGCTTTTGCCTTAAAAGGTCAAATACACCCCTCAGAGCGCGCTGCGATCCATTCGTTACGATGGAACGCGGCGTCACGTCAAGGGCCGGTCGACAAAGTTGGGTGGTGTCTTCAAACCAAAGGACATCTAATTATTTCATTTGTTTGTCGTTCCACTGAGTGCAGCAGTGCACCCACGCATGAAAAGTGTCAATAACGATATTTTTAGAGGTACAGGCTGTTTAAAATAATTTTCAAGCGTTTAATGTCTGCACTAAGTATCCTTTACAAAAAAAATCATTTCCCGCTAAGCGTGTATCCACACGACGGAATTATCCGCGGAAATCTCGTCCGCGGACGATCGTTCCGCCACCCGTCCGGCTGGAAAGCACATCCAGACGACGGACGAAGCGAGTAGACGGACGCGCCGCAGGAAAAAAAACATGGCGGCACCGTCTGAAGCGAGAGCTGTCCGCTTCGAATCTTTAAGCTCTTCGTCGCGCATTGCGTGGGCTGTTAGTCCCAAACTGACGATTGTGTCGACTTTAGGTTTGTGTCCTCAAGCTTCGCCGGCAATGTATTCATGATAATTCGGTACTGTTTCCAAGCGCCGTACTCGTTTTCTGAGAGCTGTAGGCTTAGCGAGTACCTCTATTGGCAGAACATGAGCTCGGTGATCTGCGATAGCTACCGAATCTCAGCGGTCATAATATTGTGCGAATGCTTGCTTTTTTCTTTTTTTCTCTAGATGGCGCGAGCAGGGCTTCATGGCATACCTGCGGAGCTGATCAAATGCTTCGGAAACGAGGCAAGGCAGAAATTGGCGGACATCTTCTCGGGCATTATGACAGGAGAACCGATACCAGAGGATTGGCTCTGTGGCCGAGTAATCCTGGTGCCGAAGAGAGGAGGGGATGCAGGGCTGTTGCGTGAGTACAGACCGCTCACAGTTACAAGTGTGCTATACCGAACTTTCGCACAAATCTTAAAGACATGGATGAGCGGCTGGGCAGAACACGATGAGAAGTTGACTGAGCTACAGAATGGTTTCCGAAGCAGACGGCGCCTCGAGGACAATGTATTTGTGCTCACACAGGCTATCGAGATAGCACGCAAGGAGAATAGAGGGCTATACACTTGTTTTCTCGACGTCGCCAAGGCCTATGATAGCGTACCGCATGACCCGCTGTTTCACTGTATGACACAAATTGGCATGCCGAAGACATGGGTCAGTCTACTGCGCCGACTATACACGAACAATACGGTGGTTGCGTGCTTTGCCGAAGCTCAAGCTGAACCAGTGAAGGTGATGCGAGGTCTCAAACAGGGATGCCCATTGTCGCCGCTGCTGTATATGCTGTATACAGCCAGCCTGGAGAGGATGCTGCTGGAGGATGGAGGGTGGATTCTCGCTAGCTCACTCCTATGGCGGAACACCCGTGCCCTGGAGACTGCCGGGCTTGGTATATGCCGATGATATTGTTCTAATGGCTGACAATGTGGGAGACCTGCAGCATCTCGTCTCACTATCGGCAAATCACCTGAGCAAACTCGGATTGCGCTTCAACGCCAAGAAATCAGCGGTGCTGGTGTTCGCAGGCACGGACACATCTGCGGTGGTGTCGCTGCCGGAGGGTGGGCAGATTCCGTGAGAGATGAGTACAGGTACCTCGGTGTACAACTGAGCACATCGAGCCATGTCCTAGACATCCACGAGGAAAACATCCGTCAGACATCACGCAAAGCGGCGAACGTGTTGCGCAAGCGAAGTCTCTGGGGCTGCAACCGCTTCCTGCTGGTCCGAGAAATGTGGAAGTGTGTGCACGTCCCATGCCTCTCGTTTGCCAATGCTGTGCTGACCTTCCAGTCAGGAACTAGACAGTGACTGGAGCGAGGGCAGCGAGAGGTTGGTCGACTGGCGTTGGGCTGCCACGGGCGAGTTGCCATAGAGGCCATTCAAGGAGACGTGGGGTGGTCGTCGTATGAGGCTAGAGAAGCCAGGAGCAAGATCGCCTACGAGGGCCGCCTGCGTCTCATGAACGACCGCAGGTGGGCACGGCGCTTGTTCCGCTACACACACTTGACCGGAACGAGGATTGAATGGGCTGCTCGGTTGCACACCCTCCGCCGAAAGTTCCGGTTCTTCGCGAAGCCCGTGACGGCAACCAGGGAGTGCCAATGGGCTCGGGCCGTTTCAAGAACAAGTACGGGAAGAAGAAAACGAAAAGTGGCGGAAGGCGATGTGTTCCAAGACAACATTGACGGAGTACCGCAAGCACAAAAGTGTTATAGAAAGGAACGCATCTACGACACAAATGGGGTAGCGGCCTTTTGTTTGAAGCGCGGGCTGGGGCACTGCGAACACTTGTGTACCGCCGTCGATTCGACGAAGCTACCGACGACACGAGGGCTTTATGCCGGGTGTGCGAGCAGGAAGAGGAACCAGTCCCCCACCTTGTGCTACGCTGTACGTCCTTTGTGCCCCCGCCAGCGAGAGGGCACTACTCTGCCGAGGCACTGGGGTTTGCGCGCACGAGTGACACGGTGCCTGCACGCAGGCGATGAAACGGCTGGTGCAGTGAACTATGCAGCAGTTCGCACCACCAAAGCAAGGCTGGTGCGGTGGTGGCGAGCGACGCAGCGGCAGTGAATTAGCGTACAGACTTAATTACGGTGCTGTGAGTGTATGTATGTGTGTGTGTGTGTGTGTGTGTGTGGGTGTGTTTTCTTCTTTTTCGCTGGCTAGGGCAAATTAATCTTGCCCGCCCGATACAAAGGAAATAGCCCCAAGTCATCATCATCATCATAATCATCGAAAACACATTCATCGCTAGCAAAACTATTGAAAGTTTTTATGTTTTCCGTCTATGGCGCAGAGTTTCTTTTAAGTTGAAGATGGAGTTCCGAAAGAAAGCGGACGATTAGCTGCAATGGCTGTGCATTACCAGAATTAGACGGTGAAGCGCTCTTCTTTACTCCAAAAAGATCTTGTTGGCAAAAGGACTACAGCATCTGGGTATACAAACACCAACTGTACGGTGAGATTTTGGTTAGCGACGCCGAAGAATACAGGAGGCTGCTGCGAGTGTCAAGAGAGCAGTTTGTTCAGTTGCTGTCGCTCGTGGGACCTCGCATAGAACGACAGGACCCCGTGATGCGGCGAGCCATATCAGCGGAAACAAGGCTGCAGGTCGCGCTACGGTACCTTGCTTCGGGCAAGTGTCGCACGTCTGTGCATTTCTACTCAAAACATAGCTCCTATTTGTTGCATCCGAGACTGTTCAGTTTAACCTACGCGCAGACTTGGAGAGCCTCGCTTTTAGAGCCCGGCATTACGTTGTGTGTTGGAAAACGCCTGCAAGGTCTTGAATATAGTAGATATCTGCCAACAATAAATAAATCTTCATCGGCTAAATTACGAAACCATACGAGAAAAAGAAAAAAACAGCGCTTGTTGCTAGACCTATAATGGCAACCCTTGGCTAAATCTGTTGTGGTATTCCGCGCGAATCCGAATGCGAAAAAGAGCTTGGCATTTTCCGTCCGCGACGTCCGCGGACGAGGCACGGATGCACAAATCCGTGACGCGGGTCACGTGATGCGCCGTCCGCGCCGGAAAGACGGATTCGGTACGTCGTGTGGATACAACCCTAAAGGGGAGCCTGAGGCGATGCGAAGCCGGAGCACTTGCCACGATCGCGTTTCGTTGGTGTTCTTTGGGCATGCTACCGACCTGGCGTCGTGGAAACCGAAGAGGAACGCTACGCGCGTCTTGTCTTCCCTCTAGCCTGGCCGTTAATTCTCACAGGGCGAACGGGGAACGCAGTCGGCAGGCTTGCGAGAGGGGAGCAGCGTAAGAGAGGAGAGAGAGGGGGAGGGGACGGGCATGCGCTGGTGCTCATCGTGGCGTTGCGCAGGAGAGAATTTCGGTATGTCTAGCTCGCGTTTCAGGAGGAAGAGTGGAAAGGGGGATGGGAGAGGGAAAGGGGAGAGGGAAAGTGGAGAGGGGGAAAGGGGAGAGTGGATTTGGAGGTGGGGAGAGGGTATGCGCATGCGCAGTAAGGGGTGGTCACGCCGCACACCACCACCACCACCGATTGAACTCCGCATAACATACTTCGCATCTAATAATCAGCACCATAGCCTCTGAGATTAGCTCCGGCAGAACGCCTTGCAATCCGCGGCCGGAGCTAATCGCTGACGCCACGTGTGTAATGATCATGGTCGGCCTGTCCATTCTAGCGCGTTGCTCTCGGTCGGCGCCGCACCCTTCTTCGGTCCTCTTCTTCATCGTTTGTTCGCTCCCTGAGCACGTGCGCCCGTCTCATTTGATGATTAGTTGAGTGGTATACATAGCTAATTAAGTGAGCACATGCTAATGGCCCAGCTGATAAGCCATGTGATGCTAAAATCGCGCTAAATAAGCCACATCTTACTAAGACCATGCTAATTAAAGCCGTGTAATGATAAGAATGTTCCTAATTCAGGGCCATGTAAATAACACGATGCTAATTAGGCGCGCGCTGTTCAGAAATGGGCTAATTAAGACTTAGAATAACAGAGAGCTGAGCTAGTTGGTAAGTATTCATGCTAAATAGACAGGGCGTGCAAACACGGACACAAGAAAGAAGTCAGTGACACCACAAACGCCGACTAACACTGAAGAGACGCACAAGGGCGGAAAAGAAAGAAGGCACGAAAACTTATCTGCTCATGCCCATGCAACAGGCGAACCTATCAATCCGGCACTGGTGGCGGTCTACGTGGAAGATAACTGTTAAGGCATTTGATTCATCTTTATGCCAAGTTAATCGACGGTTGGCTCACGCATGCGCTACCACTATTCTCGATATGCGCCGCTTCAATCACCAGGCGCGCTTCCTTCATTTCTATGCCGGTACAACACTGCGCATTCATCGAATTTTGGCGTGCACTTACAATCGCGATAATGTAAAGATAGATTAGAAGGTGAGCCCCCTGTTAGTGATATATTATGTTCCAACAATCTCTGGTTAATGCATCGGCCCGTCTGTCCTATTCGAGAATCGAGAATCCGGCACGGTTCTCCAGAAGCGCAGCGACTGCGTTCTTGTTCCGTCCCAGATTTTGCTCCAGTGTTTTCGTTATGTTCTGCTTGCGATCTCCCAAGTAATAAACCATAGCCCGTGCATGAGTAAAACTCGCCAAGCTGTGCTGATACTCCCACAACTAAGCTACTCAGCTGCTCTGTGCCGAACATTTAGAATATTCCCGCGACTCACACGATCGTTTCATCAGCTGAAACTTTGGATACACAAAATCGATAAAAAGGAAGAGATAAGTTGACTGCGCTGGGAATTGAAGGCTCACAGGAAACTTTCCGCGTCGTGCTAAAGCTTTTAGCCAAGAAAGATATAAAGCGATACGCGGGCCTTCGGTCGTCGAGCGACAAAAAGGGAGTGAAGCTTCATTCAGCGCCTGCTTACAGAAGTAAAAGATTTGTCAGCGGCGCTTCTTTCTTGCACTGATTGTCTTGTGTAAGTTCAGCTGAAAACTCGGTTAGAACGCTTCTTTATTTGACTGCATGAATGGTACGAAGAAGCACGGCTGCAAATGAGAAGCAAATTAGGGTGGCGTATTGGCGAGCTGTATTCGCCAGCGCGTGAAGGCGGCGGTGCTGGTAACGCCCGAATTTTATGTAACTTCTCTGAAATTGAGAAGCTGCTCACATCCTTAATGTGGTTTCAGGTGAGTGACGAATACAAACTTGCGCACATATAAAACTGTATGTTGGACCTTGCCATGTATTTATCGCCTATTTTGCGGCGCCTAACTTTTAGGCTGATCAAAAACAAGCGCGTGAGCAGGAGGAACATTCTGGCTACTGAACAGCTGAGTAGCTTAGTTTTGGGAGTTCCTGCACGGCTTCAAGATTTCACTGATGCACGGGACAAGGTTTATTATTTGTAAGATCGCATGCAGAAAAGAAAGAAAACACTAGGAGCAAAAGCTGGACGGCACAAGACGCTGTCGCTGCGCGTCTCGAGAACCATACCGCATTCTTCATTTGCATTCGTATAAGTGGGAAGTTAATAATAATACCTGGGGTTTAAGTCCCAAAACCACGATATGATTATGAGACATGCCGTAGTGTAGGGCTTTGGAAACTTCGACCATCTGGTGTTCTTAACGTGCACCTAAATCTAAGCACACGGGCCTCTACCGCTTCGCCCCATCGAAATGCGACCGCCGCGGCCGGGATCAAAACCGCGACCGGCAAGAGGAAGTTAGCTTCACAGCAAAGCAAGCGCGGTTACTGACGACGGGGCGAAGGCCCCCACCTGCCACTCTCACTGCGCTTGCGCGCTACTTCTCCAAGCGCCCGCGAGAGCACTCCGCAGAGCGCTGGCCGCACGGTGCGGTTTTCAAGGTGGAAGTGGACGCCTCTGTCTCTGTACGCCGACTGGATGAGGGTAGCTGAACAGCATGCGGAATTCATATAAAGGGTAAAACTTCGAGAACTTCCACCATGTAAGCGGAAGATTATTTCTACTGTTTCACCGCAAAATAACTTGCTAGTCCTTGGAGGAGCTGCCTTAGATGATAGTCAGTGCAAAACCCTAGCCTTAGGTCCTAAATACTGTTTTAAGCCTAAGCTGAAACCAATAGACGCGTAAAGTTTGCCGCGTACAGTCACTAGACTCGTTCCTGAAGAAGAGCGCTCCCACTGCATTTCAGACTGCGTTGCTAGTATCAAGGGTTCTAATATTGCATCTCAAATGTCCTGATCCTATCCGGCCTTTTGGTTAATTAACTGTGTCGAGAAGAAACTCAGGCCAGTAATTTCAGATAAGGAAGGGTATTTTGTATTATGCCGGACAGTTTTGTTCTCAGAAAAGGCATTAACAGCCATAGAAAAGAATTTTAGGGACGGTAAAACTTAGGCATCAAGTAGTTAGGCAACGTGCTGTCGACCTTTTGTTAAGACATAACGTTGAGAGAATAGCTTGTAATGTCAAGAAGGCTAAATCACTTACTTTTAGATTTCTTTTTTTCAGCCAAAACACATAAGAACGAGATTACCGTTTCGAGCAATCCTTTCAGAACAAGGCACCTGGCAAGTCGCTGTATTTATAGGTATTTGCAGAAACTGCTTAACCTCTTTGAGTTTTCAGACCTTTTTCGTATGCGTAATTCTCAGGCGCCAGTTCAGTTCCTCTCAGAGGAGAACCCCCGGCTGTTGTAAAGGTTTTAGTATGGAGATTGAAGACCTGCATTACTCTTTGCCGGCATGAGGACTTATTAAATTGTGTTAATGAATGTAATAATTAACAAGGGCACGAGACGGTTTTCACCGATAAATGTGGTGTTTCCTACCGGAGCATTTCTAGAAATTCTTAAGGTTTTTCGTTATGTGGACGATTACTTGATTTTTTGTAGTGGTGAGGACTTTGAAACGGTGGTAACTTCAGTGAGCGAAAATTTGGATTAAAACGGAGGAGGGCTGAACTTTACTAAAGAGGTGCTTTAGAATAATGGAATACCATTTCTAGACATTTCCATAACGTTCCAAAAGAACCACGTGTGCTGGACGTATTCTCCTAGTTCTTCGAAAAACGCTGTTAAATTTTTCGTCGAAGCACTCGAAGGTTGTAAAGAACGGCATCGCCATGTCCTGCCTTAAATCAGCCCTCACCAAGTCGTGTGAGCACAAAATGAGTGATAGCTTTAACGCACAGGTTACGCGTCTTTTAGATGTACACTCAAAGAAATATCCGTAATCTGCCTATAGAAAAGCGGGTGTGTTCCTCATAACAATTAACTGACTCTCACCCTTCCGCAGAAAGCACGGATATATCACTAGTAGACCGGTAAAATTGGGCTGCATAATTTAGCATAAGGACGCTCTCTCCATCATGGCGGATTACGGAAGGCAAGTAGATGATTACATAACAAATGATCCCTCTGTATGCCGATCAAATTCGACTGTACTGTTCAACATATGGATGCTCCTTCCATCATGGCGAAACCTGAAGCAAATAGGTAATTACAATACAGATGATCCCTCTGTACATAAATATACATTCGTACAATTTTCCCTAACGTATATGGTCGTCACGTACCACCGCTATACGAATTCGAGCCTGCTACTGATGTTACTGTACAAAACTGTATTCCCTATTTCTGCGCCAAGCAGTATTTAGAGGTTTTATTCATCATATATCAAACTGCAGAGGGCGCACTTGCAATTATCAATCACCGTCCACCGTCCGATATAATGTTGTAACGGCAATATTCAGCCGTGGCTGGCCGTAGCCTTATCGACGCGCGCGCGCGCTGCTCGATTGGGCTCAACCTGGCTCAACCTGCTTTGTTCTTCCAAGCTCGGCGGCGTGGCTCAACGCTGTGAGGTGAGTGGCTGACTTTCCAAACTTTTTACCTTGTACTTATAGCTCCTACCGCTAAAATCAATCTGTTGTCGCATACGCACGCTCGCGCCTAGGAAAGGCGGGAAACTATATAGCACAGGCGCTGGACGTTTTTTGCTACGCTTTGATGTCCGCACTGTGCAGGTATAATTATTAATTATAATAATTCCTATCTTTGCGGTAGTATTGTATATGCTGTTTTTAGGTGGAGTGCTTAATGGGTGTAGAAAATGCAGCATTAATGAAAAATCGCCAAGTGGTTGGGATGTATGTGCCACAAAGTTCGCATTCCTAGTTTGGTAGTTATCACGTCGTGATCATTGTTTCTCCGCCGTAGTTGTATTACGCCATATTTTGCACATGCGCCGCGTATTAAGGAATGTAATATGAGGTATGTGATCCAGGAAAACGTAGCGTGCGACAGCATCTGCATGTTAATGGTTCATGACTTGTTACAGGCATCTCTGGCGGCGGCGTACAAGTTGAAGTTCACGTGGCACAAGTACACAAGGGTAAGATTTCTTTTTATTTATATCGTCATATTGTTGGTCGTGGTCTCGGAACCGCGTATTGACGTAGTTCCGAGACCTTGTCTCAAAGTGGCTTCTTCGTCACGCTGGGTGGCCAAGTTGTGCCGCCAAGTCGAGCTGAGCAGTGTGGTCTTTAAGCGCATTTTTAAAAATTTATCCATTCTGGGCTAAACCAGGCCCGTAGCCAGGAATTTTTTTCGAAGGGGGGGGGGGGCACTTGCTGAAAACCTTGACTATTTGAGAAAGAAAAAACGCCTATTTTCATGATTTATTTTCAATGTGTGACCATGCATCATCAAATTTCGGGGGGGGGGGGGGGGGGGCGAGCCCCCTGGGACCCCCCCCCCCCTGGCTACGGGCGTGGCTAAAACACATAATAATATTTGGGTGGTGTTGTTAGAAATTAAACATTGTTTCTTTTATAAGAAGATACGAGAGCAGTGGGCCACGCACAAAAAAAAATCTGGCAAATCACATGTACATGTGGTATCGATGCAGTGTGATGCGGTCAGAGAGGACCTGCATTGTTTGGCTTTCAGACAAATCAAGGCATTCATTCAATGACATGTCGTTCACTATTGGATACTTGGCATGCATGCATGCCTGCATGTTCATTCTGGTATGTACCATGCTAATGAAATGTATATGCTGGAATATACCACGCATGACTTTTCATTTATGTTTGTCATACTCGTACTGTGCCAGTTTTGGTATATAACAAGCTAATGAAACATGTGCTAAAGCAACAGCACTTTCATGTGAATCATGATGTTACATGACATGCATGTTATGATTTTTATGTTACAACCAGTCCCTTGCATTCGTCATGTACTCATATCGTGCTATATCAATTTTGGCATATATCAAGTTAATGAAATGGCCACTAGCACAACCAAGGCCGCATCATGTAAATCATCACATACATGACATGATTTTCATGTTACAACCAGTCATTTATGTTCACCATACACTAATGTAGTGCTGAAAATTCCCCCAGAGCACCAAGACCATTTCATTGTAAATCATGACATATATGACATGCATGCGTGACATACGATTTTCGTTTTACAACCTATATTTTACATTCGTCATACACCCATGTCATGCCATACCATTTTGGTATTTATCAAGTCAACAAAACCGTGCCACGACGAGCAAGAATGTCGTGGGTGCCTAGATAGATAAATACTTTTAATGTGCGTCTGGTTTGCTAAGAAATGGTTCTCATTTTAGTATTTACTGTATGTCTTATTTTCTTCTTGTGTACGTGTTGTTTCTGGTGCCGAGTTTCACGGTGTTCAAGGTGCAGGGAATGCTTCGCGCGTGCATAGCCAGGAGGGAGTAGGGGGGGGGGGGGGTCTCAGCAGTATTATACCCCTCTGTGCTGGTGCATGTACTGCTAACTGTGTTGTGTGGTTCTGACTTGTGCTGGATCACTTTCCGGTGAGCCCTTTCTTTGTGCTGCCGGTGGCAGCAGCTGCAGAAATACGACTACCTGGCCTACCGTTCGAAATTCTGGGCACTGCCTACACTCCCCATTTGGGCCAAAATTACATTCCATCAAGTTAGGTGGCAGCTGCCGGATGGCAGGGAGCCCCGATTCATGAGCAGCCCATGGTAGAAATAGGTTACACACTTTCACCATCCTTTGAAACCATTCAACTTCGTTATTGTTCCTTCTCTGACAAGGGAGCAGCAACACTGACAAAAACTGGATTGCTCAGTGAGGTATTTGAGTCATGAGTAGAGGCCGGATATTTAGGCATTAAAGAAGTGTTTTAGGTGCGGAAAATAGGCAGGCAAAACAACTTTTTAGGCCTCCAATATCGTAAATATAGGTACAATAAATTTTTACGTAAATTGAAGTAATTTCCAAAAGAAGAGGTGCGTGACCTCTATTTATAACAGGAAAAACAAAAAATGTTATTGTTTAAGGTGCTACACAGGCAAGCAAAACAGTTGAATGTAGCCGTGCGATTGTCCCTTGTCCACGCACCGCTTTGCACGACACGGTCTCTCTGCTTATGCTGTAGCATGGTGAGTCAAGTGTTCACTGTTGAGGTCAACACCACACCTCTGTGCCTTTCCTTTTCGGCATGACTGAGGAAGGGTAGGGCAAGAGGCAGTTACCCAGGTCGCTAAAAGACCAGAAGGAGGGGATTCTTCCTATTGACCGGGTTGAATCACGTAGAACCAGTTTGTCCCCTGGTGTTGAACACCTTAAAAAGTAAATTACAAACAAACAAAGCTGCATGCACAACACATTTTTCCTTTCTTCTTTTACTCTTCACTCTCTTCTGACGGCTCTCTGTTATTCCGCCCGGCGCGTCCCATTTCACTGCTGCTAGTGGTTGTTTCTGAGAGTTGGTTGAACTAGACGACAAGGATGAACCTCGTAGATTTCTGGACAGTCAATGTTGCACAGTAACATGAGTAACAGGCTCAAACTGCACCGGGAAAGCGGAACTTGAGGTTAATAGTGTTATATAGGTGCCAGTTCTGAATATAGGCATTGATAGGCAATGTAAAAACACTAAAAGCCCTCCTTAGCCTCTAATTCATGCTCATATATCAAAGTGGCACGATAGGAAATAAGGAACAAAATAGGCATTCGCCAAATATCCGGTCTCTAGTCATGGACCAAATAGCTTTGTAAAGGCCTCCAAAAATGCTAATTCAATGAGATGAAATGCTTGCCCTCAGCTACATGATCTGCTCTGAGGAGCGAACTTCACCTGACAACATGAGAGTCGCTGCTGTTGACAAACTCAAGCTACACCGCAGTGAAAAAAATTTGCAAGTCGGCTTTATGCTTTATGCAAGGTTCGTTTTACAGCCAAAAAGGAGTACATAGACAGGTTCCATCTGTTTCGATTGAAAGTGCACTAGAACAACAAACGCTTTTCATATATTGCTGCAAGACTGTCATTCCTCATAGTCATGTGCAGTGATGGGCTCCAGGGAGAAGAGGGGAGGATATGCCTGCAGCATAAAGAAAAACGTGGAAACAGAACGTTGGGGGCGAGTATTGAATGGGAAACAATAGATCGTTCTGCTAGTCTGACCGAGGTTATTAGCTGATTGCCACGATGGTGAAGGAGCTAGTAAAGTTAGTGTCTTGGGCGAGTTAGCAATTCATATCGGCATGATCGCACGGTGCATACGAAGCACGACAGCAAAAACAGGACTCAGTGCCTGTGTTGTGCTCTCTCCTCATTCTATTTGCGAGGTACAATCATGTTGAGTTGCTTGAGCGTTTGCCTCCAACACTCGAATTCATGTAATGTACTGATATAAACGTGATGCATTGAATTGTTCGAGATGCCTTTCCACTTGAGCATTGAGCGTCATAAACACTTTTGCACTTGCCAACTGCATTTAGCCGCTATGGCCTTTAAAAGGTTAATTCAGTGCTTCATCTCGTATTGCTCAGGATTATACCTGTTCATGGTATGGCCACCTGTGAGCCAACATGCAAAAACCGCAACCGGCGTTTTCGAAATGCGACACCTGCAGCTAGTGTGAACAAAGTATGATAGAATCTTAACTTTTCTTACCTGAGGGTGGGAGCCACACGCTGACATCTAATAGTGTATCTTATTTTACTAAATGCCGACTGTACTCTCACATAATCTCTAAATATCAGAACCTCACCCTGTGATTGACTACAGTGTTTGGTTGACATAGATTGCAAGAGTATCCGTGAATTGCCTTGGACCGCCCGTGGACTTCATCTAGGAAACCGTGCTGTATCTGTTTATTTGTATTGTAAGGCATATGGCTGCAAAAAAAAAAAAAAAAGAACGATGCTTCTAAACTGCTTAGCTGGTCCAAAAGTGGCACGCAAAATCACAAGACAGATGGAAGTCGTAGCTATCAATAAACACAGAAATTCATGATTGAATTATGCAGAAATACATTGCACCAGTCCAAATTCACTTGATCTGAGAAGTGCTGCCACGGCGCAGGTGGAAAGCTAAAGTGTGAGGCCCGTTCACTCATCTCGGCAGTTGATGCAGTTTACACACTTTTCCTGTGAGTGCTTGCGAGCCTGTTGGTGGTGCTTCCATGCTTGAGAAAGGTCTGTTGCACATTTTTTTCGCCAAACTATGATGTTCCCTCAAGCTGATATACAGGCATCATCCAATCTGCCCTGTATACTGGACACTCTAAATGAAAGGAGTATAGTACCTAATATTTATGTGCTGTAGATGAAGTTCATGCCATAGTTCACGTGGCATTAGCTTCTACCTGGACACTTCTTCCTTACTTGTTTTCAAGAAAATGAAATAGGGATTCTGATGAGGAGACTATTGCGGATCAGAGTGGCTCTAACAACAGATGTTGCAAAAACACTTTTGGCTAATGCAATGACTAGCCTGTGAAAAGGGAAATTGCCATTCCCAGCTAATATTGCAGGCAGACTTGCCCACTTGTGAAAGTGGGTTTATGTCCATAATTGCGCTTGGTCATTTTCAGAAGCTTCACAAATGTTAAGCTGGCTCACCTTATTTTTGTGTCTAGCCGTAGGGTTGCTGCTGTGGACTTTTGATTTTCCAGCATGCTACTGAATTGCTATTATGCTAAGAAAGTTACTATGTATGATAATGCCAATTTAATAAGCCACAGTACTGCGAGGCTACTTAAAAGGCCAACAGCACTTTTGTACATGAAGGTAGTACATTCAGTAGGTGTCGTTTTTCTCAATAATTTTCATGGTAATCTCATATCGAAGGCTAGATACAGTTTACTCAAACCGGTAAGATGTTTAGTTGCCTCTTTTGACTGGAAGCTAAACAATTTGACAGATGCACCTGCCTGTTTGGGTTAATTGTTCCAAGACTTTAGAACGGCTCCAAGCAAAAAAAAAAATCTATATGCACATTAGGTTTGAAAAATGGTTGGGTATTTCTTTTCTTTTTTTTTCCTTTTCTGTGAGGTCGTCTTCTGAAATAATTGATCTGGATAGGCTGCTTCTTGGAGTTGGTGAAAATCGCTCTTTCTTTCCTTCCATCATGTTTCAACATGTGAAGCGTTTCAGTCCTTTTGAATAAGGCATTCACTACGGAAGCTTCGAGTTTTGCCAGGTGGGTTGAATTGAAATAAAAGTGGCAGCCTGCATATACTGGTTTGTGGTAGACCAACAAAGGTAGCCTCCTCTTAGGCTTGCTAATTGATCAAGGAATCGGAGTGATCTGTCGTTTCTGCATTCACAAGTAAACTGAATATCTAGTTTAAGGAGTTTAGGTGGCTGAGTAAGTTTTATTATTTATGGTTTCTCTATAATTATGTGCCTGGGAAATGCCTGGTTTCAGGTGAAACGTGCTGAGGGCTCTTCGTTTTTCATAGTGATGATGAATGATGCCCTCACTGGAGCTCCGTTTATCTGTGGGGAAGCGCCAGTGAGGGCCTTAATCTTGTTAAACATGGCCATTATCACCACGAGAAATGAAGAGCCCTCAGCACATTTTAACTGAAACAAAGGCTTCCTCAGATAAATAAATTATAAATTATAGTGATATCACAAGCCAAACGCTTACTGAGCTATTGATACTTCGTACTACATATTCAGTTCACCTGCAAATGCAGAAAAGACTGATCACAGCTCCCATCCCTTGATATATGACTAACAACCCAAATAGGAGGCTCTCTAAATATGTCAGTCAACCACAAACCTACATATACTGGCCTTTACTTAAATTTCAGCTCGAACCATTCGGGAAGCCAAAAGCATCAGTAGTGAATACTTCAGAAGAAACAAAGCAAATTGCATGTTGGAATCCCACAGAAGGAAAAAAATTAGCAATTTTCACTGAACTCTGAAAATACAGCCTACCCAAATCGCTTCCTTCGGAAAACAACACAGCAGAAAAAAAAAACATTTCCAAGAAATGCTCAATCTCCCTGTTTCCCCAGAAATGAATATATTTCTCCATGTGTTTTAGGTAGCAGTGCATGCATCAGGCAAATCTTAAAAGAAAGCCTAATTGTAATGCACAGACCAATGAACACATCCTATAGCTTCTACTGGCACCCAAATACCATGCACCAAGACAAAACTCAGTAGTAGTCTACAAAATGGAAGTGCATACTCTCAGGCAGCATACACAGGCGAAATGAAAAAATCCACCAAAAGAATCCAGCGACACAAAAACTGTCAGAACCTGCTCTAGATTATGCAGCCCCCTAGGGAGACATTAAAAAATATGCAAACTACAAAATTGCTTTTCAAGAAACGGGAACTAGCTGCTGAGACCAACCAACAGAAACTACTATTGTGGAAATCTGCGTGCACTCATAACCCCAAGAACAATCTTATCGGCTTCAAAGGAAATCGTCCCACTGTTTACATGCTTGTTCTACAAGCAAAAGTAAAATAGTGAGACCATGAACAAACTGTCACGTTTCGAAACGCATTTAAAAGGTACAGCTTGCCAACTCTGCAGTCATTCTCTCCTGAAAAATAAACAAAGTTAATTCTAAAGCTTGGGGAACTAAACAACCCCCTCCCCCCTCCTTTTTTTTCTTTCTCTTTTTTCTTTTGTTAGAGCCATTCCAGTCTTAACTGTTTCTGACTGCGCTAAATTTTGCAAAAAAAAAAAAAAAGCGGTTGCTGCTTTTAGGAGCAGAGTTTGTTTGCAAGAGGCTCTGCTGCTGTTGAATATCAACTTTGCTGTGTAACATTCAAAGGCCAACAGTGTTTGTGTGTACAACTGTGGTACATCAATTGAGAGGTATTATTTATGTCTAAAGCGGTGTATCTGTGAAACTTTTCGGCACAAATCTTGCTCTCGTAAACCAACCAGACTGCCTCTAAAGACAGTTTTGTTGGTTTATTAGTGTACAAATATTTTGGCCATTGAAAGTAAAAGTTTGCTTCGTTATTGCAGATACAGCTATCGATCATGCCTCTATTGAAGATATGGAGTGCGGATCACACAATAAAAAAGATGATCACCGCTGAAACAATGGCTGATGTTATTGAGAAAGCAAAGGAATACGGGATCTGCAACTCATGCAGTGCAAAGGTAAAAACTTGAAATGTGCAATCTCTTGCTAGCTATTTTCTAACCAAGAAGTTTGTAGGCATTTTTGGGTGTTTACATTGTTACACTAGGCTGCTGCTTCTTGTCAGTTACTAATGCAGCAGCAAGTGGCTAACAGCTGCACCAAATTATATTGAATGTGTTCCTTTCTGCCTTCCCACCGTCAAACAGCATTTGAGCCAAAAATTGCACTCAGCTTATGTGACAGAGGCCCAAACTGCCTTACTTGTAAAGCCGAAACGAAAACCTTAAGTACATCATAATCATGATGGTAATGAACTAAGTGGTCACAGCTATTCATATATAGCTGGTGCAATTTATCCCATGTGTAGCAGTTATTTTTTGAGTTCTTCACTAGCTGGTGTTCGTGTTCAGCTACTGTGCAGTTAATTTCCTCACATCACTGTGATGGCGAGCATGCCAAAGAATGTTTTCAGGGGGGGGGGGGGGATCAGTGCAGCTTGTACTTAGTCGCGCAAGGCTGGGTCACAGCAGAACTGCTGGGCACCTAGCTGATCTGGCTTGGCTAGGCTTTCACCCTCTCACCATCCCTTTCTATATTGTACTATACATGGCTACGCTTGCTCTCTCCTATAGTGCATATGTGCCACAGAAATTGGAAAGTCTCACTACTCATCGCACTGGTTAAGGGAACACTGTAAGGGCCATATGTTTCAGCTTCTCTTGTTAACCATCTGTACCAAGTGCTAGGGCAGTGACTGAGCACGTAGCGGTTCATGGTGATCATTTCCTATCTACAACACACAGCAAACCTTGACCATGACAGTTCTGCTGCAAAAACAACTTTGGCAAATGTTTGGTTGTACATTGCTTAGCGTAGTTGTTGACAGTGCCACTTCAGATTTTGTAGCAGGTGTAGCTCTGCTTCCACTCTTCAAAGAAAATGAACATCACTGATAACTTAAAGGGACACTAAAGGCAAATATTAAGTCGACGTTGATTGTTGAAATAGCGGTCCAGAAACCTCGTAGTGCTACCTTTATGCCAAGGAAATGCTTATTTTGAAATAAAATCACATTTTAGTGGTCCGCATCGCGTTAGCGCACTTCAAATCACCCGCCTGAAATCAGACTTTCATACGTCACTGCTGCCGTGCCCAACGTTGCCCGCCTTTACTGCGCGGCCGCCGACACTAGTAGCAGCAGAGCAAAAGTAGCGGGACCCACAGCAGCAGCAACGGCCATCGAAGCTTGCCGCAATCGCCGCTATGGATGTGGACGGAGAACTTGACAACGAGACATTGGCTTGCGACGCTGGGCTGTACGCCGTGGCAGTACGCGATGCCGAAACTACCACCAAGACGCGACCGCGTGAGCGAAGCAGGGCGCCGGGCGAAGCGCAGTTCGGTGAAAACGGAACCTTTGAACCACACGCGCCGTTCCCCATGGCAATGCCACAGAGGTTTTTTTTCCCCTGAATCAAACGGAAACGAACAAACAGCATTTCATTACGTCTTTTGATGCATGGAAGGTTCTTTTGTTGCTGCTAGATTGATTACTAGTGATTTATTGTAGGCAGACTCCCACGTCATCGGGATCACTTCGAAAATGTCCCACTCGTGGCGCTCATCGTGTGATACATTTAGCTTAATTTCTCGGTAAGTAGGGCACTGCTGTTGATAATATTGCCATTTTAGAAGTTGTCATACATTGAGCTTTCACTCTGACATAAATTGTTATTTGCCTTTAGTGTCCCTTTAAGGAATGCTGCATTCAAGCTGCTGCGCCACAGAGCCTTGGAAGCAAATATGTATATAGTGTGATGTCTCAAAGTGTGCGCCAGCTTCGAGTTTTCACTGTCTCTCCCAAGTAACTTAGTTTGTTCCATTGACAAAGTAAAATGTTTGTTTCAACAACCCAACCACATATTCCCAGACAAAACAAATATCTTATACAGTGAACTCTCAATTGAGTGAACTTCAAGGGACCCAAGGAAATAGTTCACTTAACTGAAAGTTCACTAAACTGAATATTCACCAGAATATGGAACAACATTAGGCACAGCAGACATTAGAGTCAAAAGTGTGAAATGCAATTTATTTTGAAAAGAAATCTGTAATTTTCATTTGGACTGGTGCCCTTAAAGCGCAAGAAGAGACAGCTTTCCAGAGAGTCTACATTTCTGTGCACTGCCTCTGGCACAGCTTTTTGCTAAGACACGAAGTCTCGCAACTTTCTAACATAGTCTACTGCCTCGGCTAGAGTTACAGGATTTGAACCTGCCTCAGCCGTTACGACTTCCTCGTCGCACTATTCTTCTTCTGGTTGATGTTACAAGAGCGCACGGCGCGCGAAATGCGCTGTTGTTTCCTGAAATGAAGATGGCCGCACAATACCGATTATGCCGATGAGACAGACACAAAAAGAAGGGGCGAACTGATGCGCACGTGGCTCGTTTTCGTCACCCGCACGGCCGCTTTGCCTCGGCGCCGCCGCATGCACAAGCGATGTCGCGCCGCCGCCGATGGATGGGCGATTAAGTGGCGGCTCGCATCGGCTACGCCAGTGCTGCAGTGCACAAAACTTCGTTGAATTCATTTAAAAAATGAGCCTGGGTCTGCGGATCAAGTTCGTTCAACTGAAAAATTAACTATTCTGAAATTCGTTTAACTGAAAGGTTTTTGCAAAGAATGCATAAGAAAATCGCCGGGGATTTTCTAAAAGTTCGTTATTCTGAAATATTCGTTAAACCGACGTTCGTACAAGTGAGAGTTTACTGTAGTCATTGTTTGGCCTATGGTGCTATTATTTTGCAACAGGTGTTTCTTGTTGATTGGATGGAACTTGAGGAAACAGTGTTCCAAGAAGTTGTTGCTCAGCTACCAATGGACCAGAGGATTTTCATTGTTGCAGAAATTGTGCCACCTGCAAGTCCTCCTGTGCAAGGTTCGTTAAAAGTGCTTTTACTTGTAGTTGACATTAAAAAGTGGTATGGCAAAAAACAGGACTAAGAGATTCATATACTAGGGGTGTGCAAATATTCGAAAACTTGAAATAACGAATCGAATAGCATTCTATTCAATTCAGTACTCGAATCTAATGGTGCAAATTCGAAATACCAAATAATTTTAGCATATTTTTGGAACAATCAGCAACGACGAAAAATGTTAGAAGGAACAAGTCGTTAGAACAGTGAACGGTAACATTTCCTGTTTTCATCTTTGAATTACCCAGATGCACACAGCCAGAGAAAGATAGCAGTAGCAAGAAAGAAAAAGAAATAGAAATAAACAGAGACAAAAATGAGATAGGAAAAAAAAACAAAGAAAAAAACAATGAAAGAGAGGAAGAAAGAGAAAAAGGCCCAGCTTTGTACTTCCTTCGTGCTTGGCATCACTAGTGCGAAGCTGCCTTATTTTTTTTAAAAAGCTTTTGATAAAGTACCACCTTGAATGCTGTAGTCACTGCTATATTTCAGCCTGCAGTTACAAAATATTTCAAATTGCTGCTGTATAGGAGCTTGCCTTAGTTTAAATAATCGTGTTTTTTTTTTTTTTTTTTTTGGTCGGTTAGAAAGAACCGTAATGTCCCTTTGTTGACACTTGTGAATGTTTGTTTCAAATCAAATGTCGAATTTTTGGACAGTTTTGAAAATTGCAAACTTGACCAGTCTAGGGCTGCTTTGAAGATGGTTGTCTTACAACTTGGAAGAACTGTTCGAACAGTATCTAATTTGTATTCATATTTGATTTGGTGTCATCACTATTCGATCCTTATTCAATTGGTTCTAAAATTCACTATTCGCACACCCTGAAGGAAATAAAGCGTCCTGATGTGTAGAAAAAGGGGTTTATTTACAATAAACCGCAGCCTGACTCCGTGGGTTGCTGCTGTTGTGCACGGTTCCAAAGCACGAGAGAGTTCTGTTCTTTGTCGATCTTGTTCCTACAAACTGCCCTGCGTGCAGGTGAATGGGGGTGATTCCACGAGAGATCGAACATGCCTGTCCGGTCGCAATTTTTGTTTTGCCTGGGTTTTTTATATGTTATGTGGGCACATTCAAAGTGCGCGGAACTGAAAACTTTATTTCCAAGAAACGCTCCCAGCGTGCCAAAAAAATATTTGAAGGTGGGGGCGCGTGCCTCCTGTTTTTGCTCACTGCAATGTTTTCGGATTTCACGGCCGAATTTAGCGCGAACTATAAACGATGTGTCGAAAATTTCTTTTGCTGGTTTTAATACGCATTGCTGTGACTTACATCCATGCTTTTTTTATGCCGTCCTCAAAAAGAAGAAAATGTGAAAAAATGAAAAACACGGCCGAAATCAAAAAAGGGTCCTAAGTTTGAGGCGCCTTGGCGCCTTTACTATTTCAAACAGAAACTTGAAAACAGTGTCAACTATAGAAAAGAGCTTTTGCAACATTCATACTGAAGATCAGTTTCCTATGGGCAGCTGAAAAAAAGAAAAAAATAGTTAAAGAAGCGAGCTTTTTCAAAAAAGTACATTTTCAAAAAATAAAATAAAAAAAACTCCGGTCTCAATTCTGACGGCAATTTTTTATCGAAGAGCGCTTATGTCAATTAACACATGGTCTTAATATCATATGTCCTCATTTGCTTTGTTTACGAGATATAACTGGCCAAAATGACCCTTGCTGTGAGTGCTCACTTCAGTGCGACTGATAGTTGTCATCAGCTTGCATTGCACTTAAATCTAGTTTTAATTATTTTCCTGCAGTAAAACCTTGCTCTGGTGTCTTGTCGTCAAGAAAAATGTATTCTCAAACTTTAATTGTGTCTAGCGTGTGGGGGGGTGGGCTGTTGCCGCTCTCTAGAGGCCAAACGCGTACGCAGTTTGCAGCTTACAACCTCAATTTACCCCGCCAGTATTCGCTAATCAGAAGCACGCGAGACACCGCGAACATATGGTTTAGGTCACTTTGTCAAAACTCTCCTTGCACACAGAATAAAGCATCTGTATGCAGCGAAGGCCAACTTAATCTGCAACTAAATGCCACAATCTGCAGGCTCGCTGTTATGCAGTTGTTTTCTCACTGCCTGCTTGCTTCCCTTCCATTACATGCATTGTACGCTTTAACCATCTTCCCCATTCGACGCACACTGTGCCTAAACAACATTTGTAAAAAAGTTAGTTCAATCATTTCCGAGCCGTTTATTTCACTTCCCGCTATCACATGTTTTCGGCGTCGCAGATAACGTCTTCCTGTATCATCTCGACCTTTACCTCAGCGTTTCAACAGCCAGAAAACGTGCGGTGCGGCATGATTAAGCCATGAGTGGCCGAAGCTGCCCAATTGATGATGTTTTGTTGCCACTTTACTAAAGTGCTTTCCCATGTCGAGGACAGCAGAGGTCATTGGTGGCACCAGAAGGACATAACCCTTAGTTTTGACAATGAGTGCGGCCTACAAATTAAATATTACAGCCCAAAGCATTTAGACACCCTTAGTCATAAAATGTTAAACCGTAAGCAGTTCTGGAAAGGCATTCATGACAGCTGCGCAGATGTGAGATAATTTGTGCGGCGCCGTTCAGTATAAACGTTTCGACTTGCTCTAGGTCTAGCTGTTCACTACACGCGATGCGCGCGGCCCATGGCTACGTCCGATTGTTCTGTGCCGATTATTTACGCGTTCACAAAAAGAAGATTGCTGAGGAAAACGTCTTCGTTGCGCAAATTTTTTTTTCTTTGCTCTTTTTGTTGTTGCCTACCTCCAGAAGCTACTGTCATAGGCTGAGGATCTTCGCGACACCTGCGAGGTCTGCTTGCATTGCTTTAGGCTCCTCAAGGAAAACCTGTCAACATCTAACCGCGATGAGGTAGACCAGGCATCCCTTCAGGAAGAAGAAGCGGTTGATATCTTGAACAGGCGCGCCCATCTTTCCTCTGATGATTGTAGGCGAGGTTGTAGGCGGCAAACTGTTTACACGTGAGCCATTTAGAGGGCGGCAGCAGCCCACTTTTGCACACGCTAGACACAAATAAAATCTGAGAACACATTTTTCTTGACGAAAAGCCACCAAAGCAAGGTTTTGCTGCAGCAGAATAATTAAAACTGCGATTTACGCACAATGCAAGCTATTAACAACCATCAGTCGCACTGAAGTGAGCACTCACAACAAGGGTCACTTTGGCCAGTTATATCTCGTAAACAAAGCAAATGAGGACATATGATATTAAGACCGTGTGTTCATTGACATAAGCGCTCTTCGATAAAAAATTGCCGTCAAAATTGAGACCGGAGTTTCTTTTATTTTATTTTTTGAAAATGTACTTCTTTGAAAAAACTGGCTTCTTTAACTATTTGTTTCTTTTTTTGCGCTGTCCGTAGGAAAATGATCTTCCGTATAAATGTTGCAAAGGCTCTTTTCTATAGTTGACACTGTCTTCAAGTTTCTGTTTGAAATGTTAAAGGCGCCAAGGCGCCTCAAACTTAGGACACTTGTTTGATTTCGGCCATGTTTGCCATTTTTTCACACTTTGTTCTTTTTGAGGGCGGCATAAAAAAAGCATGGGTGTAATTCACAGAAATGCGTATTAAAACCAGCAAAAGAAATTTTCGACACATCATTTATAGTTCGCGTTAAATTCGGCCGTGAAATCCTAAAACGTTGCAGTGAGCAAAAACAGGAGGTACGCGCCTCCACCTTCAAATATTTTTTTGGCGCGCTGGGAGCGTTTCTTGGAAATAAAATTTTCAGTTCCGTGCACTTTGAATGTGCCCACATAACATATAAAAAACCCAGACAAAACAAAAATTGCGACCGGACAGGCATGTTCGATCTCTCGTGGAATCACCCATGGGCGTTTAACGGTAGTTCCACTCGGTAGTCTATGGAGATCTGATATTCGAAGAATGTTCCATAGGGGTCTGGGCTTTCTCAACCCTTGTAGGAGAACGAGTCGCCCTTTTTAATTCTGTAGTACGATGGCGCTAAGTTGGAGCTTTGCTTCGACTTTGAGGCATGTTGTAGTAGCCACGCTGTGATGCGGTCAGTAGAGTTTGGCATACAGTGTGGTGGGCATTCATGTTCTTCATAAGCAAGCCCTTTGGGTCCTGTTCGTCAGACAAGGCCAGATTCATGGCCGGAAGCTCCTCTTGTTAAATATTCAGATGGGTTCTTCTTCATCTTTACTGTGGAAGAATCCAACATGCTGCGTGTGTCGTCTAGGCGAGAGGTTGCCTGAAGCGTGAAAGTTTGGTGTTGCTTATTCGCAGTTCTTTGCTGAATGAATTCTGCACCATTTCCCGGACTAGACGACAATACATCTGTGTCAGGGTGCCATACCAGTCCCAAGGCTTTCGGTACTCTTTTCAATTGTTTGAGTTGTAACCGCGGAGGTTGCGTAGATTGCATGCTAAAGAAGCGTAGGTTGTTTGAAGCCCATTTGTTCAGTTTCATAGATGCACTTGAGAATATCTTCATGGCTTCTGACTGCAGCTTGCACGCGTCTTCGACGGAGTCTGTTTCATTGTTTTCCTCCTGGGTCTTCTTATGTCCATTGAATTTTGTTCCCATAATTTCTAAATCACTGGTTGTCTCTTGTGATCTTATGGTCTGTTACTGCCACTTTCAGTACAATAGCCTCATTGCAGTGCATGAAGATAGCACAAGAGGTGACTGGTCCATGTAGAGCCCAGCCTAGTGTGGTCTCGACAGCTTTGAGTCGGTTGTCCAAATTATGTACGTTTCCCATGACAAATGACCAGTACAAGTCTTTGCCGATCAAGATGTCGACAGCGTTTGGGCTTTGACCTTGATCGATGTCGGTGAAGTACTAAATAGCCTTTGTGTTTGAGCTTGTCGATGAAATCTCAACTTGTTCGTGGAATGGATTGGTGGCCGATCATTGTCATGATTAGAGCTTTGATTCGCAGTGACTTGCAACCACGTACTGAACTCAAAGTGACAAACGCGCTGGTAGGTGTTCTCGTCATGTTGTCCTTCAAGATATCCCTCTGCAAGACTCTCGTGATTGAGTGCTCGACACTGCGGACCCGAAGGTCGCGGGATCGAATCCTGGCCGCGGCGGCTGCATTTTCGATGGAGGCGAAAATGTTTGAGGCCCGTGTACTTACATTTAGGTGCACGTTAAAGAACCCCAGGTGGTCTAAATTTCCGGAGCCCTCCACTACGGCGTCTCTCATAATCATATGGTGGTTTTGGGACGTTAAACCCCAGATATTATTATTATTATATGAGTGCTCGACAATGTTCATTCCCAGCCAATCGCTTAGTCGCGAAACTGCACTGACTGCCTCTATCGAATAAAACTCAAACTAGGCATTTACTTTCTGGGCCGGCTGCCTAAGCAACAGCTGTTGGAGGCATACACACCGTTTGGCATTGCCAGTTCCAGTCACCTCCAGTTGCATTGGTTTTGGTAATGTCGGGACCGGTAGTCAAGGTCATCATCAGAGGGTCGCACATTGTTTCTGCATGGTGCTTATTGCACTTTGTACATTTAACCTTTCACCTGCAATCTTTTGCTAACTGATGTTGCAAGGTACAGCGGAAGCAGCGATCGGCTCTTAGTAGTCGTTTTTCTTTTGCTCAAGAGGAATCTGGAAGTCTCACTGCTCTGTATAATGGGTAGTCGAGTTGCAGAATAAGCAGGCATTCTCTTGAGGAACTGGTTTTGCAGATGAAGCCAAACACTCCGTGGTTGAATGTTGAGCCACGAAGAGGATGTCGCGCTACTGCGAAAACCTTTAACTTGGCCCTTTGACGCATCCTCCTTTACAGAAACATATGGGACTGTTCTTTCTCGAGTCTCTGTTTCTGTTTGAATAAAAAACAGCAAGGACTTATTGCTCGCCTTCTGTTCCTGACTGTGCTTTCCTTGTTGGCCTGTGCTTCCACCTTGTCCTCTTTTCTCTGAACCTTGACGTTCAGTGGTTTTGTTGAAGTCGAGGGCTATGCTGTGAGGAAGCACTGTCAGGAGGATGGTGTACAGCATCAGTGGCGTAAATAAAAAAAAAAAAATGAGAAGGGGGGACAACATCTCGTCATGGTAGCAATTTTTTTTATAAATATAGGTGTTATTTTTACTTATATAAAATTAGATATTTTTTGAAATAAAATTAAATGGTGAGCATGGGTGCCCAGCTCACGTAATTGCATTGTTTTATTGAACCTTCTCTGAAACCGGTCGAGCGACAGTTGCAGTTTCAATTGTCTCACACAGCAGAGGGGTATTGAACACAGGACCTACACACTACAAAATAAACAGGCATTACAGAAAGTTCAATGCACTATACTTAACTGCCAAGCAATTCAAACATATGATGTTTGAAAAATAAATCTGAATTGGGGGGACATTTGCAAATGGTGTCCCCCCCCCAGGCACCCCCCCCCCCTCCCCCGGGATTTACGCCAGCGTACAGCATTGCGGAATAATTGTCTTCCAATACACCGAGAGTCTTGAGGGCGCACGTCTGGGACTGCACCATGTTGTAGAGGTATCGAAGTCCTCGAAGATCGTTGAAAGATTCCACTAGTTGCATGTCGATGAGTCACTGCATGTGAGCCTGAATTATCACATCAGGCTTGGCAAGGCGCTGTTTCAGAATGTCCAAGGCTTCACAATAGCAGCTTGCAGTTGCTGAAAGTCCCGTGATCGCCAGTGCCGCATCGCCGGTAAAAACCGAACGTAGATAGGTGAACCTGTCTACGCTGGAGAGTCCATTGTTGCTGTGTATCAGCTGACTGAACTGCTCCCAAAAAGGTGTCCACAGTGAACCAATGGTTGGTCATCGAATTTCATTAGGTCGATTTTCGGAAGTTGGATAGCGGGCTGGGCGTGCGTTGCACGGGTTCGGTTGACAGTAGTGCACGCTTCTTGGACTCCTGAAGTTGATGTATCCGATACCAGAGTTTCACAGACGTCACTGTGGCTCGATCATTGTAATCCACAACCCGGTCAAGCTCTGCCTGAGCTTCCATGGTTGACAGCAGAGGGACGATGTGGGAGTCAGTTGCTCTCAAGTCGGTGTGAAGGTGTTTGAGGTGTTCGTTAAGGATGCAAAGCTCCTCTTCTGTAACACTGTCTTGAGTGAGCATTGCTTCTATCTTGGTGAAAAGGGCCGTTAATTTCAATCTCTCGGCTTTGCGCTTCAGCTTGAGTGTTTCCATGTTTTGACTCAGTCTTGAACTGCTATAGGTTGGTACGATGAATCCATAGGCAGGAAGGCGATTACCTTGCACCTGTATCTTGGGTCCATCGATGTGGTTCACTGTTTCGATGAGTTTCGGCACCACTTGAAGGAAATCAAGCCTCCTGATGTGTACAATAAGGAGTTTATTTACGATAAACCACAGCCCGACGCCGTGGGTTGCTGCTGTTGCGCGTGGTTCCGAAGCACGAGGGAGTTCCTCTCTTTTTCGTCACTCTTGTTCCGACACACCCCTAACACATACCCATATTAGAGCTGTATGGGCTGTGCATTGTGTGTCCTTGTTTTTCATTTTACCTCTCCAAGCAAAGAAGGAAATCATTTCTGCCATGCATTTCTTTTCTGGCTTCACTAATTGTGGGCTAAAAGTGCCTTCATAGTGCAATTTGGAATTTCATGCATCAATTATACAAGGGTAGGGGAACTTAAGGACTTGTTTTTCTTTGTTAGACACAGCTAGACACAGCCTGAACTAGAACCAACAGACAATCAAGCCAAGGAAAGTATACGGGACGTTATTTGTAGTAATTATGCTATAAATGTGAAGAAATTCAAGTGGATGAAAAGAAAACTTGCCACCGGCAGGGACCAAATTTTACAAGTGTTGTTTATGCATAATAATAGGCTAGCTTTTATGTTGTTCATGTTGCCATAGTTCTACAGCTTAGCAAGCAGCAACTTTGAAACATGCAGTTTACATAACAGGCTTTATTGTGAAAGTGTAGTGTATATATACGTTGAACTGCACCTGCACAGTTGAAACAAAATTGAGTCATATCCATAGGCCGGCAAACTCACTCATGAGTCGACTAACTCACTCAGATCGGACCGTGAGTCTGAGTGAATCCAGGTGAGTATTATTTTGGTGAGTGAGTACGAGTGAGTTCAGCTGAAGAAAATTTTAGTGTTCGAGTCCGAGTGAGCCCTAAGCACAAAATATATTTCTTGGGTCAGTCTGACTGAGCTCGACCTTGCATTGCCGACCTGTTGTCCTATCTACTAATCTTCGGCATTACTAAGAGACTTATATCGGTGTACATTTATACTCAAGTCTATTTACACATGTCAGTGCACGAGTGTTCATGTGCCACCTCAATATTTATTGAACAGAGGTGCGAGTTTTTTTTTGGGGGGGGGGGGGTGCCTTGACCTCCCCCTCGCAAACTCTTTCATGGGAAGTTCTTGATAAAATGTCTTGTGTGAGTCGCTTATTTCATAAAAATGTCCTTACTGGATTGAAACCACTTATATGTATTTGAAGGTACAAGATCAAAAGGCACATCGTAGAGCACCGATTATGTGGGATATTGCCGTTAAAGCGCAATTTTAATTTTACAATAACGGGCTCATGAGTTGACTCACTCAGGCTCACTCAAACTCAGGTCAAGCCGTGGGTATGAGTTTGAGTGAGTCTGGCTGAGTCATATGCTGGTGAGTTTAAGTCCGACTGAGTCCGGTTGAGAAATTCAGTGAGTCTGAGTGAGTCTGGTTGAGGAAAATTTTGGTGAGTCTTAGTACGAGTGAGCCCTTAGAGCAAAGTATATTTCTTGAGTTAGTCTGAGTGAGCTCCAATTGTTTTGCCGAACTGTGGTCCTATCCTGGCGTAACTGCTGCCACTGACTTTGTGAGCTATCTGAGCTATTCTCCTGTCTAATCAGTGGCTGTGTGAAGCTCAGTGATCATTTTAAATAACGTCTATGAATTCAGAGAGATGATCTGTTCAAACAAAATCTGGAGCAGAGCTTTGTCTAACATCGTTTGCCAGGTAGTAAAAGAGGCCAGCATGGCAAGAAGGCACGAGGTACATTTTCCATAAACTTCGAAGTTTCAGTTAAAAATATATATTCATTCCTTTTGTAGCAGTCACTCATTCCACTGACAAATTGCAGCTTTTAACTTCTGGGTGTCTGACAACATTAGAGCTTCGATGCAGTGAGTTAGTTAAATGAGCATGCATTATGGGGCTCTATTTGCCGCTACTACAGATTAGGCCTAACAACGCTGGAAGCTAGCAAGCCTTCAAATTTTTGAGCTACTAGTATGGTAGTGTAAAAGCTTTGTACTGACATGCAGAGGTGCGGCGGTGGTCAGAGGTTGCGGTGCTCAGGTGCTGACTCGAAGGTCGCAGGTTTGATCCTGGCTGCAGCGGTCTCATTTTGGTGGAGGCAAAATGTTAGAGGTCTGTGTACTGTGCTATGTAAGTGCCCGTTAAAATACCCCAGGGGCTCGAAATTATATTGGGCCTTCCACTACGGCATGCTTCATAATCATATCATAGTTTTAGCACGTAAAAACCAGATATTATTATTATTATTACTTACTTACTTACATGCAGACTTGCTTTACTGCTTGCATTTTTGTGATTTGTGTTCGTAGTAAACATTACTTTTCTTGTTTCAGACGTCCCAGAATCAAACAGTGCACCTGTACGAGAGCCAACCAGTGACATCAACATCCATGTATCGACAGAGAAGCTTCCCAAAGATCTTCAGGGTGCATTGAGTACAGCAGCATCTCCTCTTCACCCTGAGCATCGAAGGGAACTAGTCCGTTGTGTTGTTGATCAAATGTTAGCTGTGTGCTCTAGGCGAAGAAGAGAACTGATTAGGAGTGTGGCTGAGGAAATAGTCAAGGCATACTCAGCTACTCTTGAAGATAGGAGCATCAATGGCTCCTTGCTTCGCCGTGGCTACGACTCATTTTTTCAACAACTTGAGGCAAGAGTAGAAAATATTCATCAATGCAAGCGAGGAATCCCATCATCGACTCCTGTGTCGACGCAGAAGAGCGCAAAGATGTCGTACGGCTGCATGAATTGGCAGCCGCGGCCGGTTTTACACACTGATGAGCTTGATGAGAAGCAGCAATTTCTTCAGCGTGAAGTGTGGAAAAGTCCAAAGGACATGGATTTGTCTTTGGCCATGGTGTACATGGAAGATACATATGGAGCACAACGGCAATTCATAAACAGTGGGAGTCCTGTGCACCATGCTACAGAAATCAAGAGAGAGTGGCCACTGTTGCTTCACCGTCCCTTCTTCTACAAGCACGTTGCACAACTTCTTGGAAAGGTTGCCAAGGTATGAACTGCATGTCACTTCGGATTAACTAGCGAAACGGGTGCAGGGAAGTTCTCTGGGGATAATCTTTTGGTGCTAGAATGCCTGTACGTGCCTGGTTGTTTTGTAAGTACATTGGATAAGCTGCTAGACCAGTGCAGCTGCTAGTGTAGTGCTTGACGTCGCGGAGACATAGCATGCTTATTGGCCGATAGCCGGATGAGATGCGCTTCTTGCCACGGGGTGCCGCCACTTGCCCGCGCCGCACTCCTCAGTCTGCTAACTTTAAACGGTAGCCGCACTCGCGCATGCGAATCACAGCGGGAGAGCGATCGCGTTTCATGACGCGCGCTGACGTAACTTCTTACCCCCGTGTCATCCCTCCCTGTCTAGCTTCCAGTGCACTTGTCGGCACGAGAAAAGAGAGAAAGCGCTGAGAGTGTGCGCCAGACCCCCGTAACTCCGCTGATTCTTGACGGATTCGAGAAATTTTTGCGGCAATCGATTCGGGAGGCAGTAAACTCCGAAACTGAGGTCATTAGATCATTACTTGGAAAAAGGGTTCATGACCCCTTTAAGACTGTTGCTCGTCACTTCTTCTAAACATACTACTGGCTTTTCAAAAGTAATTCTGGGCTTCTGCCTGCTACAGTCTTCATATACTTGTGATGCGCACTGCAGTGGAAGGTGCTGAATTATTTGAAAAGTAGGCATTTCTAAACATTCATGTGGATTAAATTTAAGTACACAGCCATTCTTGCATATCACCCCATTACTGATATTTCTAAGTCTAGGAAGGCGGCAAATGTAATGAAGTTTTGAAAGTTAACATGCTAACACAGCTTACTCGAATGGAAAGTATATATACGAGGGTAGCTGCTCAGAACATAGTTTTGGGGATATTTAATTCAGACTTTTTTGTATTTCAGGATGGTTTCAAGGCGTCATTGCGGGGTTACGCCCCACTGCTGTTTAAGCACATGAAAACTGTAGTAAAGAGGGATGTCAACGAATGGGTCATCGAGACAGAGCGGGAGGTGTCAAAGGGCTGCAAGAACGCTAAGGATGTGGCATTTGTGCCATTGTTGGCTGCGTATTTTGGCGTCAAAGAAGAGGCCCTCTTCAAAGTTTTCGAGGTATGTTTAAAGTAGAACCAAGTTTTGCGATTTATATATTTACAGAAATGCTAATTAGCAGCTCTTAAAAGTAGCGCTGATGCATATTTGTTATGTGCAACTCCTTCATTCCCAGGCCAGTAGTGTAACTCCTTCATTCCCGTAGCCCCCTGGCTACGGGCCTGGCTCAAAGCGAAAAAAAGGTCGTATAGGCTGCTACTTGCTCACTGCATCGCATAAAATCGATTCTGACAATGCATGGGATCTGCCGAATTTTTTTATTGACATGCTTTACTTACTTGGTTAAAACATGCACCAGGCAGGAGAGAATGGGCTAATAATGCTGGCACAAGAGGCTTTAATTATGCCAGTGAATATACAATCTAAGATGGCCAAAAATAAGTATCAGATGGTAGAAAATGCCATTTACCACTAGACCTAGTGCGAAGCTGGGTTACGAATTTTTCCGTTGAAGGTTGTTTTATGGATGGGTATTTGAGTTGCTTTTAGGTCACTGAACTGGTAGCAAAACCCTTCGCTGATAAATAACAAATGCGTACCATCTTTTCTCTGCAACTTTTATGGGCAGGCATGTTGAAGTGTACCTATTTGTAGACAACCAGGGAATTACCCTTTTTTTTATTGGAGAGCAAGCCTGTGCGAAAACATTCCCTGACTGATTGTGTCGGGATTGCTTTGTATTCTCAGTAGCATTTTTGTTTTCTGAAAACCAGTCGCTACGCGATTCAAGACTCGACGTATTCTGCAGATACAAATCCGTTTGAGGGGCATTTTCAACTGAATGTTTCTCTCATCACTGGTCCATGATCCGAATTTTAAAAGTTTGAAATGAAAAAGAAGCGGGCATGAAAAGCCCCCTGTGAAATAGCTACTGCGGACAGGACGGGCAACAGTTCGTTGTCAGTAGACGAGGACCTAAGCCAAGATCTTGACAAATTTCCTGGGCTGATGACGGGGAGGGCGGTCTGCCTCCTATGAAACCGTTTGGGGGGGGGGGGGGGGGGGGGGAAGTCCCCCAGTACTCTCCGCCTATGTGCTAACACACAGTATTTGAAATAGGCTTTAGTTACGCAAGATGCACTGCATAGTCAGGATCGACCTCATCTATCACGTGATATGGGCAGTGATTTTGCATGTGATGTGCTAACATGCTTCAGTGTATCATGTGACGAAATTTTAACAGAAATAGTGTTGGGGCAGTAGGTATGAACACAGCCATTAAGGCACGGTAACTAGCAAATAAATAAGAAAAAAGAATGCTGCTGTGAAAGATGACCAGCAAAGTGCAGGTGACTGACTTCTCAGTATGTGCTCAGCTCTGCTATGTTCTTGGTGCAGTAAGTGTTTACGCTGCATGGCTGGCATGCACAATTTAGAGATCAAACATGCCGCTTCTTAGCTGTGGTCTTTGTCCTTCCCAGTATGTCTGGCCAGTGAACAAAATCTTAGACAGGGTTATGTAAGCCACTGTTGTTGCAACCATGAGCCTGCGTGACTGCATGCTTGCACATTGCAGGCATGATGAGCAGATGAAACCGCAGCAGACAGGGTGGCTGGCACTCCAGCTCCCCATACTGCCCTGCAGCTACTCATGTGGGCACACACAGACTTCTTGAAATTTAACGTTCATTGTGTGGCAGTATTACACAGAGAGATCTCAGTGGGCCTTTGTATAAAACCTGGTTTCACTGGATGCATAGGCATATGGCTTTTTTCAGCAGAAAAGCTTTATTTTCCTGACCTTGTCATGATAAGGGAAGGTTATACAAATTACGACATATACATGATGCTTTACAGTGAATATTTATGGGGAAAAAAAACATTCTTAGTTTGAAATAGTACATGCTACAGATTGTCTGTTTACAGAGTCATTCTGCTCCTTTTCAGCATGGTACAAGTATAACAGACGTGGTTTCTGAGTTGCCACCTACGCCCATCATTGCAGCACTAGGTAAGCTGAGTTTTACTTCAAGTTTGTAACTAGTGTGTCAAGGGAAGTGTTTCATCTTGCAGGTGCATGGCAGTTTTTCACCCAGGTGCATTCAAACTCATTTCAACAGATTTACCATTCTGGCTAGGTTAATCAAGAATCTGAGACTCCAGCTAAAATTGCATTGATTGCATTTTTGTTTAATAAATGCACTTAATTGATGGGGTGTCTCCTAAATTTTAAAATAAAGCAGTGATACTGTGTTCCTGCAAGGTGTTGCACTACATAAAAAGTTAAATGTGTAACATGGTGTAGCGTTTTGTGTTTTCATGCCACAAAAGCTTTAAGGTTTATGCATTCAATGTATATTTTATTATGTATGTATATATGAGCAAAAATTCTTATATTGTAAAAGGTGCTGTATCAGAATGCTTCGTACTGTGCTGAGAAGGTAATCTACTGTATTCCCCTTGCTAGTGGCAAAGAATACATTGATCAAAGAGGTAATCTTGTTAATTATTGACTTTGTCAATGTTGAAACTCATGTTTATATTCACAGAAAGTGTCTTATATGTGGGGCTTATAGAACTTTTACTTCTGCAGTAGAAGTATAAGCGTGTGCTGTTTGTGCAGCTATTGTTCGCGGCACTTCAGCAACAAGTATTACGCCGCAGTGCTAAAAATTTGTTCCACTCTTCGAACGGAATCAACGAATCCTAAGGATAACACAGCTGGAATGAATCGGAATAGATTCGTGGGAACGTCGCGAAGCGCAATACAAGCTACGAGAGAGTGGAGGGCTCCGGATAATCTCGACCAGCTGGGGGTTCTGAAATTGCACAGTACGCATGCCTCTAGCATTTCACCCCCATCAAAATGCGACCCCCACAACTGTGATCGACACCGCGTCTTTCACGTGAGCATAAAAGCACCCTAACCAATGTGCCCCAGCAGCGGGCAAAATAGAAATATTTGAGGCGTTGGTTGATGTTAGCGTGCTTGCTGCGTGGTGTCAAGGCAGGCCTGAGATGCTTGCTATATTATGACGTGTAGTAGCTTTGAGCCTTGCTCTTTAGATGTTGCGCACTCGATTTTCTTGATTTATGGAACATTGGTATAGCCTGCCTGATGTCTCATCGTAGGGTTTAGGCAGCAGGAAAGGACCAATTTACACCTACCTATAACGATACACTGCTGTAGCAGCAGGTAAGCAGAAGAATCTGCGGGCACCACAATGCCGCCCACATATGCGGATCAGCTGACACACACACGCACAAACAGACAAATCAATAAGGCTATGCGCATTGCAAAAATGGTGAACAAGTTTCCTACGATCATTTCTTCAGCAGTTAGTATACAGTCATTGTTTCTCTCCGCCTCTTCCTGTACATGAAACGTTATTTCGCTCGGTGTTCCATCACCGCCTTTTTTCGGATTTGAACACGTTTATACAAGAACGCGACGAAGTAACCGGCTGACAAAGCCGCTGCTAAATGCTGACGTTTCGCCGTGATGCTCTAGGCAATCAGCATTCGATAAACGATACCCACCGGCAGCTACAGAGTGCGTTAGCCCACCTACCTTCAAAACACTGCCGAACAGTGTCTGTCTCGCCGATTGGCACACCCCGTGACAGCGCAGCAGCACTTACCTAGCAGTAGATGAGTACGGCCTATACGCGTTTGCACTTCGCTAAAAAGCCAGCAGTGCAGGAGGATTGGCCATCGGAGATCATAGGCTCAACAAGAACACTTCAGCCGCACTGGGATTTCTTGTGCGTCCGAATTCACGCCAGACGTTTACACGAACAGTGCAACATTTATTTTATCGTCGATGTCGTCCTTTGCGACAACTAGAATGCGGCACTAGCCCCCAAGTACACCCTCACGTTCGACAAAACACCACGTTTTCACAATCTAGGCAACACGTTTTTTCCAGCAGCGGCAATCCGCACATTGTACGCACATGGACCTCCTTGCCTGATGATGATGATGATGACGATGTCAGCTGCCTCTTCCCTTTGGAGTACTTTGGAGCGGGAGATCGACGGGCTATGCCGGTAATGCCGGATCAAGCAAAGAAGCAAACGAAAGGGGAGTGAAAATAAAACTGAAACGAAAGTGACAACGGGAACAAAAATTTGACTGTGGGAATCGAGTACGAAACCGAAACCAAGTTTGCGGCGCTAGCACTCCCGTCAGAGGGGTCAGGTGCATTGTCATCACCATCACACAATGGCGGCCGCCATGTCGGCCGAGCACATTGTGTGGTCAGTTCGCGTTGGTTCGCGTAGAACCTGTGCGCGTTGTATCTGTTCCCAGTGAAGTGTAAATTGTGATGAGCCATTTTAATATGGAAGTGCACGACAAGGGAAGGCTATTTTGCACACTGAATATAGCTGCGTCGTGTCTTTTTCGTGTGCGCGAGGCTTGTGACCGTGAGTAGCGCGATGGGATATCTTCAGCTACACGTCGATCTGAATAAGTTACTACGGACCGAAAACTGGATAATATCCGGACCTCGAAGAAAACCGTGCAGACTTTCTTAAACAACTCTGCATATAATGACTGTCAAGGGAACAGCACACGACCAAGGCGTATCCAGAAGTGATCTTAGAGCCAGCAAAACAGGTTCACGGAAGAAAAGGAACTGCCAGGACAATAAGTTTTACATTCTTTGAAGGAAAATTGTGCTTGCTTGTCTCTCTCTCTTTTTGTAATCGTAAACATAGGAGCGTGCGACAGTTTTATCATTAAGATGTGGTAACAATATCTTAATGAGAATTTTTATTTTTGAAAATTGTGCTTGTTTGTCTCTCTCTCTCTTTTTTGTAATCGTAAACTTAGGAGCGTGCTACAGTTTTATTAAGATGTGGTAGCAATATCTTAATGAGAATTTTTATTTTTGAACCAGCGAAATCAGGTGCTCGTAAGATTCGTGTAAATACTCTACCTGAAGGCATAGTTTTTTTCAAGCTGAACTAAATAAATGCTTTTTTTGTCTTTTTGCGCCCATTGTAAGTCTATACCATTCAGTGTTTCCAAGTAACATATTTGGATGCACTTGGCCAGTTAGCATGTCTCTTTTTGGGGGCACTTCTGATAAGCCAAACTCCTGATTAGCCGAACAGATGACTGCGGTCCCTTCGAGTTCGTCTTAACGGGAGTCTACTGTATACTGTACATCTAGCTTATGATGGGACACTGCAGTCAACCATGCAGCCTCTGAAGCAGGCTGACCTGCACTGGCACGAGCAGTTTTTGACCATCACCCTAAATATTCATGATGTGCAAAGACATCTTGAAATGCGCCTTATGGGAAGGAGCTCCACTCTCTTTGCAACGCATCTTGATGTCTACATAAATGAGCTTATATTTTAATTCTTCATGTTTATAGGGTGCTGCGGTTAACACTTGTTATGTCGCTCACAGCCATCTGATACAGAATAAAAACAAAGTTGGGTACAATATTCTCACACCAATACCCTTTAAATATTGAGAAACTTGTTAAGTTCTTATTGGTCTTTTTGAAATGGATGCTGTAACTTGAGTTTCACGAGATTCTTACTAAATTTTTTTTTCACAGGAACCATCTTTTCGGACAAATGCTATGTGGCCTGTGAGCAGGAACTGTTTTGCGAAGCATCCAATTTCACCGAGGCAGTCTGCGTAATGTTCCTGACTTACTATGCTTTCAACATGATGTACGCGAACAATGCTGCGACAACACTGGAATTCTTGCAAAGGTCAGTTACTTAATTTTTTTTTTTTCTGTTGGTGGTCTTGGGCTGTTAACTGTGCTATCAGTCTCACATTTTAAGTGCCACCTTAAATTGTGTGTGGCATTCAGTACTGCTGCACACATATTCTTAACCAGCAAAAGTGTTTCCGAATTTTTGTGTAAGTTATGGCTTGCCATAGTCTGAAATCGTTAATCCCGTATACATGAGAAAAAAAGCATTGGCCTGCTCTGTGGGCTGATAATGGTGCGATTTGTAGATTGGAATGTGGCATCACACACACACCAGAATCACTCACTTTGTCAATGTCTACTCAATTAATTGAGGTTAAACAAGCACTGCACTGCAAGCTGCTATTATGAAGGAAAATTTATGCTTTTTATGACTTAACCTGTACAGACTACTCTGCTCCACTGTTAAAGGGACACTAAAGAGAAACAATGAATTGGTTTAGATTGATAAAGTGTCCTCGAAGAACTCTTGTGTAGTTTATTTCACCACCATAGGTTTATTATTAGCAGAGAAAACAAGTTCAAAGTTTCATTTTTAAATTTCGTGCCGAACTTTGTAATTCGTGATGTAAAAGATTTAAAAGAGCATTCAACGTGTTTTGGCGCCACTGGCTCGAAGAAATTTCCACAAACTCGTTTTGTCAAGTCTCTGGCCCCCTCGGAGAACAATGTACTTCGATTCAACCGATTAGGAACTACGTAGGCCCAAGCAGGCGCCGTCAAAAATATGTGATGTCAGGCAAATGGTGCGGGAATTCCAAGGTGGCGTCGCCACCTGTATTTTCTTTTTGCACGTTTTCTCGCTTATTAAGCGTCTTCTCGCAGCAAGCGTGGCGTTTTTGGTATCGTGGAAGACCACTTTACTAATGCGAGAAAAATCTTTTTGCTCTTTAGTGTCCCTTTAAAGGGATTCAGGGGCATAGCCAGGGGGCAAGGGTTGGAGGATTCGACCCCCCCCCCCCCCCGGTATTTTTAAATTTTGCATATGTAGATATGCATGCACGAACATACATAAAATATGGTGGAACCCCCTCCCCTTTTCCCGAAAATATTTCCGACTACGCCCCTGACCTGATTGTAATGCACCTTGCCAAGAACGAGAGCCAAATGACTTCTGAGGTAGTCCATATGCACCGTTTTTTTTTCCCCCGAAGTGACAAATGAGCAATAATTTGTCACGACCATCCTGAATTTTGGTGCCATTCTGTAAACTCCCCCCCCCCCTCCCCACGGCCTTCCACTTTTCTGGTAATTTCGAGTTGCAGAGCGGAGGTGGGGGGGACGCTTGCTTGAAATTTTAAGTTAGTTTAAGGCGTCACTTTTTTGCATTTCCTGTTGCAGATAGAATTTGCTAATTGCTTTACACACATTGTTTCATTACATTATGTGCACAGCCTATTAACCTGTTATCTATGCACAAGAAAGCAACAATGTAAAAGAAGAAAATTGCACATGACATTTATGTATCTTGACTTTGGTGTGCAGGAACTTCATGTGGTCATATTATTTCAGAATCCTGCACCAACCATCATATGCCATGTGCACATTAGAGGTGAAAACCACATTACTTTTTAAAATGTATGCAATGTTGTGCATAGCTGCTTTGTTGCACTGCACAATGGTTTGTAAGCCACTCAACACAGCCAACAATGCTTTTAAATTTCACTTCAGCTGGTTGCACTGTCAGATGCAGCAGTCGCTGCAAATGTATGTGAACCACTTGTGCACGTGTCTGCTCTGGCCAGCATGACTTGGGAAACCGAATATATTTTTTATGTAGTGGTAGTATTAATACTATCTCAGCTAACTTCTTTCTATAGTGGTGTTACACAGTCTTGTGCTATCAATGCATTGCGTGTCCTTTCGTGAGGTAAAGGTACACTTTTCGTTTTACAGGCAGCTGTTCCTCATCAATCCACCAACCGGTAAAAAGCGGGAAGGGGGACAGCGGTCAAGGACAGTGGTTAATTCGAGAAATATGAAGCTGAACCATGTGCTTCGAGCAAACGTCTCACCCGAGCAGCTGGACTCTGACCAGGTGCGTTTTACCGGTCATGAAATGTCATCTAATAGCTTATTCTCGTGGCACCATTTTTCATGTGAAGTGCTCCATTTCAGCGGCATATCATGAGAGTAAGCTTATCAGCATTATCAGTACGGTTAGTTGTTTTCGGATTTTACGGTTGAACCTCTTTATTAGAGACCCTGATGTAACAGACAATTGGCATATAAGAGACACCGTGCGCCTGCATCGAAAAGGGGGTTGATCAGAAAATGGGAACATGGTACCCTGCTTAAAAGAGACCTTTCATTTACCACATTTTCTAATGTATAACTCGCACAAATTGTACAAAAATTCGGGGTGTGAGTTATGCACCAATTTTGGTGTGTGAGTTTGCTTCCTGTCAATATGCTGGGAGTCCCCCCCCCTCCCTTTTTTTTCTTTCGTGGTTTGCATTGGAGGTGTCGGTTACATGCGAAAAAATGCAGTCACTGACAACAAGTGCCCCTCAGTGCATGTCTCTTATAAAAGAGTTTAGCTGTATATATTTTTCAAATGTGGTGGTATTTCTCAAGCTAATAATCAGGGAGAAATTAATGTATTTGTACAATCATCCTGGAATGCGAGTTTTTTAGGTCTAATTTTATCAATGTTCTACGAAATAAATTTATGACTTAAAAATAATGACAACAAAGAGCCTTGATAACTTCTATGAAAAGAAACCTTTTATTCATGTAAGGCTAAAAGAGACCTTTCATTTACCAAATTTTCTAATGTATAACTCGCACAAGTTGTACAAAAATTCGGGGGTGCAGTTATGCAACAATTTTGGTGCGCGAGTTTGAGGCGTCAGAATGTGCTGACACTATGTGCTTGCTATAATTCTTGCTTCTGTACTCGCCTAGCATGATTGTGCTAACACTTCTTTTTTTCTTTTTTCCAGTGAACACAGTGCACAATACTGCACATTGTTACAGGTACCACGAGAATTTGGAAATAGTACAAATGCCACGATTATTTACAAGTTTCCATTATACATTGCATTTCGCATTCTAGATCTATAAGATATTGAGATCAAATAAAACTTCTGTGAATTCACTTTGCGTATGCTTCACATTTGTTTTTTACGTGCACCTTTATTCAACTTTCGGAGAACACGTTCTTTTTACGCATGCTTAATATCGCACTTACAGAAGACACATTTGTTTTTTACGTGCACCTTTATTGCACTTTCGGAGAACACGTTCTTTTTACGCATGCTTAATATCGCATTTACAGAAGACACATTTGTTTTTTACGTACAGCTAGCATACCAATTAATGTAGTGCAATAGATTGTCCACGGAGTTGACTTCGTGATCTGCTTTCCATTTCTTTGTTACGGGGCAAGGTAATGTTATGTGTTATTAGCTGTACGTGTTCTGAATTCTACGTCATCTCTGGTCTACCGTTTACCTTATGCGGAAGAGTGGTCGGCAGCATTTTACCTACAGGTTTTTCCGTATTCAAGAGCCTTTTTTTCTAAGAGTGTAGGGTATCCTCGTCATGCAGGGGCCACTGTCGCTGAACGTTTAAAGGGACACTAAAGGAAAATAACAATTTATGTCAGAGTGAAAGCCCAATGTATGCCAACTTCTCAAACGGCAATATTATCAACAGCAGTGCCCTACTTACCGAGAAATTAAGCTAAATGTATCACATGATGAGCGCCACGAGTGGGACATTTTCGAAGTGATCCCGATGACGTATGGAAGTCGGCCTACAATAAATCACTAGTAATCAAACTAGCAGCAGTAAAAAAAGAACATTCCGAGCATCAAAAGACGTAATAAAATGCTGTTTGTTTGTTTCCGCTTGATTCATGGAAAACAAAACATCCGTGGCGTTGCCATGGGGAACGGCGCGCGTGGTTCAAAGGTTCCGTTTTCGCCGAACTGCGCCTCGCCCGTCTCAGTGGTAGTTTCGGGATCGCGTACTGCCGTGCGTGTTTTGCGCGCTCGTGAAAGTTGCTCTGACAGATAGTTCGACAAAATGCCGCAAGCTTGTGATATTGCCGGATGCCCGAATGGTGCACAACGCCAGTGCTGCAGCAAGGAAACCGGTGTGTCCTTTCCCTGGGTGCCGCGGAATGAACCCTTACGCTCGAAGTGGCTTATAGTGTCATGCCATTGCGCCAGTGTGCTAAACAGTCAAAACCTCTGCGTGTGTGCTCGCTGCACTTTCGAACTGAGGATTACGAGACCAACCGCAACTTGGTGAAGGCTTTGAATGTGCCCATCCGAGCAAGTCTTTGCCGCAGCGCCGTTGTTGCTACTGTGGGTCCCGCTACTTCCGCTCGGCTGCTTCTAGTGTCGGCGGCCGCGCAGTAAAAGCGGGCAACGTTGAGCATGGCAGCAGTGACGTTTGAAAGTCGTATTTTCAGGCGGAAGATTTGAAGCGCGCTAACGCGTTGCGGACCACTAAAAACGTGATTTTATTTCAAAATAAGCACTTCCTTGGCACAAAAGCAGCACTACGAGGTTTCTGTACCGCTATTTCAACAATCAACGTCGACTTAATATTTGCCTTTAGTGTCCCTTTAAAGAAATCCATTGTGTTAAGTCCGAGCATGGTTGCAGAAAGCGATAGGAAGAAACGTGCGTAGGTATACCGTACAGTCATTGCGTATCTCACAGGTTAAAGAAAGGAGGAAGTAGACACGGCGTTAATGTTGTTTTCACGGCTGCCAATAAGCTAGGTAAGATTTGTGCCGCTGTGCAGAGGAAGAATGAGCGAGTAAAAGACAAGAAGCAGACCGATATTTTTTCGTAAAACACACCAACAAATTCACTGATTGCCGTACGAGTGTGGTGTATAAGGTCCCTTTCAGCTGCGGCCTCTTCTACGTAGGACAGACGGGCCGATGCATTAACCAGAGATTGTTGGAACATAAGAGATCACTAACAGGGGGCTCACCTTCTAATCTATCTTTAGATTGTCGAGATTGTAAGTGCACGCCAAAATTCGATAAATGTGCAGTGTTGTACCGGCATAGAATTGGAGAAACGCACCTGATGATTGAGGCATGGTATATCGAGAATAGTGGTAGCGCATGCGTGAGCCAACCGTCGATTAACTTGCATAAAGATGAAATCAAATGTCTTAATAGTTGTCTTCGACTTAGACCGCCACGCGTGCCGGATTGATAGGTTCGCCTGTTGCATGGCCATGCGCAAATAAGTTTTCGTGCCTTCTTTCTTTTCCACCGTTGTGCGTCTCTTCAGTGGTCAGTCGGGTTTGTGGTGTCCTGACTTCTTTCTTGTGTCCGTGTTTGCACGCGCTGTCTTTTTAGAATGAACTAATTAAGACCTTACACACTAAAACACACTAATTAGCATCGTGCTAGTTAGGACTATGCTAATAAGCTGCATACTATTTTATACCTTGCCAATAGAACGCGTACATAATGGTGGGTTAATCAAACATTACCACTTAAGACAGGACTACTCGATATCATGTTAATTAAGACCTAGCTAATTATTACTGTCAGAATTGAGACCGAACTGTCGTGGTCTTCACTCCGAAGCAGACCGAGCAGACTCACTAGACGAGCCACGTAAAAAGCTAGAAGCTAGGTGATCACAAGCTCCTCCGAAGGCTCCAATTCTGTATAAGTAGTGCAAGCTGACCATATTATTTTACATGCAAGGAAGCTGCTGCTTAGCGTCCACCGCATGAAACGCTTGACAGTCACACCGGCACTATGACAGTCACGAGTTGAACTGGGGCCTCTTCAGAATCAACGATATTGTAATCTCGTTGATTCTGAAGATTGTAATCTTAGAATCAACGAGACGTCAATCAGTTTGATTGACAGACACCCGCGGCGAAGATCGAGTCCGCCCACCGCGTTTGCTCGTGCCGAGGAGCAGTGCTCACGCCGCAACGCCAGCGAGCGGCACGATTCATCTATGAGTTCAATCGCACAGACTATGCACACACGCACGAAGAATTAAGGTTAAATAAAGTTGCCCTCTCTCTCTCTAACCTGGCTATGATGACTCGCATTAAATTTCACCGCTCTCACGACGTACTACTCACAGCCATGAAGCAAGCGCCCCTGGTGGCACTTGCGGCGAGAAATGTTACTATTTACTTGTTTGTGGAGACATTGTTCCTACCGATTCGTTACTGCCGAAAAATCTTCAGATGTGTAACTTAAGTAGTAGTAACCCGTCCATTTATTTATCTCTGATATTCGAGAGAAACGAAACGAGCTGCACTAGAGTACTGCGTTTGCGCCCTTGTTGCCTTCAAGAGTGGAAATTTTCATGCTGCGGGTGGAACGAAAAAACGAAAAAAACTCGAAAGAGGACAAACGCCCACGAACACGCCTGTGGGAAGCGCTGTGTTGAGTTGGCGAAAACAGCGCGACAATCACGCTGGCGTCGCTGTACTGCTGAAATGTTGACTGAGTGGCGGCACTGACGCGTTCGCACTTGGTGTTCCTTTGAAAACCGCCGCAAATACCGCACAAGAGTTTGTGACGCAGGAGCCCTTCAACACTTCCACGGCCGCTACATAAAAAAAACAGGTGCGGCCTGCTGCGTGGCGCCGAAACGGCGTCCGGGGCCTAGTTCTCCTTGCGCCCGCTCTGGCGCCACCACACCGGTACAGCTGTTCACGGAGAAGCGCTTCGACAGCCGCGTTTGTACGCGCGACACCTACTCCAATCAGGCCGTAGATTACGCGTTTTATAGCTGCACATTACAGGTTGAATATTGAAGTCGTTATTAGAAATGCCGATTACCCCACATATGTGAACGGTTTGCCCTAGGACTACCAATATTTGTAGAGTGGGCCTCAGTACTCTTCATGAAGGTTGCCCGCTTTACTCACCTGAAATTAAAAGAAGTTCTCGTTATTACGAAGTATGCTGAGTATATTTACGTGTTTCTTCAAGGCGAAGTAGTGAGTGATGCAGGCACTCAGGAGGGTGGCCGCGTTTTCTGCCGAAATTTGACTTTTCCTCTGTCTCTCTATTCTCGGCAATGAACAAGCGCGGCAGTTTAGTAAAGGTGCATGACATGAAATCAGCAGCATGTAGTGCGGATAACCGGGAAACAGAGTTGGGACCGCAGTCGGAAGCAAAATCCTAATCTTCGTGTTCTTTTTATAGTCATCCTCAGTGAAATGTAATGCACATACCAGCGACCTGTCGCTTGGCTCCCATTTACTTGCTTTCCCTGATGGCCCTTGGCGAGAAATATTCTTCAGCCACGCTTCGCGACGCTGCAGATCGCTAGGGAATTCGTGGTACTTCATAGTAGCGTCTCTTCTCGCGTTTGAATTGCGCAGCGGCACACAACAGCTTCGCGGCACCTCACCGCTGGAAAAAACCGTCCGCCACAGACGCGCACACAAAATAAACGCACTCAGGCGCAACAAACACGAGGAAAGCTACTCACACACACGATCACACAAAAAAGCACACGAACAACGCATAAATTCCGAGCCGACCACATTGTAGCACCACGGCCGCTGCATAATGGTAGCACGAACTGGCCTCTGCTTTGCGGACCGCGCTAGTGGCGTCCTCACCAAAAACTGCGGCCGCAACTGTGAACTCGACCGGGACGCGCTTGCCCATTGACTGCGACGCGACGCAGCAGGCCGCACCTGTTTTTTTTATGTAGCGGCCGTGACACTTCTTCAGCATGGTCAGAAAACGCCTCCGATTGGTAGTCGGTGCTCCTGAGAACACGCGATCCAAACATTACAGCGTAGCACGCTGCCTAGAATTTACAATTAATTCTCAAAGTTAGCTAGAGATTGTTCCCTCTTCTCTCTACAAATGAGGCCATAAACCCAAATGACCGCGCCATAAACTCAAATTCCACGGTCATTGGCTGATTTGAGTATCGTGTGCTGCATAGTTACCGCGACCGCCGCGTTATGCCGCCACGTGCCCGCGCGTGTGCTCGAAATCACACGGAAGAGAGAAAAGAAAGCACCCAAGGTCATGACGCTCGCTGACGAAGAGGCGCATCTTCCTGCTTTCTTGTCAAGTCCCTCCCTGCGTAGCTTTCAGCGCGCTTGCTGGTACGAAAGGGGACAGAAAGCGCTTAAAGCGTGCGACAAATCCCTATAACTCCGCACGTATTTGACGGATTCTAAAAAAAAAAAGACATGGCGGATCCCTCCGTCATAGGAATCGGTATAACAGGAAAGTGAAACGTGTCTTCACAGAAGTAGTGCTTGTTGTGTAGTGATATATGAGAGCTTGTACAATCAGGGGCGTAGCCAGGGGGGGGGGGGGGGGGCTTATGGGGCTTCAGCCCCCCCCCCCGAAATTTTTCGTGCTCTCATACACCACCAACCAGCGGCGTCACCCGGGTGGTGGGATTTATTGGGCTTCAGCCTGATTATCATTTATTTAATTATTTATCTTTTTATGACCCTCAAAATGTTAGCAGAAGCAAGTTTGATATCGGGCTCTACACAGATGGCTCAAAAGTGGATGATGACACAAAACATCAACTGCTAGCTTCTCCTTGGATTCCTCCGCCATGCTATATGTTTAAGTCTATGAACGATTTTAAGCAGAAACGAATGTTTACGTGGCTTGGCTGGACAGGTACCGATGGCTTAGCTTCTCAGCGCTTCAAGAGGGTGCGTTTTGCCGAGTGTGTGTCCTTTTTAGCAGAAGTGAGATTGGCAAGGGCCAACATGCGCGCACTAAGGCCCTCGTATCCAATCCATTTCAAAAGTGGACGCACGCCCTCGAAGCCTTCGGTGCACATGAAGTCACTAAATATCACACTGACGCTCACCTGGTAGCCGATAGTTTTCTTCAAACCTTCTCAGGATGTGTGCCCAGTGTTGTTGATCAGCTGGACCATGGCAGGCAAATTCAAATAAGAGAGATCCGAAGGAAGTTACAGCCTATTGTTGAGACAGTTCTCTTTTGCGGGTGGCAAGGTGTGGCTCTCCGTGGACATAGAGACAGTGGTCCCATGGATTCAAGCACAGCCTCCTCTACAAATACAGGCAACTTCAAAGAGCTGCTTCGCATGCGCGCGGATTGTGGCGACACAGATCAAAAAAAGCATTTGGAAAGTTGCCCAAATAAGGCCTCATATTTTAGTTTATATGTACAAAACCACATTATAGAAATCTCTGCTGCAATCATCAAGGAAAGCCTAGTCGCAAAAGTAAACGCTGCAGGCTGCTTCTCCGTACTTGCTGATGAAACGACGGATGTTGCGGATATCGAGCAGCTTACTGTTTGTGCAAGGTACCTTAATAAGGATGCGAACGGAATCGAAGAAGTGTTCTAAGGCTTTGTGCCAATTCACGACCAAATGGCCGGGCCCTGGCCGACACCATCATAAGGCTCCTTATAGAAATGGGAATTAACATGCAGCATCTCCGTGGTCAAGGCTACGGTGGTGCAAGTTCGATGGCCGACAAAACGAATGGTGTTCAAGCTGCTGTCCGTGAGAAATATCCAGCCGCACTCTATGTATTCACTGCGCGTGTCACTCCCTTTATCTAGTTGTGTGTGCAGCATGCTCCATCACAGACATTCGAAACTGTTTTGGGACTCTGAAGGCGACGTCAGCCTTTTTCCGTAAATCTTCTAGCCGCTCACACGTTTTGCGAAAAGTGATAAGTTTGAGCTGTCCTGAGCCTACAAGGCAGCGCCTTTTGGGACTATGCGAAACGCGCTGGGCCGAGAAGCACGATGCAGTGCTTTCATTTGTGAGCCTCTTTCAGCCGTTGATCGCAGCACTAGAGGAGACTAAGTTTAACGGAAATGGCGAAAGTCCAGTGCAGGCAAACAGTCTAATGTTGGCACTCTTTTCACCAGCGTTCCTTGTAAGCCTGCATGTGACGGAACACGTGTTAGCACTGACTTTGCCACTGTCAAAGAAGCTGCAGACGAGGAGTATCGACATGAGCGCTGCCATTGACGACATAGAAGTGATACAGCAGACAATTGAAAGTGACCGCAAGAACACGAAAGTTTCTTTCTCAAAAATATTTGCACAAATGCAGGCATTGGCAGAAAAACTGAATGTGGAGATCACCAGCCGTCGAGCCGGTGTCCGGAAGCAAAACCTTGGGAGCAATGCATTCGAAAGTGCGGAAGAATATTTTCGCAGAACCCTGTTCATTCCGTTCATGAACCACGTACTAGCCCAGTTAAACCAACGGTTCGAACAGCACAGGACACTTCTAAAGGACTTTTCATTAATTGTATCATCCGCAATACCACCAATGCAAGATGATCGGGAGAAAGGAGCAGAAAATCTCCTGACCGTTTTTGCGCATGACGTCGAAACGAGGGCTGGTTTTGGAGAACTGCGACTATGGTGGACAAAGTGGGCGAACAAAGCAGCAAACCAGAGCCCCGGTACAGGAACCGATACCCTCTCTCATTGCGACAGCAGGTTCTGTGCGAATGTGTACAAGCTACTCCGGATTCTAGTCACCCTTCCAGTGACCACTGCCAGCGCAGAGGGAACGTTTTCAAGCATGAGGTTACTTAAGAACTACTTATGCTCCACGATGTCTGAGGAACGCATGGTTGGCCAGGCACTTCTGTACGCCCACAGAAATGTCGACATCAGCGTGTCGGAAGTCATTGACCGCTTCGCTAAGCTTCCTCGCCGGGTCAACGTTGTCCTTTGATACCGAGCAGGACAAAAATCAGCGCAAACGAAAGGAAAAGACACTACTGTTCCAGAGTTCAGGTCAATGAGCCCGTAATTCTGACGCAATATTATTGTTCACCACCTTTTAAAGCCGTGAGGATTTTGTACCTTTTAGCAGTTAACACTGTGACCTAATATAAACATAAGAATACGGGCATCAGGTGGACATTACCAGCCAATCGACAGCTTCACCTTGTTCACTGAGAGGTCGGCATACGCGGCGTTACCAAACAAGTTCAACTATTGGGAAGCCGTACTAACAGCATTGTTTGTTACTTTCATTTCTCGTTTTTGTTCTTCATTGCTTTTTGAACTAGAAGCGGCAACCTTCCTTTAAATTGAGTGCACAATAGTGGTTCGCACTTTTAAAACAGTTTTGAAGTAGTTTCTTTCGTTATTTCTGCGCTCTTCCTTTATAGTTCTGTTTACATGGTGCGTCCGAGACAGCAGCTTGGCCCAAGGACATATCAGTTGGCCATTATGTATAGTGATCATTGCTTAGTTCCGTTTATTGATTGCATATTTAAATGTACATTTGTGAAGTTTTGCGTAAGCATACTGCGCACTGTTTCCGGTGACTTATATTTTGCCCGTATTCGAGGTGTACTTTCCCATTCTTGCTTTTCCCTGGCCGCATCATTTGTGCAAAAAGATTAACATTTTGCGTAAACAATCTGCATTAAAATCCTGGTTATTTCGTGGACTTCATTTTTTTGTTATCAGGCACCTCTTCAGTTCAAAGCTGATGCAGTTTCGAAGTTTACGTGATATTTGCCGTACCTGTTACACACACACAAACACAAATATTGAAAAGATTGAAGACAGTTATTCCTGGAAAGATTTTGCGGGCATGCAAACATAATATTTTTACGAAAAAACACATTTCTTACTCGTTCTTAACAGAGGGCAGCATTCAAGAAGTGATTTGCAGCATCTAATACAAATTGTCACTGGTAATACATATTAATGGTAATACCAGTGACAATGTATGTACATGGTAATACATGTACATACCCACGCCGCTTTTGGAAAATTATGAAACCGGACGACAAAACCACAGTCTCTCTTTGTGACACTTCTGGATCCCCCGTTGCCGACTGCGACGTTCCATCCGTCAACTCTGCATTTTGTTCAGTCTTTACTAACGAACCTAACAACGAACTTCCTGATTTTCCGCATTTTGCTTTTCCGCCAATGCCAAAGATTACATTCAATTCAGAGGGAATTGTAAAAGTTATTAACCAATTAAAGAACTCTTCGTCATGCGGTATAGATGGCATAAACGCCAAAATTCTGAAAAATACTAAACATGTATGTAGTTCCATATTGTCAATCATTTTTCAGCAGTCACCCGACACAGGTGAAGTCCCATTAGACTGGAGAGTTGGGAAGGTCTTTCCGTTCTTCAAGAAAGGTGACCGCTCATTTGCAGGTTACTACCGACCAATCTCGCTCACTAGTGTTTGTTCAAAGATCATGGAACACGTCATCTTTTCTCATGTTGCTACATTTTTATCATCCGTAAACTTCTTTCACCCAAACCAACATGGCTTTCGTAAAGATCACTCATGCGAGACCCAACTAACATTATTCCTGCACGACATTCACCTTCATATGGACCGTAACATCCCAATTGACACACTGTTCTTAGATTTTGAAAAAGCCTTCGATAAGGTACCCCACTCCCGTCTCCTTCAAAAAACCTCGCGTCTAAATCTTCATCGGCATGTTTTTAACTGGATTAAAGCATTCCTAACAAACCGTAAACAATTCGTGCATGTTAATGATCACTCCTCCGACCTCTCGCATGTCTTGTCCAGCGTGCCCCAGGGTATCGTCCTAGGGCCTCTTTTATTCCTAATATACATTAACGATATTCCGCTTTCCGTTGAATCTAACATCCGTCTTTTTGCTGATGTTTGTGTCCTCTACCGCCCTATAAATAACCCCACCGATGTCTCCTCTCTACAGCATGACCTCTCACGCATTCAGCAGTGGTGTACCACCTGGCTGATGTCCCTTAATGCGAAAAAAACATCACTAATTTCTTTCCATCGTCGCCGAAACCACACGCCGGCTACTTACACAATCAACAACTGTCATATAGCTGCTACTGACTCGATTAAATACCTGCGTGTCCATCTTTCGAGTAACCTATCTTGGGGCGACCATATAAATCACATAATTCACTCCGATAACCGCGCTCTCGGGTACACACGCCGTAACATTTCCATGACACCACCTTCCGTTAAACTACTCGCTTATAACACCATTGTCAGACCAAAACTTGAGTATGCAGCTGCTGTCTTTGACCCCCACCAAACTAATCATATCGAAATACTTGAGTCAGTACAGAACCGAGCAACCAGATTCATTGTTTCAGATTATTCCCGCTACTCGAGCGTCTCCGCCCTCAAATCCCAGTTAAATCTTTCTACCCTCGCTCTTCGTCGTCGTATTGGACGTCTCTGCCTTTTTCACAGATTCTTTTATTCAACCCCGCGTGACAACCACCTCATCCAGCCGGTCCATCGAGGTCATCGCACAAGTCATCCAAATGCTGCTATTCCGCCACGTGCCCACACCACCTCATTTCAGCAGCCCTTCTTTTTGCGCACCACCCGAGACTGGAATGACCTTTCGAACGAAGCAGCAGTCATCCGCGATTTTGCGCGCTTCAAAAATGCCATCCAGGAAGCAGACTCAACCACATCCTAACATACACCTTCATCGATACCGCCATTTTATGACGCCCACCCCTCATGTAAAGTCCCATATGGGACCTTTGAGGATATAATAAATAAATAAATAAATAAATAAATAAATAAATAAATAAATAAATAAATAAATAAATAAATAAATAAATAAATGTTATTCATATACTTAGTCGTTCTAAAAATTCAATGAGGAGGTCGCGCTGCAACGTGAGCCCCCCCCCCGAACAAAATTCCTGGCTACGCCACTGTGTACAATGTCTATTTGTGTTTGGCAGCTACAGCACCGTTTTGACGTGGATGCACCAATGTTGACGGCATGTCTCTATCGCGACGACCAACGCCCACGATCATGATTAAACCGTTGTGGTAGCTGACGTTGTGAACATATATTTGGACACAGCGAATCGTGAATCCCGCGTAAGGATGATATCAACAAGCTCATAATCAACATTGGTACCCGGTATGCACTCCTTCAAAGCGTCGTCAATTAAGGAGAGAAATGGCACGGTGTGCGCTTTCTAGCAATGGGTGACCGACGCCTACGCTCATGCATGCAATACCACACACTACGCTTCAGCAACGCGGGAGGTAGAGGTTCGTAGCCTGAGCCGCAAACGCGTGCGTCCCGCTGGCCTCTGTCTCACAGGCGCTGGTCTCGCTCCACCAAGGCACGACATTCGCGCATCGAAATCGCGTCCTTTCTGCAACGCGTATTGCAGCAGTTTTGTTAGTCGGTGCTCTCACAATCGAAGCAGTCGGCGGCGGAGAAATCCCGTTGGTGCATGTCGAAACTGCACTACTCCGATGAGCCGACGCACGCTAACACGAAGCGATAGCTAAAGAACGTAACCAACGTAACTGCGTCAAGGGCGCCTCGTAGTGATGCAGAACTATCGGTAAATCGACTATCGATAGTATCGATAGTTTTTTGAAACTATCGATGGTGTAAACAAACTATCTATAGTCCAGTCGATAGTACCATCAGTAATATTGTTAGCGATGTTACTGGCACGCGTGTTTATTGCTTTGTTTTGATGTGTTCGGGTTTTGACCAACAAAGAATGTTCGGAGCGTTTGACGCAGACCATGCCGCAACGTTTGAGAAGCGTCGCGATTGTTTGAGATAATTTTTTCAAGATTACGCGCTGGGCGCGGATAGACAAGTTAATTCGAGAGCTTACGCGAGCACCAGCGATAACGCTGGAAGGTTCGATGAGTGATGTATAAAAGACGAAACGTTCCACCGATCATCAGATTGCTCGACGGCCGGCTACTGTTCTCGCCGCTATCAGTGTGCAGCGTGTATCGCTTGTATGTCTTGATTTTCTTGGCACAAGTTCGCCCAAATAAGGAGCTTCGTACTTTCCAGTCTTTCTGCAGCATTCTTCACACTCACAACCACGTGACAAACTATCCATAGTGGTGCGAATAATGATGCTGTTGCTGGCTGCCCATATTGCCAAAATAGTTGCGATAGCCTACTATCAGCCTTGCTTAATTTATGAGCAATTTTCGACGAGAGAAAGAAATTATATCTGCAGTAAATTGGCTGAATATGTCCATAAATAAATTCATATTCAAAAGCAACCAGTTAAACCTTACGATTAACAAACTTAGGTCTTGATAATTTTTTTATTTTGGAATCATCAAATGCAATCCTTATTGAATCCTTATTGCAATATAAATTTGAAGCCGCGCTGTTGCACCACATGTAACGGCTTCCTTTCCGCTACAGCTTAACAGTTTGACTTTATGATCATGTGTCAGCGAATCACTCTGGTGAAGAACATAAGCATGTCAACTTTCTTGCCCTTCAGCCTGCTCCTCCGGCTCCACTGTGTGCCACGCGCGCGGGGAACAAAGTTCCCCGCGCGCGTGGATTATGCTATCGATAGTACTGACTATCGATAGCATAATCTAGATCGATAGAGCTATCGATAGTATTTTTTACCATCGATAGTTCGATAGTGACTCCGCTATCGATAGTATCGATAGTACTATCAATAGTTCTGCATCACTAGTGCCTCGGCGACGCCAGCGCGGCCAGTGTACCTCGCTGGTATCGAGACTCTTTAACCATGACCTCTGAATCTCGGAGTAAGCGCTAGTAAGCGTCGATCGTGAAGCATTACTTCTTTTCACCTCTCACAGACGGCGGCACCACTCCGCCTACCTACACCGCCAACAGAGAGCACCGTGCGAAAGAGAGTGTGTGAAAGATATAAGGCGCGTTGGCGCTGTGTCCGGCGTCTGCCGAGCTAGCTTAGTCGGTAGGGCGTCGGGCGCTTGCCGTCGCGGCCGCGAGGTCGTGGGTTCAATTTCCAGCGGGAGGCATTTTTCTCGTTTTTTTTTCTTTTTCGCCCGTTGGCGTCCATTTTATCAACGTGATATCAGTGACGGATGTACTTGGTGGACCCCGGCATAAAACACTTTCGTGTTAAAAACTTTGCGGCAGTCTATTCGTGAGGCAAGAAGTTCTTTAAATAAAGCCATGCGGCTATTATTTGTGCAGGGGCCATTTAACTCAAATCAGAGCGACAGGAGCATCACGCTTGGAAAATTAACCCGAGTGGTTGGCCCAGGTTCTGCCGCAATGCTGTACAGGAAGCAAAGTGTTTAAATACAATGACTTTATGAAAAATGTGATTCCTTCCTCTGCGACACAATTTTGTACGCCCTTTGAAAAGTGTTAGGTTCAGTTACACCGAAATTCGCCGTTGTTAATATTACTGCATATTGCTTCTATGCGTGGGATTGAAGCAAATTGAAGTGATGACGCAACTAAGCGGATTAATGACATCAAATTAATCGATCTTTTCTTTGAAAGATATTAGGCTCCGTGAGAGGCCGCTCCTTCATTGAAGTGTAATGACCATATTACGGATATCATTGGATTGGGGAACTTGCACAAATCGGCATTTATGGCATGGATCTGCATACATAAAATAAAATAAAAATCATGACTGAGGAATTGCCGGGGTGCTCAGTTTATTCTTAAAGACATCGAGGCGAAAGCCTTTTCACCTTCATTGCCCCTTCATTGAACGCTTCCTTGAATGTTCTTCTTCCACTTTGTCGATGAGGCACGCGGATTGTCATGTGTTGCGGCCGATGATATGTAGGGTTAGCAGCCCATTCGTTACGTAATCCACATGTTTTGACGCTCGGGGCGATTTTACGCTTCTACCACGCAATATTACGTCTGTTACGCGGCTCACTGGCTCACATGACGACTCTACAGGGTCTTTTTCCAAAGTGGCTTCATGCAGCGGCTTGGCTCTCTGGCAGAATACCTGGGCTCGATTCCAACTTGAACCATGATTTTTTTATCCGATTTTCATTGAGGTCTCCTGAGTGTTAGTACCGCATGCCGTGGCCTTGCGGATTTCACCTTCATAAATTCACAAATCGAAGCAACATTTCCTCTTGCTGCTTACCTCACGACTGGGTAGATCTCTTGGCACTAAAAATGTTGCATAAAATCGTATAGACATCAGCTCTCCAAGCTCTTCTTTAACTCCGGATAATCCTACCTAACAGCAAAGCAATGAAAGAAAAAAAAATACAAGAACGCTTCTTAACAGTGTACTGGAAGTTATGTAATCCTTTGTGATAAATGTTATCGTGGCTGCATTCGATGAGTTGACCATGCCTGCTTGTGCGAAGCCAGACGCTCCCAGCAACAGCTTACGGATGTGTTGCCTGCCTGCACAAGTCAGCAACACGTGTTGCGCATCTCTTTTCAAGCATTACGGCTATTAAGATAAATCGGAATATTGCAGATCATGCACTAATATATGAATAAACAGGTTTTAATGAAGCAGACGCGATAAACCTTGTAACAAAAACCATTACATTATTCTAGCGAGGCTTTACAGTTGGGGCATGTGTCCCTAAAAAGCCCTTACAATTCCAGGTGACCACAAATGCTAGGGATGTTGACAGCCCATTACTCCCCTATACACAAATGCGAGGTTGCGGGCGAAGGAGTGGGCCCGCCGCTGAATACGAACTAGATGTGTGTCGCGTCTGACAAATATTTTTAGGCTAAGAAGGCGGTGATGATGAAATGAACTTTATTTGGTCCTGGAGAGTCCCTATCAGACAACCCCCGAAGGGGGGTCCGCCGCAGTTGCTGGCCGCGCCCACGCTGGTACTGGAAGACTGTGGCCCTCCGCCCGTTCGTAGGCCTCCTGGACTGCCGACAGCTGGACTGAGAGCTCGCGGCTTTTAAGAGCCCTCTCCCAGTCCTGTTCTGTGCTGAACTTTGCGCTAAGTAACGCCGGGCACTGCCAGAGCATATGAGCGAGAGTGCACTTATCCACCCACGGCTAGCGCATCCCGGATTTATGCGTTCAGCAAAGTCAGTAAACGTGCTACGAGATGGGAAGGAACCTGCCTGCAGCATTCGGAAAGCCGACTACTGCGGCCTAGTTAGCTTGGAATGTGGGAGGGGTTATCTCCGCCTTGACAGTTGATAGTGCGACGTAACTTCGTTGAAGGTGCCAAGTGGATCTCTGAAGCTATCCGTGAACCCGCCTCCGGACCCGTCCGGACCGCCGCGGCACGTGATTTCTCGCGCACGGTTACGAGCAAGTTCGTTGACGTTGGGAACTGTTGGATGAACCTCTGAGCCCATGTAGGCCGGGAACCAGGCAATTGTGTGAAAGCCTACTACACCCCTCGAACTGAGAATAGCGGCAGACTCTCTTGAGACCACCCCCGAAGCGAAAGCCCGGAGGGCAGCCCTAGAGTCAGGGAATATCTCAGGACGCGAAGGGTCCTTCATCGCTAGAGCTATCGCTACCTGCTCTGCTAGGGAGGCAGACACCTTCCTAACGGAAGCTGAGTTGAGTACGCGACCGCGATGATCAACAACCACGGCCGCAAAGCTGTCCGAGCGGCCGTACTGCGCTGCATCGACGAAATTGCCACATTTCCCGAGGATTTCGCTACGAAGTCAAGCAGAGACTTGGCCCGTGCCCTACGCCGGCCAACATTTTGCCGCGGATGGACATTACACGGGAAGGGTTCCACCTCGTATGTACCCTTCATTGCAACAGTGTGCAAAATTGGGCTGGTTGGTTTAACTTCATTGTTTAAACAGCGCAAAAGACGTACACAGGACAGGCGCTGGACTAACAACTGTTGGGTTTATTATATATCTTCTGTTCCGCACTGCGCGTATGATGATATCCAAGCGACTGTAGGAGACGTTGCCCAGCCTTGGTGGAGGAGAGCCGCGCGACCTGAGCTAGTTTCTGTGCCTCAATCACCTCCGAGAGGGTGTTGTGCATGCCCAGGTTCATGAGGCTGTCCGTGCCGGTACTCATCCTTCTCGCGTTTATACCAATTTAGAGATGATGCGACATAATTAATGAGGCTCATGAGGAACGTGTGGTAGTGCCGAAGGAGATTACTTTCCCTGAGTCCTCCCCTGTGGTTTGAAACCCCTAAAATAAGCCGAATCATGTTCTCCGTCTTGGAGGTGATGCGGGCCAAAACCTGTGTGTTTCTGCAGTTGCATTCAAGAAGGAAGCCTAATACCCGAATGCACTCGACTCTGGGAATCGCCTGCCCGTCCCTTGTGGTTAGCGTAATTTGTACCTGATCAAGCGGTGAGTGGATCCTCCTCTCAAGCCGAACAGGTCTGTAGAGAAGCAACTCCGATTTGGAGGGTGAGAGCGGAAGCCCCGCACCCTCCAGAAAACTTTCTGTGATAGAGAGCGCCGACTAGAGCGCTTCCTCCACCTCTGCATCCCAACCTCCCATGCACCAGACAGTAATGTCGTCTGCATATAGGGCGTGGTTGGTGGTAGCTACAGTGGAAAGACGCTCTGAGAGGCCTTTCATGGCTATGTTGAAGCAGTAAAATAATCAGCAAGACAGCTGTGCATGGAGGAGTGTGTTTTGTGTCATCGCGTGCTTTACAGTCGCCAGCAAGCTTAACTCGAACGCTCCGCAGCGTGGCCTGGACTGGTTTGACTGATGCCAGCCGCGAAGCACTGGGCGCTGTTGCCGAGATAATACCTCGGTATGCTTGGATAGTATGTCGGCATGCATTGGTAACATCACGGCAGCAGAACCCAAAACTACGCTGCTCTGACGTCAATCGCACCGTTTCAGGACACGCTGCGCAGCGTTCGAGTTTAGCTTGCTGACGACTGTACCATGACATTGAAAAGATCGCAGCAATGTGCTTGTTCACAGAGCAACTCGGTCAGCATTGAAAGGCTAGTCTATGTCAACAGTATCTACAGAGGAGGGTTTTAATGACCCTCTTCAGCCTTTGGTGAAACTCACGAAAATACTCTATATATACGTTTGTGCTTGCGCGATAGGCTAATTCATTGACAACCATTAAACGATACCATTAAACGATACTATTAAACGATCCTACACACTCACGTACAACTTTGCTATACATGAAGGCACAAAACAAATCCCTTTTTTTTTCTTCATTTTTAAGAGGAATACTGTAGAACCTTGATTGTGCGCGTATTAGGATCAGGAATCGAGCTGCTTTTTTGCTGCGTTCCTTGTTCCGTCGTCATCAAACCTCTATTTTTATATCTTATGGCTCGCCATGTGCGTCAGATATGAAAGAACGACAATAAAAGTCGAGACATACAGCAGAGCTGGCCTCCTTAGCGCATGCTAGTGGTATCCACGTTGCCGTTAAACCTGACCGGCACACAGTTTTTGTTCTTGCTCCTGAGGAAGGGTGGCTCCGACATCGCGAGGATAAATTGAAGTAGAATAAACCAAAATCTGTAGCCGAGTAAAGCGGATAAAAATGCAAGAAATGACAAAGGATGGAGGCTGAATATGTTGCAATGGCCTGCAACCAACAGGGTACAAAAGGGAGCAGCCGAGCGGCGACTGCCGCAGCAGGACGTGAGTCGCGTGCCAAATTGGCTGTACGCGTTGGTCTCCTTTGCATAATGCGGGTTATACCGACGGTGAGCAGGATCCGCCTCGATTTCATGCCTTTGGGGCAGCGGCTACCAGGACAGAACGCTCGGCATATCGCCGACGAGTGTCGAGGCAGTGGAGGTCGGTTTACTGCGATTGTACATCACCCAATACGATATGCCTCATGTTGCCTAATTGCTCCACAACTCGAATAGCGACGTGTTGTGGCGAACTTAACTTTCATACTAACTTAAAATAGTTGAAAACTATGGCTCTAGAGCTAACGACAACTAAAACAAGTCATGAAAGTTGGCGCTTATGTCACATTTGTCTTCGTCCTCTCGCACTCGTGCGCAAGTGTTAGAGTAAGACGAGCACGTTGAGATGACAGTGAGTAGCAGGCTGATTTGGGTTTTTCTTATCCCGGGCGAAAAAGCAAAATGGACACACCCACGAGTTGTGCGACTTCTCTTGTCCATTCCTTTACTCGTGCTAAGAAAAACCTATTCAAGATGCGATACTGAAGAGCCAAGATTGCACTGTTCTGAGGAGTGCCTCTGTAATTTCACTTCTTACGCCTCTTATTAAGAAACAGTGGATAAACTAAGAAGCAATAGTGTGCACAAATATCCACGAAAGAAAGAAGAAACTACAAGAGATGCACATAGAGAATGTATACTGTCATATAGATCATTTTAATCTCATACTTCCACCTCACTTTCATGGCACCGCTTGCTAGTGCGGTAGTATTCCGCACAGCTAACGAATGAACAATAAAATTTAAAGACGATAGGTACTAAATATTAATAAGAAGCATCCTGTAAGGACGCTCGTAGTTCGCCAATGCAGCTCGTAGTCTTGAGAACAGCAGCGCAAAATTTTAGGAAGAGACGGACAAACAAACAATGTGGTGTTGTTTTAAAATATGAAGGCAGAAATGGTACACTATTTCAAGAGAGTATAAAGATAGTAGAGTCACTGACTGCAGCACATATTTTGACCCGTTCCTGCAGTAAAAGGGTCTACAACCAGCCCTCGAGCTCGATGAAAAAGCACATACTGCGGACACTGTTACGAACAGCTCAGCCGAATCTTGCCGTCGTGTGCGGCAAGGAGAGCTTACAAGCGGAGCCCGAGTTTGCCAATTGCTCAGGCACCCTCTTTTAATATAGCAGCCCAGCGGCGTAGCCAAGGGCGAGTTCAAACACCCCCCTCTCACCCTAGGCTAATCACTAAGTTAATCGCGACGGTTTAGTAAAGCTTCTCTCAGTTACTGTTACGACTGTATAAATTCTTAATTGGTGTTTGCCGCCGGTCTGTTGCCTTCTTCATTTTTAGTGCACCAGCGGTTAGTAGTGGGATTTGCCCAATTCATGTGACACATACCCGTTCATGATGATGATAGTCTTTTTTAAACCAAAGTTCTTACGGCTGGCTAAAACAGCTTCGCTGTTAAATGGACTGTCACAGGAAGTAGAGCTGTTGGTAACAGATAACGCGGACGACGAGACACGCCCACTCTGGAGTGTTGATATGGTGGTGCCATCTAGTAAACTCCCCTGCCTTTCTGCACAGAATAAATTGCATAAATAGCCACTGCATCTTTCTTAAAATTACTCGAAATGAACACAAAACAGTGTCCGTACGTTGTTAATACGTGCAAATGCTTCTTTAGCGTTGATATTGCGAGTATTGTGAGCGTATACAGTATAACGCTAGTTTTAGCTGTTCTCTAAAGTATAGTAATGGCAACAATGACAATGTACCAAGATGTCGGCGCTATTGTGCTGCCGCTTAATCGGCCCAGCTTTTCCTCTGGGGTCTGTTATATTAACTCTATGTAGCCTGCTAACATTACTCGGTAGCCCACAGGAATAACGACGGGAGAGAGCGATCACATTTCAGCACGCCCGCTCAAGGTGACGACGCGCGCTGACGTAAGTTCTTTACCCCGTGCCATCGCTTCCAGTGCGTTTGTTACGACGAAGCGTGCGACAAATACCTGCTCGTTCTAGACGCATTCGAGAAATTCTTGTGGTAATCGATTCACGCGACAATAAACTCCGATAATATGATCATTCGAGGATTACTTGTAGAAGTGGTTCAGGACCACTTAGAGCTGATTTGTAAGGGGTAGAATTATGTTCTCACATATGCGGCTCTCCACTGCTCGGTCACTTTCTCAGATATGCAGAAAGACACCATTGGCTGGCGGCTCCTCTTGCGAAAAGTTACGTACGGCCATCAGAAATGTTACCTTTAAATATAGTACCAGAGTTTTAATGACACATACAGAAGTTTTCAGAAATAATTGTACAAACCTTGAATTTGGTGAAGGTTAGGTTGTATATTGGTCGCTGATTGGTTCTGTATCAGTGCTCAGGAAAATTACACTACTATTGAATGCGAAGCATTCCTTCGCGAATCAAAGACATTTTGACCGTTTCTATCTATCTATCTATCTATCTATCTATCTATCTATCTATCTATCTATCTATCTATCTATCTATCTATCTATCTATCTATCTATCTATCTATCTATCTATCTATCTATCTATCTATCTATCTATCTATCTATCTATCTATCTGTCTCTCTGTCTGTCTGTCTGTCTGTCTGTCTGTCTGTCTATCTATCTATCTATCTATCTATCTATCTATCTATCTATCTATCTATCTATCTATCTATCTATCTATCTATCTATCTATCTATCTATCTATCTATCTGTCTGTCTGTCTGTCTGTCTGTCTGTCTGTCTATCTATCTATCTATCTATCTATCTATCTATCTATCTATCTATCTATCTATCTATCTATCTATCTATCTATCTATCTATCTATCTATCTATCTATCTATCTATCTATCTATCTATCTATCTATCTATCTATCTATCTATCTATCTATCTATCTATCTATCTATCTATCTATCTATCTATCTATCTATCTATCTATCTATCTATCTATCTATCTATCTATCTATCTATCTATCTATCTATCTATCTATCTATCTATCTATCTATTGAGCCGCCTACGTCTTGGCTTCTCGTGGTCCTCTCCTTAGTTATGTATATACCAACATTGGTATACGACGGCATGAGTGCATAACGAACATGATTAACATGTCGTGTTAGTAGGCGGTGCTTTATAAGAGCGCTAACATATCCTGAATGACATACAATAAATAAAGATGCTATACAGGCGTCGACATCGGGGGCAACACCAATTGTGGTTGGACTGTTGGGTATCCCTTTTTACAAAAATGTAATAAAGATTACATAAACCGACACGGTGGTCCACTGGTTATGGTGCTCGACTGCTGACCCGAAGGTCACGGGATCGAATTCCGGCAACGGCGGCCGCATTTTCGATGGAGGCGGAAATGCTTTATGCCCGTGTACTTATATTTAGGCGCATGTTAAAGAACCCCAGGCTATTGAAATTACCAGAGCATTACGGCGTCCCTCATAATCATTTCGTGTTTTGGGGATGTTAAGCATCAGCAATTATTGTTATTATTACATATTAAAGATTACATATACACTCCTATCACTCGGCAAGCTATAGTCAATGCGCCGACAACCGCTACTTATGATGTACGCATAATCGCACAGTAGTATACACTTCGTTTGTATCCAACTGTCATCTGGACTCTAGCGCCAGTGCCAACGTTACGCCGGGCCATAAGCTACACTATAGGCACCAGTGTAGTCGATGTGCCGGGTAAGCGCGCAATATGTGCAAAACGAATCAGCTTCGCACTGATTTCGATCCACCTTGTAACGCTTAGTTCAAAGCAAGAAATCTCGCATCAGCTGATATTCGCTCACTCTTTCGCATGTAATCCATTCTTACATTGCACGGAGCCTACCGGAAATCTTCTTGCCAACTGGCGCCATCGACGGAGGCACAATTTTCTGTCAAACTTCACCAAGCCATTCGGGGTTGTTTGTAAAGCATTGCATTGTACGTACGATCAGCAATTCCTTGTAGCACTTGCAGCAAATACCGGACATATCAACGCCGAAGTTCCTCTCCACAGTGTCGGCAAACCTGCATTGTGTATTTGTTGTTTCACGTAAGGACTCCTACTTCGAAATATAGACGTACCACAACTGTTTCTTCGACACACCGCAACGACAAATTCTGCGCTGCTGATTTTTGACAAACGGCTATCATCTATGCTTATCAGTAATGAGTTATATTAGGTGGATAACTTTCTCGTTGATCTTTATATGCGTTTGAGGTAAGTCGTAGAAAAAGGTGTAAATTAAACAACGTTTGCATAAACAAAGCCCTGATATTACAACACGCGCTTAAAACATCAATTAAATTCGGAAGACATGTAACTTTACTTGTAAGTAAGCGCGACATAGACATTGTGCTGATTTTGAAGATTATTTTGTCGCAAGAGCTCCACATATAGGATAATTTCAATACGACTACAGTACAATGCTGTACGATGCGTGCAGATCATAATCGGTACCGACCGTTTGATCAAGGCCTTTTCTGTGATATTCGGAAAAATACTGTGGTACTCGTATAAAACACGGAGTTTGATTTGCGACAATTCTGACAAGGAATTTGAAGAAAAATAGGCAGACTTATAAGTAAGAAAAGTTGCTATAATTGGCGAACGTCTCCAACGCACCCCACGCATTGCCTATAAAACAGCCGTCTAAAAAAGTACACCGAATCTCAGGCAGGACATGTCCGCAAAGGATCAGTTTTCCTGTATTTGGGGAAAACTATTTTTTTTTCGGTCCATGTATGTACTAGGTGAGGAAGCGAAAGTCGTACCCTCTGTGGCGGCCTCGAATTCCCACGAGGACGAAAGGTATGCCGTTACTCGTCTCTTCAGCTTGCGTGGAATGCACTCAGCTGCGTCTTTTCCCCATCAGTAGGACCAACTTGTAAATACCCATATTGCCGCCTTTTCCAGTTCTGCGGGTGTTCACTGCCTCGCGATAAAAAACAACAACATACACGTCGCACATATTAAACCAAGCTGCAGGATCTTGCGTGTTAGTCATTAAAAAAAGCAAGAAAAAAAGGCGTCTCTACCTACCTGTTTGTGATGTAACGGCTGTCTTGCGAACCTAGTACGTCAAAAGACGTGCGATGAAAAGTGATGATAGGAGCCCACTCCAGTTCTGGGCCTCCTACGTTTAGTTGTTATTCAGTGCTCTTAATAATGTGTTTCAGTAAACGTTGACGATAATGAAGCTTTTCGACGCCCGCGTGATTTAGGCGCACGTTAAAGAACCCCGGGAGGTGGAAAAGCCCTCCACTACGGCTTCTCTTATGATCATATCGAGGTTTTGGGACATTAAATCCCAGATATTAATAAAATGAAGCTTGCTGGGCAAGATGGTGAATCATGATGCGCAAGAACAGTGTGAGTGTAAAGCACTGGACGAGGAAGGAACGCAAACGACGACATGAGCGCTGACTATCAACTCTATTTCCTGCGTTTGCCACGTACGAATATACATGAACCATCAGCAAAAAAAAAAAACAGAAAAGAAAGGAGATTAGGCGATATCCATTGAGCGACTCGGTCTTGTGCTGATTACCACCGATCCAGAAGCGCAAGCTCTTTGCTTTAAAGTGCCAGGGATGCCACACTCACGCACCTGCTCCCCGAACGTGCAATGTTCGTAGCATCTATAATCGCTATAATCTATGACTAAGACTGCAGCGCCAATACTTTGTAAGCGGAAATATTTCCCCCGAAATAACGGGATAGAATAATAGAATGGAATGGCACATGGAATTGAACGTTAGTAAACCAATGTTGCTAAATAGGACGCGCAAGAATCCAAGTGTGTTTGCGTACAATATCCATGGCTCACAGAATAGGGTGGTAAATCAATAGAAGTATTTAAATATTACTCTTTCCAGTGACCTGACCTGGGGGACAAAGATCTCGGCGGCGTTTCAGAAACTGCTTTTTAAAAAGAAAGGCAGCAGATTCAAGTACACAAGCCATTAGTAGAACGAAATTGACTAGGCATTAGGTTTACCGGGCCTGCCCAATAAGAAACATAACGGTTGGAATAGGAAATTGTTAGATTTATATTTATTAAATATAAAGAGCCATATTTTCTAACTGAAAAAGGTAGAAGTTCAGGGCAAGATCGAATCTTGAAGCGATGAAAAATCCTTGGAACGCGTGGTGTCGCTGGAATTGGCATTTCCACAAGCGGACTTGTCCTTTTCAAGGCTGGAAGATTGCAGCCTTGAAGAGGACAAGTCCGCGTGTTGAAACGCTAGTTCCAGCGACACCCCCTGTTGAAGAATTTTTCATATTTTCTAAATGAACTCATGACTGCCCATAACATCCACATCTATGAGTACTGCGGAATAAAATAAGGAGACTAAAATATATCTGCACTTTTATATCTAAAGTCAATTAAAAGAACAACACGCCACACTCACAAACACTGCCTACATCAAATCTTTGCAAATACAAAAGCATTCAAACACTTTTTTCCCCGCACAGTTGTTTCGGGCTAGAACTGTCTTCCTTAATGTGTGCGCAACTTCGAATAAAACTGCATTTCTCTCTTCCTACGTATTGTTTTAGCGAATGTTTGGGCATATGTCCTGCGAGTATTGATTTCTGTGCTATTTCCCTTTTTCATTGCATCGCAGCAGCACTCATGTTTCGACCATATTGTGAAATAAATGAAAATATCATGTCAGCCTGCTTGCTTCGATATGTATATTTTTTCTTTCGGAGGCAACGGTATAGAAGTTTAGGGTTCTGTCTCTCACATAAACAGGCCGCCCGAGTGAGAAGGATGTTGAGCTTATTTCGAAGTAGACTCAGCCTGCGTAGGAATGCAGAAAATGCACATTTTATTACTGAACCAATGAGCGGGCAGGAAAGACCATTATTGTCGGTATGTTGTTTTTTGTCTGCGTATAGCTAAATCTATAATGCGAGACCATGCCGACGTAGCAGTTCAGTGCGAATTGCTTACTCGCACCAAAACAGGCTTATTTTTAGATTTCTTTTTCTATGAACGGCAGGAACGCACGTGGAGCAAGTTTCAAGAATGTACTAGAGTACCGAAAAAACGCCACGCTGAGCTAGAATTCATGAAGCTGTGCTGAACAAACGGTAAATTATGTCGCGCTGATTTCACTTAACATGATCTCGACGTCGTTCAAGCTAAATATTACCTCGGGACGACGGCAAACAAGCAGTTTTTAGCACGTACCTTACATTGGTGCGCATTTAGTGGGCTTGGTTAAGTGTGCACAGCGTTAACAAATCAACATGGAATATTTTCCGCGTGCTCAAGCTTTGCCAAGTGTTGTCTCGAATAGAGGACGTTCCCTTACTGCAACACAGCGACTTGACTGTACGCAATCTACTAATCTTACTTTATCTGCACCTGAAGTGCAAGCGCCGGAGTCCTGCGTTTTGCCAGATATAAGCTGGGACGTGATGTCTATGCCGGAGTACTTCTCGCTTCTTATGGGATGCCGATGCTGCACATTAATGCCTCACTTCATCGCTACGCGTCGCGAGCGAAAAGTTTCGCCGTGAAATTCAGCGTGCCGTTTTAATTTTCACCGCAGTACGACGCGCGTGACCCCGGTTCTCAATCGCTTTCGACACGGCCTTGGAATGGGTGTGTACCACCGTACGTTGGCAGAATATCTTTCCACATTGATCGTCAAAATGGGAGGCACGGCGACCGCAGTTCAAGAGTAAAATTATAAATGAGTGTTCGCACAAGAGGTCAACATGATGGGCATTGGATGGATGCGAAAAGACGATATGCAAGCTGATAGACGCGAGTGAGAGCGTATACTGACACAGCTAAGAGAATGCGTACTGCAATCATTTTTGTGTAACTGTAGTGTGTAGTATATATATATATATATATATATATATATATATATATATATATATATATATATATATATATATATATATATATATATATATATATATATATATATATATATATATCAGGGCCGTACCCAGCAATTTTTTTCGGGGGGTGTTTTTGTGTAGAATGGCTAACTTTGGCAACTAGTGGTTGCTGTGAAGGCGTGCAAGTATTTTAGTGGCATTCAAAAGGTTAAAACATGCAAAAACTTCGGGGGGTGTGAGAGCACCCTCAGCCCCCCCTTAGTTACGGCCCTGATATATGTATATATATATATATATATATATATATATATATATATATATATATATATATATATATATATATATATATATATATATATATATATGGGTCATTCCATGCCAACTGTCCCAACCTTGGCACTCGACCACCTGCGATTTGCTTGAAAAAAAATTGAGGACTATCTATCTGAAGAGAGAAGTCTTCCACCAAAATATTTTTTGCGAAAAAAATTTTTCAGTAGCGTAATGCTCATGTGAAGTTTTTTAAGAAGCTCTAAACTATGACACAGAAAATAATTTATTAAAAATTTCGTTCTTTCGGAATTAGGCCGGGACAATTTTTTTTCTGCAGGGCGATGATAGACTTTACACTTAAAAAATGTTTTGTCAATTTTGGTGCTACCGTGATTTTTTTATATGGGCTTGATTATGAGAAATATGGTCTATGTTGGGACTTTTTTTCTGGAAAGATTACATTTAGTGAAAAGGAAAATTTTGTGTTAAGAGATGGTCATGAAGTTGTACAATGGGCGAAAAATAGTTTTAGCCGCAAATAGAGCGAAATAATGCGTACAGCCGGTGGCAAACCTTCAAAAATGTAGTTTTGGCCAATGTTCAGTCATAAATTGAACAGTGAGGTGGTCCTAGTAAAAATGCTCCAAATAGCGCATTTATTAGCAACGTGCCCTCCCCACAAAACGAGAAAGTTTTATCAAATTACTTTTTGTTTTAGGCAAGAAAAAAATTTTGGAAGTTGACTCCCACTTGTGTCCGCCCTTGTACACATTTTGTCCTCGCAGGAAAGCGTCCGAGCAGTAACTACGACTTGCGCGGGTGTGAGCCTTCCTGCGATGATGGGCATACATCTAGGCAACAGAGTCGGCGTTTCTACGTGTTTATTGAAGTGATTTATTAGCCAGTATTAGAAACACGGAGACTACTAGAGTGTATTTCATTGGATGTCAATGTCCGCTGACAGCGTGCATAGCGTTCTCGCGCACCTAAGTCAAGCGACACTGTTGTGTTCAATAAGCCGTTACCTGCGATAGGATTTAGTAATACGAAAATACGCCGTCGTTATGAAAAGCATCACAACCGGTCAGCTAATTAAACCATAGCGCAAAAGTGACAAAGCCTGTAGTGCATCACTCTATGTGCATCCGCGTGACAGTATTTCCACGCATTAGGATTTATATACAGAGCAGAACTGATAGCCGGTCTAGTTGTTCTATATTCATGCTTGGTTCATTTCTCAGTGTTACTTCGCAGGCGGCTATCACTAGCTAGTAATGAAATCGGTAGCCTTAGTAAAGCTATAATAGATGGACTTTGCAGCTGTGACTTCCTGAAATGCTCACACTTAGCCGCTCCCACGTTTTATTTAAAACACTTATTGCAGCCTCCTTAAAAACGCCACCCTTGCTTCATACTCAACAGTTCTGCAAGAAGACCACCAGCGGAAATCCACAAATTTAACTATACTCATCTTTCCGCGCAAAATCTTGTCCGTCTTGGGAGCAAAGCAGCCACCACTTTCTGCTGATAGTTTACGATAACAGGCCGGTCTTCCCATTTAAGTTTTCAGTCATCGTCACTCGATCCTAGGGATTAACAAAGATCAGCGGACTAAGCTTTTCTCCCACTCGGTATCAAAAGGAGGGAGTAAAACACAACGTGTTTTTTTCTTTCTACCACCTTTTTAAATGCAGTACATGCATGGCACTTAAGCCTGCCGAAGCGCTTACAGAAAAATCATCACGGCTTCTTTACCGCCATGGTCACCATGGTCGCTTGAACGGGATTGTGTTGGTAAACTTTGCAGCATATCCACCAGCCTACGCGAGCGATGCTTTTCATGACGACGGCGTATTTCCCTATTACTAAATCCTATCGCAGGTAACGGCTTATTGAACACAACAGTGTCGCTTGACTCAGGTGCGCGAGAACGCTATGCACGCTGTCAGCGGACATTGACATCCAATGAAATACACTCTAGTAGTCTCCGTGTTTCTAATACTGGCTAATAAATCACTTCAATAAACACGTAGAAAAGCCGACTCTGTTGCCTAGATGTATGCCCATCATCGCAGGAAGGCTCACACCCGCGCAAGTCGTAGTTACTGTTCGGACGCTTTCCTGCGAGGACAAAATGTGTACAAGGGCGGACACAAGTGGGAGTCAACTTCCAAAATTTTTTTCTTGCCTAAAACAAAAAGTAATTTGATAAAACTTTCTCGTTTTGTGGGGAGGGCACGTTGCTAATAAATGCGCTATTTGGAGCATTTTTACTAGGACCACCTCACTGTTCAATTTATGACTGAACATTGGCCAAACTACCTTTTTTGAAGGTTTGCCGCTGGCTGTACGCACTATTTCGCTCTATATGCGGCTGAAACTATTTTTCGCGCATTTTACAACTTCATGACCAGCTCCTAACACAGAATTTTCCTTTTCACTAAATGTAATCTTTCTAGAAAAAAAGTCCCAACATAGACCATTTTTCTCATAATTAAGCCCATATAAAAAAATCACGGTAACATCAAAATTGACGAAACATTTTTTAAGTGTAAAGTCTATCATCGTCCTGCAGAACAAAATTTGTCCCGGCCTAATTCCGAAAGAACGAAATGTTTAATAAATTATTTTCCGTGTCATAGTTTCGAGCTTCTCAATAAACTTCACATGAGCATTACGCTACTGAAAAATTTTTTTTCGCAAAAAATATCTTGATGGAAGACTTCTCTCTTCAGATAGATAGTCCTCAATTTTTTTCAAGCAAATCGCAGGTGGTCGAGCGCCAAGGTTGGGACAGTTGGCATGGAATGACCCATATAATAATAATAATAATAATAATAATAATAATAATAATAATAATAATAATAATAATAATAATAATAATAATAATAATAATAATAATAATAATAATAATAATAACGTTTATTTCCACCAATACAAAGTGGATGGAGGGGGTGAGAATAAAAGCGACTGTCCGCTTGACTACGTTCTCACCCCCCTTTACATATATATATATATATATATATATATATATATATATATATATATATATATATATATATATATATATATATATATATATATATATATATATATATATATATATATATATATATATCCACAGATTTACTGTAAACTACTCCTTGGATGCCGGCGAAGATTTTGCAGAAAAACAAGACACACGTAGAAAATAAAATGTGTTTTTAACGTTTTGGCCATGGGACCTGTCTTTTTCATTTCATTTTCATTTTATTTACCCTAAAGGCCACATAGGGGGGGGGGAGATAACTTGGTACAATGAACACAAAAATTGGATACACAGAAAAAGAATATAGCGGCGCTAATAGCACTAGTATAATCACTCTTGCATGAAGAGGCGTATGTGTAATCAGTCACGGTTGTGACTTTTGTGTGAATAACAGCAGTAGCAGGGGCAGCATAGCATATAAGCGCATTCGTTTCGATTACGCAGACAACTTGAGAACAGAAATCACGAAAGCAAGAACAACAATAAAAATATCACAGCATATCCACGGCGTGAATGATGATGAGTGGGGCGAAGCTCCGGAAGAAATCATCGGTCAACCGTGAAACTCTTCCGTGAAATTCGCCCAGTATATCATTTAAAGAGTGTGAAACACCGTGTATATATTAAACATCCAACTTTTATGGTACTGTTAGTTTACGTGGTCCCTTCATTATCACCGCTTTGTGATCGGTGAAATACAGGGAAAGTGTCCGCTCCCGAGCGAAAGAGAAAGCGCGCCAAGAGCGAGCGCCTTGTCTGCCTCCATCCGGCGACTCCGACCGAAAAGGAAAGCGCGCCAAGAGCGAGCGCCTTTTACGATCGCAGGCATCCAATGACATGCGCCATTCGCATTATACAAGCGCCATCTGTCATCTTTAAACAGCACCTCTAAGAAATACATGAAACGCCATCTAGTGAGCAATTCATTAAGCTAGAGCTCTAAGAAATACATGAAACGCCATCTAGTGAGCAATTCATTATACTAGAGCTGGCTACATACATACTACTACTACTACTACTACTACAGAGGAGGGAACGACCCGCACCCTAAGGAGTTTCGCCCCTAAAATGAAAGATATCATTGGGGCCCCGCATGACATGCTAGTTATATTCTATTGACAAGTCGCAACACGTGCAGAAATATTTTACGGCAGTACAACAAGCAGTAAGATTCACTGCAGTTACAGATGCAAAAGAATGAGCTTTCCCGCAGTCTCACTCGAACCACCGGCGATTGTATTGAATTTCAGGAAAATGATTCACAACTCCCCTGTTGTGATGTGTTCGCAAGCTAGACTCGATAATTCAGCTGTGATGTTGTCAAATGGGTGGCCTGTGACGTTAGCATGCTTCGATATTGGAAGGTTGTCGCATGAGGGAGTTAGAGAGGCAAGGAAAAGAGAACTTGTACCTGGTGGACCACTCAGTGCTACCTCTCCGCCCAATGGGGAGCCACTGGTGATGCAGAACTATCCATGGTACTATTGATACTATCGATAGCTGAGTCACTATCGAACTATCGATGGTAAAAGATACTATCGATCGTGCTATCGATAGTAAGTACTATCGATAGTTTAAAATCAACAGCGCGAACTCATTGCAGAATAAATCTGGTTCCCCGCGCATGTGGTACATAGTGGAGCCGGATGAGCAGGCTGAAGGGCAAGAAAGTCGACATGCTTGCGTTCTTCACCAGAGTGCTTCGCTGAAACATGGTCATAAAGTCAAACTATTAAGCTGTAGCGGAAATAAGCCGTTACATGGGGTGGAACTGCGAGGCTTCAGTTTTATATTGTATTTGATGATTTCAAAATAAAAAATATCAAGAACTAAGTTTGTTAATTGTAAGATGTAACTGGTTGCTTTTAAATATTAATTTATTGATGGACATATGCCGCCATTTTCACTGCGCAAATAATTTCTCTCGATAAAAATTTCCTCATAAATTAAGCGAAGCTGATAGTAGGCTATCGCAAATATTTTGGCAATATGGCCAGCCAGCAACAGCCTCGTTATTGGCACCACTATGGATAGTTTGTCACGTGGCTGTGACGGTGAAGAATGCTACAGCAAGACTGGGAAATACGAAGCTCTTCTTTTGGTCGAAGTTGTGCCCACAGAATCAAAACTCGGAATACAAGCGATACAGGCTGCGCACTGATTGCGGCGAGAACAGTCGCCGGCCGTCGAGTAATCTGACAGTCGGTGGAAGGCTTCATCTTTTATACATCAGTCATCAAACCTTCCAGTGTTATCGCTATTGCTCGCGCAAGCTCTCGAATAAACTTGAATATTCGCGTCCGGCGCGTCACCTTAAAATGTCAAACAATCGCGAAACTTCCCAAACATTGCGGTGCGGTCTGCGTCAAACGCAGCTAACAGTCTGTGGGTGAAACCCGAATACATCAAAACAAAGCAATAAACACGCGTGGCAGTAATATCGTTACTAATATTACCAATGGTACTACCGATTCGACTATCGATAGTTTATCGATAGTAGTACTATCGATAGTTTGGTTACACTATCGATAGTTTCAAAGAAACTATCGATACTATCGATAGTCAATTTACCGATAGTTCTGCATCACTAGGAGCCACTCGTTCGCTTGCCAACAACCAAGTGCCCTCGTTCAACTACCACAAATTAAGCCTCGAGCGATCACCTTCAGCCGGTTCTACTTCCAGTGAAATCACCCGTGACGTGCAGCCATACTCCGCCTTAGTCATCGGATCATTCTCTAGCCAGCCCCATGACGACGTACGATTCCCCTTCGAGCCTGCCCCGTCTACAACAGCCGCTGACTATTTTGTGCCATATTATCCACTTCCCGTGCCCCTATGGCCCTTACTGGCACTACTGGCCCTCCGACGGCCCTCAAAGAACGAAGGCAAAGTGACTACCAAGTGTACGGTCTGGTAAAAATTTCTCTGGCTATTCTGTTTCTAGTCTATTCATGTAAATTCGTAAAGTCGTAGAAAAGCGCCCTCTGTGCGAGTTGCACACCTCTACGCTAAAAATTATTTAAAAGCCTAGGGTCCCCCAAATCGCCGTGAAGCGTGCCGTATGGAACATTTCGGTTTCTGAGGTTGTCGCGTGTAATGAGATGCTTTGTTATGCTTCTTTTAGTTGGGTCCATATTGTCATTTGCCATTATGAAGCATCGCTTTGATCTATTTGTATTCAAGAGAGCCAATTAATTTCACATAAGCTCGCCGTCCATAAATGTGCGCTAATGACAAAATACCATAAATAGAAATTATGTGAAAAAACATGGCTGATCCCTCCGTCATAGGAATCGGTATAAAAGATAGTGAACCGTGTCTACACAGAAGTAGTGCTTATTGTACATAGTGATATATGAGAGCTTGTATAATGCCTACTCGTGTTTGGCAGCTATAGCACCGATTGGCGTGGATGCACCAATGTTGACGCCTAGTTCGTAGAGGTTCTTAGCTTGAGTCGCCAACGCGTGCGTCCCGCTGGCCTCTGTCACGCTCCACCAAGGCACGACATTCGCCCGTCGAAGTCGTGTCCTTTCTGCAACGCGTATTGCAGCAATTTTGTTTATCGGTGCTCTCGTAATCGAAGTAGTCGGCGGCGCAGAAATCTCGTTGGTGCATGTGGAAGCTGCACTACTCCGATGAGCCGGCGCACGCTGACACGAAGCGAAAGGCAAAGAACGTAATTGCGTCTAGGGTGCCTCGGCGACGCCAGCGCGGCCAGTGTCCTTCGCTGGTATCGAGACGCTTTAGCCATGACCTCCGATATCGCACGTAATCTCGGAGGAAGCGCTAGTAAGTGTCGACCGTGACGCACTACTTCTTTTTACCCCTCACAGACGGCGGCACCACCCCGCTCCGCCCCGCCTACCTGCACCGCCAACAGAGAGCACCGTGCGAGAGAGAACGTGTAAAACATATAAGGCGCGTTCGGTGAAATGTCCAGCATCTGTCAAGGTAGCTTAGTTGGTTTAGCGCCGTGCGCTTAGCGTCGCGGTCGCAACGTAGTGGGCTCAATTCCCAGCGGCAGATCTTTTTCTTCGTTATTTTCTTTCTCACCCGTTGGCGTCTATTTTATCAACGTCATATCCTGTAACGGAAGTACTTGGTGGATCGCGGCATAAAACACTTTCGTGTTAAAAATTGGCCGCGTATCTGCGCGCTTCGCTGCAAATGTCGTCGAAAGACGATAGTCTTCTGCCGGCCGTACTACATGAGTCCTGCTCTCATCCGCAGCCACCCGTGATGCTGTTGCCAGGGCCACTGCCAGGTGGCAGCACCATATCGTCAGCAGAGGGCTTTTTCGTGCATAGCGCGACATTTTCAGCGCAGCCTAAAAAACACTAGAGTCTTTACAATTACGTATCTATGTGTTTTCTAGTAAACGAACACACCACCTAATACTGACGTACTGATGTTGCGCCTCAGATATGCGTAATATTTGCTTTTTGAAATCGACAATGTTCACAAGTATGAACGCAGCACCAGTTCAAGATGGCAGGGCGTTCAGCAAGTGCTTAAACTTTGGCCGGGTGGCTGAATCGTGTGACAGACAGACAGGTAGACCAAAATTTCTGCGTTCAAGTATCCCAAGAAAGACTATCGTCTTTACTACATGTAATTAAACACGATAAGCTTTTGAGAGACAATGTTATTGGGCCTAACGCTCCTCCCATGATTCCTGCTGCCGAAATTTCCTTGCCCACTAGTAACGATACATCGTCAGATGACCCACTATCATCAAGTAAGGTTGTCAACTTGTCTTCTTACGAACTCTCTGTGAACGAAACCTCGCCGTTGTCGCGAGGACTCCATTTTTGTCCAGCGACAGAGGGTTACATTGAAGTTAAGCTCATGAAAGATGTAGACACTTTTTCCCGAAACTTAAGACCGCGAGAATATTTTCTTGGCGAACATGCCTCCACTTCCATTCTTCCTCCTTATAAACATTGGACCCAACAAGATAATGCCTGGACCTATATATCGCGCCCGTTCAAGGAACGTACTATAAATTTACTGCAAGCAAGCTCCGTTTAAAACTGAAGCAAGTTATCGGTACGGGCTAGTTGATATTCCATAGTAAACTCGAGTACAGCGCAGAAAAAGACGAAGGGACAAAGAACCGACAGAGGAAACGTTCAGCAAATGTATTAGCAATGGAGTAGCTGAAAGGTCGCCATGACACCATAAATAAATCAGCCGATAAAGGCGAAGCAGTGGGGTCCCTAAACAAAGTCGATTATGACAGCGAAGCTTCCAGACAGCTTTGTGATAGCACTCTGTTACAGGCAGCTCGGCGGTGAGCCCACTAAGAAATTTTAAGCGGTCGTCGTAAATACACTAACCTTATTGAAAAACAAAGCATCCCCAATTCCGCTCTGCGTTCTCTCGTTCCACTAAGCCCGGTCGCGGGTTGCTTTTATCTGCTGCCAAAAATACATAATGCAGGAAACCCCGGTCGACTCATCGTTTCCGACATAGCTAGAACTAAGCTCCCAATTTGTAGATACAGTAATTAGCAATTCCGTCTTCCTTTCCGCCTTATGTCAAACACACTAATCACTTCTTATGCGACATTGTCGCCCCTAATTCGCTCGTGATTACCTCGGACCTAGCATTTATATATACCACGTACCCGCCACGGTGGTCTACCGGTCATGATGCTCGACTGCTGACCCGAAGGTCACGGGATGATCGCGGCGGCCATATTTTCGATGGAGGCGAAAAAGCTTAAGGCCCATGTACTTAGATTTATGTGCACGTTAAAGAACCCCAGCTGCTCGAAATAGCCGAAGTCCTCCACTACGGCATCCCTCATAATCATATCGTGGTTTCGGGACAATAAACCACATCAGTTATTATTGTTACATCCCTGTAAGCCAGTAACCCACATCCAAATGGATTATTGGCAGTACTTCGCTCTTACGAGTTTGTATGCGATAAACTAATTGACAGCTCCACTTTGATTACAGTTTAAAAATTAGTCGTAGCATATAACGCCATTAATTACCTTCAAGTTAATGACCCCTCTATGGGCACACCCATCGACCCTAGCTACACTTATATTTTCATGAGCGTACTTGAGAACGAATTTCTGGCAGACGATGCACTGAAATCATTGTACTACAAATGCTACAAGCACCATAGAATACTTCCACACGGCGAACCGCTGAAACAAATTTTTCCAGAACCGCCGCTTGTAAAATACAGAGGAGCCCGAAATATGCGTGACCTACTCACATCGTCAAAAAAAAAACTTCGTGGACGATTGAGTTTCGCCTCCAAGAGTAGAACACGATAGCGAAATCGGGCCCCGTGCGCATCGCCTTCTCAAGTGCTAGCCGGGCTTCCGTTCTTCGTGCATGCCTCAACCATCCCGTAAGGAAACGAACGACTGTGCGCGTAACATTGGCCGTTTCAAGCTATCCTGGAATGCCTACTGCAAGTACAGTTGTTAGGTGCCCACTATGCCATAATTCTTCCTTTTGGTAATCATCCAAAGGTCCACTACGCGTCCGTGAGGCGACACGCGAACGTACGCAGCTGTTCACTGTGTTGATGCTTTTGCAGCTGATGATAATTAAATATGTCTGAGCGCCTTGTAATGGGTGGGCCTTTAAAAAAAACCACTCGTTGCGGAATTCACATGTTCTGACGCCTGGCGCGATTCTACGATCCTACGATGCCGCCACATCGAGTCAGTAACCCGGCGTTCCAACCGTGCTTCGCATTCCAAGCATTTAAGGGAATTCTCCTGTAAAACAAACGCGCCCAAAACGTTTTTTTTTTTCGGGCATTGTTACCAAGTAGAAACGGTTGCCCGCAAATAAGGCTGAAGGTATTATTGCAGTCAAGTCAAACCGTACTTGGTGTAGCGTCAAAGGATGTTGTCTTTTTTTCATGTTAGCGTCTCTTTTTTCATGATAACATAACTTTATCTCAATGTTGATCGTTGTATAACGAAGCCATAATTTTTAAGAGTGAACCAATGTATAAATAAGCCAAAACGTTTTTCCCGTTTCTTCTGGCGAATCGCGCGCTTTGTTTTTCTTCAAGCGTGTTACTGTATGGTACCATAGTTGGATACCTTACTTAGCTGGCAGTGTACGCTATTGCTTGCCTCGCTTCGCAGGAACTGCCGTGAATTGTTATTTCTTCTTCTTTCCTCACCCCTACCTATAGCCTCATCACCGAGGCCGGCAGTATTTCTGAAAATAAATTGCCTGTATAATTCAGGGAGAGGAAATGCTACTTGCGCTAAATATCATTAATGCTAGAAGGTTTTCTAGATTAAATTGGAGTATTCGCTTTGATTTAAAGGGACACAAAAGGCAAATGCTAAGTCGACGTGGATTGTGAAACTAGTATTCCAGAAACTTTGTAGTGCTTGTTTCGTGCCACGGAAATGCTTATTTTGAATGAAAATCACGCTTGAGTGGTCCGCACAGCGTTAGCCCACTTCAAATAATGCGCCCGAAAAGGACTCCTGACGTAGCATTTGCCTTGCCCAACGTTGCCCGCCTTTACTGCCCGGCAGCCGACGCTGTGGTTTCTGCTCTGAGGGGCACATTACACAACATCACATGGACAGGTCATTTTGTCGAAATTTCCGTTAGAGCGACTTTCACGAGCGTGCAACGTCAAAACCACTGAGGCGCGACCGCGCCAGAGGAGCGCAGTCCAGCGAAAACGGAACTTGTGGACGACGCGCCCCCTTCTCCACTGTGGCGTCAAGTTCTTTTTTCAACGAATCAAACAGAAACGCACAAGCAGCATTTTATTACGCCTTGCGATGCTTGGAATGTTCTTTTTTATCCTAAGTAGCGTGGTTACTAGTGACAATTTGTACTCGGGACTCTTGACGTCATCGGGCTCGTTCGAAAGCGTTCCACTGTATACGCGTATATAGTGTCATCCATTTACCTTAATTTATCGATTACTAGAGAACTGCTATTCATAACACTGGCGTTTTAGACGTTGTGAAACATTGACCTCTCACTCTGACAGACATTTTTATGCCTTTAGTGTCCCTTTAAGTCCTACGATCGGCTCGAATGCTCGTGTGAGGCTAAGAAACGGTTTAGGTGATTTGATTCCGGGTATTTTCTTTATTTATTAATACTGCAGGCCAGTATGCTGGCCCATGCAGGAGGGGCTATGCAATGACAAAATAATTACAAGAAAAAAAAAAGAAAATATAAGCATTACAAGAAAATGGTGCAACCTATCGCCATATGTTGCCAAATGTGCACCCGACAAGCGAATAGTTATATTTCATTTCTCCTGCGCGTATTTTTTTTCCCAATACGACAAGTCATTCTGAGGGGTGTCTTTCGATTCAGACAGCATCGTCGACAGTCTAGCTGAACGTTTAGCATGTAGCATCGAGCCCGAGTCGTACGAGTAATGGAACGCGTCTGGATGACGTCTCCGCGACATGACACCACCTCACGTCGACTAGAGGAACCTGAGCAAAACAAACATATGTCTTACTTAACGTCTTTCGTGTTCGAATCTATAAAAATTGGAATGTAGCCTACATTAAGCGCGTAAGAAAGCCTCTACTTCTGGGCATACGACCACACGGCGAGATCCAAACATTCCGTTCAGCCGCCATCTAGTTTCGACAGCAAAGTAGTCTGCATAATCTTTGTCTCCGATGCTCTCTTCGCGAAGGTGCCTATTTCGCTGGTCACATAGAATTAGACCACTGCCGTGGAAGCCCAGAAGTTGGAGTTAGGTTCACGAAATGGATATGTGCGGAAACGATACCTTCAGAACAGGTGCCTGGATCATAGTCTCCTGGCAAGCATATGCTCCTACGGGTGCCTTTCGAATACGGCACCGGTTTTGAGGCCTCTTCTCTATCCGTGAGTGTTCGTGCCTGCGTGCGCGTGCCTGCGTCAGCGTTGCCAACAAAATGCTCTGCACGGTGGCCGAAAGTACGCTAATGTAATCTGCGTAGGCTAACACAATTTCGTAGCGGTTTCCTACTCAATGTTGTGGTTCCGCAGAAAATGGGGCGTCTGTGTCTCCAGTGTGCCTTCTTTTCTCTCGGTCCCCCCCTACACTCAACCACCCCTTTCACTCGAGGGGTACTACGAAGCCCGCATCGGCGCCTTTGTTGACAGCAATTAAATAATTAGCGTGTGAACGTGGTGTAGATGATGCCATACACTCGTGTTTTCTTCATGGCTTCGTTCCTGGTAAAGTTCACACCACTAAAATGGACCCTTCCACTACAGCATTTCGGCATTTTGTCATTTCTGCGGCAGCGACAGGCATAGCTGGTCAATGGAGTCGCCTGAGCCGGAAACTACTGAAACGGCCAGGGATGAACCCTCGTGATATAGAAGGATGGCGCGAGAGCCACGCTAAAATACGCGCAGCATTCGCAGCGTACGGCTTTCCGCAGTCTTATGCGCCAGTGAGATACCAAGAGGCGCTAGAACTGCGCAGCTTTCTCGCGAACGGCACATCGACTACGAAGGCGCGGTCCAGTCTACGATGATTTACGACGCAGGTGTCAATAACCCCGCGCAGGGAGGCGTCGCTGCACAAAGCAGCGAGCCTTGGAGTTTCTCAGTGAATGCTGCATTCCTCATGGCCAAACGGCTGCGGCAGCGTGAGGTTCGGTCTATAGAATTCGCAAAGCGTAACGACCGGACATAAAAGAAGCCGCAAGCGGCGTTCAGCAGCGATGGTTCTCGGCAGTGCGACGATTCTTTAACTTATACCCACGGATTATTTTCTGCAGCGCTAAAATAAGACGTGGTTCCTGCACAGGTAATACTGGCTGTGGACTGGCCATTTTCTTCTATTATTCACTGGTATGAAATTCAACTTCACTTACTATAAGCATGAGAACGCCCACTGTCTGATAAATTGAACAGCTTAAAAGAGTTTTACGAACTCTCTAATGAATAAATTTACGGCACTTTTTGCAGCCTAAACAGCACGGAATAACCGCATGTCACTTACGAAGAACTGAAATCGAAGAATGCTGCTAGTGACAAGCTTTACGCTTGTCGATCTCGCCAGCAAGCAACATCGAGCCGTCACAGGCCAATGCAGTTAACAGTGAGCGCCTTCAACCAGTTGAGAACAAGTACCACCATTTAGAATAAAAAGAAAATCAATACACGGAGGATGTGAACGAAACACTAACAAAAATGACTGATTCGTCCGTCATAGGAATCGGCATAACACGAAAGTGAACCGTGTTTTTACAGGAGTAGTTGATTGTTTATTGTACATTGATAATAATAATATCTGGGGTTTAACGTCCCCAAAACCACGATATGACTATGAGAGACGCCGTAGTAGAGGGCTCCGGAAATTTCGACCACCTGGCGTTCTTTAACATGCACCTAAAGCTAAGTACACGGGCCTCAAACATTTTCGCCTCCATCGAAAATGCAGCCGCCGCGGTCGGGATTCGATCCCGCGACCTTCGGGTAAGCAGTCGAGCGCCATAACCACTAGACCACCGTGGCGGGGCGTATTGTACATTGAGGTATGAGAGCTTGCACAACGTTTATTTGGGTTTGGCAGCTATAGCAACGTTTGAGGTGGATGCACCAACGTTGAAATCTAGTGACACATCTCCATTCTGACGGCTAACGCCGATGATCATGATTTAACCGTTGCGGTAGCTGAATTTGTTAACATATACCTGGACACAACATACGGTGAATTGTTGAGGGTCATCGAGGATGGAATAGACTGCCTGATGGGAACGGTGAGTGATCAGCCGGTTCCTAGGCCTCCCTTGAGGTTCGTCGTCAATGGTTTTAAGGAAAGGAAATTAATGGTTCTCACCTCGGACATAGAGGGCGGTTTCGTGGTTCTGCCTGAAGGGATGTACCAGAACAAGGCACTAGAAGCAGAGCACAATAACTTCAAGGCGGTGCACTTTTGTCCGAAAAAACGGAAGAGTGCGGCTCAAAAACAGTTGAAAGAAATGAACCTTGACGTTATCTGCAGAGAAGTTGGAAAAGCAGGAAGTGTGTCACTGCAGTCCATTTTCACTTGCAAGACGCACAAGGCCGACTACCCGCTACGCCTCATTGTGTCCGAGAAGGGCAGTTGGCAAAGGATAGTGTCACGGTATCTACAGGGCATACTTGGAGCCCTTCGCAGCGGTGACCCTTTATTAGTGCGAAGTTCTTCAGAAATTATTTCTACGTTGAAAGAAGGGCTTCCTTCGGCGTCTACGGCCTTTTCAATCGATGTGGAAGATCTTTTTTACTCAATTCCACACGGTGCCCTTTTTGAGGCTGTCAGGCAGGCAATCGATGAATTCGGAGAAAGGAATTTCCAAAATAAGTACTGCATTTTCACTAATAACTTTTTGGAACTTCTAAAGTTCTACCTTGAGTCCACTGTAATCATCCACCAGGATAGTATTTATGTCCAAAAAGCAGGAATTTGCATTGGTTCTGCTGTCGCACCTGTCCTCAGTGACATATTCCTCGCAGCTTTCGACCAGCGCCTGAAGGATGAGCTGTCCTTCATTAATACTTCTTCTTGGGCGAGTTGGTTCATATTGTAGATTAAGGGGGTAACAGCGCGAACACACACCCACAAGAGAGACGACACGGACACAAAAGCGCTGCGTCGACGACTACCTTATTGTGCTTAGAAAGATACCGGGTGAACGTGTGCATGATGCTGTGAATGATGTCGTGGAGGTTTTTACCCGACACTCCAGTGGCTTAAAGTTCACTCATGAAATGGCGGTCGGAAATGAGATCCAGTTTCTGGACCTACGAATGAAATTTACCAAGGAGCACATCTGCTATAAATACAATCCGTGATCCAAGAAAGGCCTGCTGCCGTACGAAAGCACTCACTCAAAGTTGATTAAAAGGGGCATAGTGCTGTCAGCTTGTGCAGCAGCCCTTGATAAGTCCTGCCCACATCTGATGCGTGAGAGCTTCAAGACACAGGTGGTTCGTCTGGGTGCAGCTGGATACCCCATGCAGAGTATCTCCAGTGCTTGCGAAAGCCTTCTTCAGAAATACAAGGGTGGTGATCCCAAGGTCAAAGAAAAGGAGAAGAAACCTGTACATGTTATGCCGTACCTGCATAACATATCCCACAATGTGAAAAAGGTTGCTAATAGGTACGGTGTTGATGTAGCATTTTCCGCGCTAGAACGTTAGGGCAGATCTGTTCGTTGATGACAAACCAGAAGAAGGCGGTTTGCTCAAAAAAGCATGCAAACGTGTTCACTCGGTGTGTTTCTGGTGTGGTGTATCACATCCCTTTATCATGTGGGAGAGCATACATAGGGCAAACGGGGCGCTGCCTCAACGAACGTATGCGTGAGCACAGTCTGGCTGTAAGGGGTAAAAATGGTGGCCATTTGGATTTTCACTGTAGGACGTGTGTCTGTACCGCCCGATTTGAGAATGTATCAGTCATGGCAAAAGCAAGGGAAAAGACCGAAAGGGAAATCATAGAAGCGTATTTTATAAGGCAGTACAATGACAAATGCATAAGCATGCCGTCGATATCGCTTTCGGACAAAGAAATTGTGTTCTTAAATGGCCATATTTAATTTTGGAGGTAACACTTTGGAAAGGTTTCCTTCTGTTGTCCTTTTGATGAGGGTTAGCCGCTGTGCACTCTTTTCACATATTTTGTTTCCCGTATGACGCTTTGTAAAGTTTTTAGACGGTTTTAAGTTGCGAATCTTGGTGTTTTGCCTCATTGGTGTGCTTCATCGTTGGTGCTCTTTTGTAGATGGCTTTGAATCGAGCAGTGTTGTTTTATAGTTTTAGTCATTTTCCATGGCCTTTACAATTTTCACTGTGGCTTTTCATATGTTGTCCGCGCCATCTTAGAGTTGTAAAAAGATATAATAATAAAGAGATAAAATTAGAGGTATACACCCTGTGATTATGTGACAAAAAAAAAAAACGCGGCGCTCGGTAAAAAATGAGGTGGTTTTTCACAGCTCTGTCCACGGTGCAGTGTTGTAAATGAATCTTGATGTTGTGCGCATCGTGATGGCGCAGCGTGGCATGCCTATATATTGGCTTCGTGAACTGAGAATAAACAGTTGGTAGTCTGCGCTCTTTCCTGTCTCCTTCCTTCTTTCCTGCTGGTTGCACAGCAAGTCGAGTTGTTAGTCAGTGCTATCGCGCTCGAAGCAGTTGGTGCACGTGGAAGCTGCACCACGCTGACAAGGAGCCGTCACAGTCTAACACGACGCGAAGCGTAACTGCGTTTAGGACGGCTCCTGGATGCCAGCGCGGCCAGCGTTCCTTCGCTGGCATCTAGGCACCCTAACTGCGTCAGTCAGGGGCTTTAACTGCATCGTCACTGAATCGCTCCCTATCGGCGCTTGTCAGTGTCATGATCTGGCCTCCCCGATTAGCTCCGGCAACGCTCCGTTGCTTCGGCGCGTTGTCCGAGCTAATCTCGGTGGTCACGGTCGTGACGCAGTACTTCACTTCATCGCGCCCAGACGGCGACAATGTCCCGCCAACCAAGAGCACCATGCGAGAGAAAATGTTTGAGAGATATAAGGCTCATTTGTGGAGCCTCGTTCATGTGCGTTGGTAGCGTAGTGGGTAGAGAGCCCGTCACCTATTCTCGCGGACCGAGAGGTCGTAGGTTCGTTTCCCAGGTGATTCGCGTCAACGAAACTTCTTCCTCCTCTTTTTCTCAGTCATGCGTTAGAGTGCATTTTACCAAATCCATATCCGTGACGGAAATACGTAAGTGAAGTTTCTGTAGACCCCGGCATAAAACATTTTCTCGTTAATAATCTGGGAAGCAGCACTTGAAACTGGAGGCAAAACACCGAGATAAGAAATACGTAAGCTGTCAAAACACTGCTAAATGCTTTAAAGAAACGACAAGAGATATTGACTGGCCCCTTTTGTGCTCCTCGTGCCATGCTGCGAAGGAATTTATTAACCTAACCTTGCATTTCAATTTCTTTCAAGTCGTTACGAAACCTACTCGTGGTTCCAACATTCTAGATTCGTTACTAACAAATGATCCTGATACAGTGGGGCCTATTAACCAAATCGATGGCTTTAGTGATCATAACATGCTACTACTACAACTTAACATCCCGCTTACTTTTTAGGGAGTTACAGTTAAAAACATTCATGATTATAGTAAGGCTAAGTGTAACGACATAAATGCCGAGTTAGAGGTGTTTTTAATGAGACGTTCTTGCCCTTCTTTTTTTCTCGCTCGGTCAATGAAAACTGGATCCTATTCAGAGACAAAATCTAGGTTCTGGTGGACAAGTATGTTCGTTTAGTTAAAATAACCAATGATAAAGCTAAGCCATGGCTTAACAAAAACCTCAAACTAAGAAATAAGAAGAAACGTCATTACATATCCGCAAAGCGTCTCCAAACTCAGTTTTCTCGTGCAAAATACAAGGAACACTTAAATACATATTGTAAGACATAAAGACATCTAGAAATAAATATTATAAGCATGACCTGCCTTCACTATTAAAGTCTAACCCTAAAATGTTCTGGAAAATAATCGCCCCAAATGGCGTGGATAACGACGTTTCCTTACACCTCGATAACCTAACACGACTTTCTGCTCAAGAGTGTGCATCAGAACTCAATGGTTTCTTTTCATCTGCCTGCACTCGGGAAGATCATTCCAACGTGCCAGCTGTTCCCGAAACTGAGTTTCGTTTTATAGAGCCGATTGAAATCTCGCTGGATGGCATAATGGGTCTGATTTCCAACCTTAAACTATCTACATCTTGTGGTATTGATAACATAAATTCTAAAGTACTGAGAATTACCTCTTTGATTTCCGGTCAAATATTATTACACATATTTAGACAGACATTATCATTATCAGTCATTATCATCTGGACAGTTACCGGTTATTGGAAAATTGCTAAAATTATTCCCGTATTTAAAAATGGAAGTCGTCACTCAGCTGAAAACTATCGTCCTATTTCATTGACATATATCTGCTGTAAACTTCCAGAGCATATTATTTCATCACACCTATACAGCCACGTTGAGTCCAATTATTTTTTTTTCAGTAACCAGCATGGTTTTCGCAGAACCTTGTCATGCGAAACACAAATACTTGAATTATCCAGCGACCTACATTTTAGCATGGATGATAACCTTCAAACTGACTGCATCTTTCTGGACTACTCTAAAGCATTTGACCACGTAGCCCATTGTCGTCTTATTGTAAAATTATCAGCCCTTAGAATTGACAGTCTACCTTTGGATTAGAAACTTTTTATCTTGCCGCCTCCAATTTACAGTTGAAAATAACCTCTCTTCTTCTCTGACTGACGTAATATCTGGTGTACCTCAGGGTAGCGTCCTGGGCCCATTACTATTTTTAATTTACATTAACAACATAAGCACTAACATAACTTCCAGTGTAAGGCTCTTTGCCGATGACTGTGTTGTTTATCGCGCTATAAAAATTACTGATGACCATCATATTCTTCAAAACAATCTCAACACTATTAACTGCTAGTGCGGTAAATGGCTAATGACACTTAACTAAAAGCAAGGTAGTTTCATTCAGTCGTAAGCGCGCTACATATAACTTTCCTTATTCTATAAATAATACAGTATTGCCTCATGCTTTCTCATATACTTATTTAGGAATAAATTTAAATTCTACCCTCTCTTGGAAAGAGCACATAACTACAGTTTGTGCTAAGGCGTCTAAAACACTGGGATATATGCGCCGTAACTTGCGTCATTCTAACTCTAACTTACGTAAATTAGCCTATCAAACCTTCGTGCGCCCACAGCTGGAATTCGCCTCTGCGGTGTGGTCTCCTCATCAGAAGGACCTCATTAACAAGATAGAGTCAGTGCAAAATAGGGCCGCTTGATTTATATCATTTAACTCGGCGCACGTGCAGTGGCGGTGGTTGGCAAAACACTCCCGCTGCCGGCTCAGCGTGGTACAGTCGCACGGTGTTTGGCGCAGGTTTTTTTTTTTAAATGCGAAGCACTTCTTAGCGAACCTCAGGCACTTTGGCCGTTTCTATCTACGTATCTATCTATCTATCTATCTATCTATCTATCTATCTAGCCGCCTACGTCTCGGCGCTCTCCTGGTCGTCTCCATAACTTGTAATATGCCAAGATTGGCGTAGCAGGCGATCAGTGTATGACGAACACAATTCACTGGTCATGACATGAATAACGCAAAATATCTGTCGCGTACGTCATGAAACCCTTTCTCTCAGTCACGTGTGGCACATACCCGTACACCAGAGTTTATGTTATGCGGGTATGTGCCACAGGTGATACAAAGTCTCAACCAACACAGTAACCGCGAACACACACATTGACACGCAAGGAAAGTGATAATATTATTAATTGTTGGGCTTTTATGTCCCAGAACTACGATATGATTATGAGAGACGCGATAGCGAAGGGCTCGGGAAGTTTTGACCATTGGGTGTTCTTTAACGTGTACCGAGATCGCACAGTACACGGTCATCTAGCATTTTGCCTCCATCGAAATGCGACCGCCGCGACCGGGATCGAACCTGCGACCTTCGTGTCAGCAGCCAAGCACCGTAACCGCTACACCACCGCGGCGGAAGTGAGGAAGCTGAAGACAGAACACCCGTGGAAGACGCTCAACTACCATCCACTCGTCCAAGTGGTCGGCAACGTGGACCACGTGGATTACGCAAAAACCTGGGTCAGTGCTTTCTACAATAAATCTGCTAAGAGAACTAGGCCTCTCATTATTACCGGTGACATCAACATTGATTTATTAAGACCCAACAATGATTGGTGCTTATACTGTGTGAAAGACGGCCTGGATGTGGACAGGGCATCAAAAGACCTCGCTGCCACGTCCACGACAGAAGGCATCATAGATCATTTCATCGTAAAAGGCATCCAGGATTTCCACCAGCTTCACAATATCTCGCACTTCACTACACTTAGATTCCTCATAGCCGCGATCACGAACGGATCCTATTAACAAGTCCGGTCCAGCTGCTGGTGCTCACTGATCACTGTGATGGTGACCTTGTTCAAGAACTGTCAAGAACCCCTCTACACATACACACGGGTTCGTGAAACGTGCGTGCGTTCTCCGTCATAACGGAAAAGTATAAGCATAACAACTCTAACTGTGACTGTAACGTACGTGCAGTGCACCTGCGCGTGGCACTCGGCTATGTATATATCTAGGGAAACTATCCTGAATGAAGCTTAGTTGCGAGTAACGCTTGTCCTGTGCATCTGTGTTCTTTCTTTGTCCTGTTCGGATTCGTGCTATCCAGTATTGAAGAATATAAGCTTACCGCGTCTGGTGTTGGTAACACCCATGTTGCTGTTGGCATCGTTACGCAACTGTAAACAATGGGTTATATAATACATATGCTACTCTTGAACATATGAGTGTGCGTATACTACTTCCACATTTCTCTAGCGTCATTCCGTAACGTTTCGCTCAATGTGAAAAATTACGCCACAGTCACCATCCTGCGCATGCTTCGCATCACGTCGATTCCCCCGGCAGGTGGGATCTGCCGAATTTTTTTTCTTTTGAACCTTTTCCTTCATCTTTCGGTTCCAAGATTCTTTGTGGTATGTGTCAAAAAACAAATGTGTCGTGGACTGCGTGAAAAACATTTACCACGCTGTTGGCTGTTTAAATTGAAGAAGTGAACCCACGTGGTGGTCTCTGCGAGGAACAGCGGCATCGTCTTCGAAAATGTGCCGCGTTTATGTAGCGTGTAGTGTGCGTTGAAAGGCAGCGACGATATAGGTTCACCTTTGCGGACGTTGAAACTGACAATATTGTGTGTGGTGTGTGCTGTGTGAATAACGATGCATCTTGTTTGCGAAAACATTGACGCGCGTTGTGTCTAACAGGGCCATTTGCAGTGACCGGTTGTCGACGGAACATCAGGATTGGACATTTTATTTGACGCGATGATCTGCGAGTGCGTAAATCTCAGTGTTTGTGCCGCGTGCAAAAAAAAAAAAAAAACGTGCATGACGTTCAGGCTGAAAGGTGAGACTACGCATGAGCTACCAGCGTGTTTTAGCATTCCCGAAGATGCATGGACGGTTTACCACGGCGAATACCCAAAGCCATAAGCGTATCTCCTTTTATTGGAGATGTACGTCTTAATGGAAGCAGTGGAGATTCTTGTTTCTCATATTCTAGTTAGCTTATTTTGACGGCTCGATATTTATGAAGTGACATTCCGAGTTGGTGTACCAAGTCTAAAGGAGAGGAGTAAGTATGGAAACACGTTGTAGGCGTCAGATACAGTGAGGTAACCGCGCAAGAGAATATTTATAATTAAATTATTCTGTTTAACATCTCACAAGTGCTCAGTACATTATGAGGGACCCCGTAGGGGAAAACTTCGCTTTAATTTTTATGGGGATTTGTTAACCTCAACCGAACGCACTCCAATGAGTGTTTCCTTCGCATTTTTTTTTTTAATTCATCTCCGATCTAATATTGCGCCGTGAGTTAGAATCTAATCCGTGACCTCGCGCACAGTAGCCGCCAATGCTGTATGTACATCGTTTAAAACTGCAGTGCAGATTTCGCGACGGAAATTGAGTACGTTCACATCCATGCCATGCTAATATTTCTCCAAACACCAGTGGTCGTGAAAATGTACAACGTTCGCTTTCGATGAGCATAACATTTTTTTATGGCTCTCATCCACGACGAGCAAATCATGTGTTCACCTAAGAGAATCGTTCATTATAGGCAGTGACTCTTCCTTTTAACAGCTGTGAGTTCAGAAAATAGCAATTTGCAAAAACCTCTATCGAAGTAACGCAGACACGCAGCGCTGCTATGCAGAGAGATCGCGCCGGCCAAACTTTCTTGCCAACCAGCACCTGCTCCGAAGGCGGGACTTGGGGCGGGACACTGCCAGTGACGTCACACTGTTTGCAAACAGGTAGAGGTCTATTTACTTGTGGGCTAGCTAGACATTTTAATATTGTATAACGATTTTTCATTTGGATACTGTCTTACTGCTTTTGACCTGTATTGTGCTTTTGTACACATTGCCTGTGCTTAGACTTTTTTTGTTACTCGTTGCTCTGTACCCCCTTACTCAATGCTTCTTCGGAAGCTCTGTGATGTAATTTAAATAAATAAATGAATAAAAATATAACTACCTGGAGGGAAAAATAGAATTTAGTAAGCTTTCAAGCTGATCAACGAAAGTAAGACTAGTGAATCAACGAATGTATGATGTCAAAGAGCAGCAGTATAGAAAAGGGCGGCAGCATCAAAGCGGCGAAAAGAAAGCTGTAAGCGAAAGACCATCATGGAGGCCGTGAAAGATAACCAGGGCAATATAATTAATCAGTTAAATGACATTACAAATGTGGTTGACGACTTTTAGTCTTAACGATGAAGCATAATATAAATCAACCTATTTGAGGGAAAGCATAGTCGACCATGACACCGTAGTCTGAGGCGTAGCTACCGATCAGGCTAGAAAGCCCTACAAGGCATATCTCACAGTAAAGCGACCGGCGAAGACAGCATAGCAATCGATTTGGTCAAAGGTGGAGGAGATTTTATACGTTAGAAGCTTGCGACTCTTTACACATATGATTTAAAAAATTCAACTGTACGAGCGTGTTCGACGAATGCCGGTAATTTAATAATACAAACTCAAAAAAGCGATATACTTGATGAAGTACACTGTAAACGAAAATATACCCAGCTGGGAGGTCTTGGGGCATGATGCTCCCGCTTAACTCCAGTGACCTCTCCCCAACTGGAACACATCGGAGTGTACCGGAGTATATATGTGCATTTACCGCAGTTTACCTCCTAAGAGCGATGGACGGAGGAAAAGGGTGCCCATTCCCTGATCATACTCCGGTGCTCATGCCACAAATACGCCGGCACATCGCTCAGCGGCTTTCATTGGCTGCTGGAGGAGTGACGTAGCTGCGTCGCCGGGCGGCCGATCCCCAGAAACCATTGTTAAAGATCTTCCCTTTCGCCCGAACCGTCGCGGGGTCTCTGACCGACACTTGCCTTCCCACGATAGAGGTTGGGCGATTGGGACCCCTGCGTATATGTTTTCGAAACGGGATGATGACCAGGCTTGTACACCTCTTGCCAACATGAAGGAGATAGAGAAAGGGGGTGGCCGACGCGGGGGGAGTCGGCGGCCGATGAGTGAAGAGAGACGTTGAAACAACGATAGATGAAAGATCCTTCTTTAACTCTCTGACACCTGTAAATATGTAAATAAAGGTTTTGTATCATTTGGAAACCTAGCGTCATCGAGTTATTGAAATCGAACCCTTTTATCACAACCAACATGGCACACGCCAAGTCACCCGAATCGAAGTGCAGCGAGGATTGTGCGAAGCCTTCGACCGCATTCGAAAAAAGGAAATCGTTCCGTGCACCTTGTGGACATTGCAAGCGACTACAAGCGTAAACGAAGGTTGTGATCGACAGCAGCAAGTTGCGGGAACCTTAATCGTGTGCTGATGCCGTGGTGGAAACGACACATTGCTTGCTTGCTTGCTTGTTCCCGTTTATTGGCTCTTGCCCACTACGGGGGATGGGCCATGAAACCGGCGGTTAATTTAATCGTTTAAAATAAAGAATGGGGAATAAATCAATTGCTGAAGGAATAAACGAAATTTTAAGAATGACTAGTCGATACGGAATTAGGAGCAGAATAATACCACAATATGAGAAACAATGAACGAATGATTGTGATCTCACGAGTGGCGAACAAGTGGACGGTCGCGGGCACGAAGCAAAACGAGTGAGCTCTTTTTGAATTATCTGCGTCGTTTTTGTCGAAAAGTGTTAAATTGGGTACATTTATGTTGATAACCAAACAGGTTACCAAGACTGTGCTTGCATTACAGGATGGCAGTAAAAAATCCTACGGAAATTTCGAAGACGCGTTGTTTGAACCACGTGTTCTTAAAAAAATATGGATAACTGCGATAACTTTAAACACACCACTGTAATATTTGGAGCGCGGAGTGACTATAGAGATATGCATTATCCTTTAATGTCTGAATTGTGAAAGCGCCGGAGAAAAAGTTTGTTTTTCATTTTTCAGCTTTAAACAGCAACCTTAACTTAAATCAGCAGTTGTATTATACAAAATGCAACTTTAATGCATACTTTTAGGTATCTCGCGAATTCGCGACAACCGGCACTTAAGCCAATAGTAGCTGAATATAGGGATATGTTCAGTGCAACGCAAGTATGGCATCGCCGCATCAATGAAGCGGATCTGTTCAAGGCAACGTAACTTGTTGTCGTCATTGTTCTTAAATGCAGGTTTGACGTTATTGCTTCCTACAAATCACGTGACATCGTGTCGGCCACCGTGTGGAGCCTAGACTCCGCCGCCCAGTATAGCCGACTTCTAGGGAGTCGACAGAAGGACATGAAGGTGACGGCACCGACAGATAGATCTAGCTCGCCACGAGACGGAGCCCGTCCTTTGTTCGGATTTTTCTGCGTCGCAAACAGATTGCTCTGCTGAACGATGTGGTCCATGAAGGTGTCATTAAAAAATTCCTTGAAATATTCAAGAGGAGCTCGGACAGTGTTACATTGAGGAAGGGCGGTTTTCCTGTGTGGCATTTCCCGCTTTTCTTGAGAATCCTTTAGATGCGAAGCATCTTATGGCGGAGTTCAAACCGGTGGTGGTGGTGTGCGGCGTGACCACCCTTACTGCGCATGCGCGCACCCTCTCCACACACCTCCTCTCTCACTTCTCCCTCTCCAGTTCCCCTCTCCCACTTACCCTCCCCCTTTCCCTCTGAAACGCGGCCTGGACTGCCGACACGCTGTTTCGCATCGCCTCATGGTCCCCTTTAGCGGAGATGGGTGTGATTTTAAAGACGATAGTCTTTCTTGGGGAACTCAAACGCAGAAATTTTGGTCTGTCTGTCTGTCTTTCTGTTTATCTGTCACCCGATTTAGCCACCCGGCCAAAGTTTAACCACTTGCGGAACGCCCAGCCATCTTGAACTGGTACCGCCGTTCATACTTGTGAACATTGTGGATCCAAAAGCAAATGTTACGCATATCTGAGGCGCAACATCTATTCACAAGTATTAGGTGATGTGTCCCTTTACTAGGAAACACAAAAATACGTAATTCTAAAGACCCTAGTGTTTCTTAGGCTGCGTGGAAATGCCAGTGTTTTTTGGGCTGCGCTGCAAATGCGACGCTATCAGCCAGATGCGGCGATTCAACATAGAGGAGGAGGACTCATGTAGTACGACCGGCAGACGACTATCGTCTTTTTTCTTTTCGACCGCACTGCATGTTTTAGAGAGGCACTAGCTTGGTTCGTCTACCACAACGTCTTCATCCTCACAGCTCGATGAAGACACTCGTCCTTGTACATGGGGATCGGGATCGACATCGTCGTCTTCGCTATCACTGAGACAGCTGTCGTCACTTTTACCTTCAAGTGGCAAGCACGTGCGATACCTTTTTTTTCCCATAAAATGAGCGGAAGTCCATCATGAACATGTCATGCCGGCAGTCATCACTGACTCACTCAAATGCCGGATGTCGCGAATTCGCGACATACCACAAAGCGAGGATCGCGCAGGAAATAGCGTACTTCAAAACAACGTGACATGTCGTGTGCAACAGCTTGTATGCGTGCACACCGAAAAATTTTTATAGGAGATGGAACTTACGTCCCTCGGGCAGAAAACAACGAAGAAGTGAGAGCTGTTGCACGTGCTTCGCGCTCTCCGGCAACTAATACACAACATTGGGTTCCAGCTTGCAATACCTTACATGAGAAGGCGCTAGATGTCTCGTGCTGAAAGCTACGTTCGCCGTAAATACGGGACAGCCGCCGTTGAAGGCAGCAACGCGTTTCGTGTGTTACTTGGTTGGCGTCTTTCAGTATGTCGTGAATTCGCGACAATCGGCAGCAAAGGATTAATGGAAAACATCATAGCTTTGGGTTGAGTCAATAATGAGTTATTAAGTGCAAACCTATTTCGTAAAAAGATATTTTTGGCCTGGTTAGTATAAATGAAGGGTAATTTTGGCCGCTTTCGATATTAATCAACGCCAGGTCAAGGTCTATCATCAGGTGTAAATAATCTTGATTTTTCATGTAAACTGAACTTCTGGAACATGAAAAACTGAAATCAGTATTAATTTTTATGAACTTAGCGAATAGAGCTAGAGAAAGGTGTTTGGTACGGATTTTTAGAACGCATACACGTGCTCATTTTGGTGAAAAAAATTACTTTGGTATGATAAGTGGTATCCGTGATATCAATACAGAAATGTAATTGACACTTTGGAGGGTGTGGTTCGTCCATAACAACAAAGGGAGAGCAGGGGGCTGACGAGACCAGTTGGTGGGTGACGGGGAATGCGAAAGAAACGCTTATTTCTGCAGCCCATCAAAGAGCACAGCTCAGCGTCATTGGGCGAAGGGGAAATGGTAGTGAAAAAAATGAAGTCGAAAGAGGGGGCGCCTTCTTCAGAAATTAGCAGTCTTTTCCGTGCTGCTGAGGGGGGAGGCTACCATTGCGCTGTGGCTTTTACTTCCCTTTTCCGTCCTGATGCCAAGGCCGCGTGTTTGTAGTTTCATTTTTTTTTGGGGGGGGGGGGGGGGAAGGGGGGGGTTTGGCGGCACTATAAAATTTCTGTTTATCTCCCCGACCAGACGTTCATCTGTCAAGATGTTCACCTTTAAGTAGAGTGTCTCTGTGAATAAAACATTTCTCTCTATCTCTCTGACGAACAGTGCTCGAAGACGGGACACAGTTTGGAACTGGACAATGGAACGACGCTGGCCCGTGAACAAAAAAGGAAAAAAGGAAATTCCCCGAATCCTGGTGCACACGCCGTGACGCCTCGGCGTGCAACACCATCCGTGGCCTCCTGCCGGACGTTTGCAAGGACCTGTGCGTTGAGTACACTGGTCGACATTCCCTCCTTTCTGTCAGTATATACTGAAGATTCAATTGGCATAGGTGGCGTAATGTTTCTAGCTTTTATCGTTAATTTTTTTTGTGAAGTGGGAGCGATGTTTTTTTTTAATTTGTGCTCGAGGCTGTACGTTTGGAAACTATACTTGCTTACACAATAACTATTTTGAAAAATGTCCATTACGAAAGTTTCATGACAGAGCAGGCGCAGCAAATTAAGAAAGAAAAGTACAACGCCAGCTTGCCCCGAAGCCTGTTTTTCAAAGCAGAATAGAGGTACGCTTTTGTTACGGGGCGAGCGTAAGCATACAAGCTGTAAGCGCCTAATATGCAGGAAGTAGGACGATAAGCACAGATTAAGATGCAGCTGCATGAGTAATAATATTTTGTAAACTTAGCAAGTTAATAAAGAGAGGTATTCTTGACACTGTCGTCGACAGTACTGAAATTTGCTCATTTTAGTGAAAAAATGGCTTTGAAAGATTGAGCAGAAGTAGAGGTGTCGATTTAGAAGTGTATGTAAAAATTTAGCGTGCTTTGCATTTTGTTCGCAGCGCGGAGGTGTGTTTTCATCACAGAGCGGCTGGCTGACGCCAGAGTACATGGGATCTGCTTCTTGATATTGAATTCTTTGTGGTATTGTGTTCTTTGTGGGGTCTGTTTAATTAGCGCCGCTCTGTCAAACATTGTCGTTAATTTTAGTATTGACTATGCTGCAAGGACCTGGGTGTTCTCAGTGACTGACACCTAGTATGGGAATTATTGAGTATCGTGGCTTCAGTGTCCTCAATTTTAGTGTATGTGGCATGATTTACAGTTCTCATGTACTACGTTTTAATTGCTAAATTATGCAGGAAGCAATCAGCTGAACTCTTGCGTCGTCAATGGATATAATGGATGGTCCTTCGTGGATGGTTCCTGGCGACTACGCTTCTTTCGTTTGTTGTGCATCCTTTTGCAGCATTCTGAGCTTCATTTCGACAATACTTGAACATGTTTAACTTAGCGCAACGACGACGTGGACACAAGAGAAGAGGAGACAAACCACAGCGCTAACTCGCAACTGAATATTTATTAGAAAATATGAACGAACAAAGGACATTTCAATCCTCACACCCAAGTGACACACAAAACCAATGAAACGGCAGGTCAGCTGACAACTTGAACAATAAAGAGCCTCCCGCAGACCACGTGTACTCTTCAACACTTGAAAAGTTAAGATACCGTGGTATCTAAAAACCTAACTTCGCTATCATGTAGGGCAATAGAAGGCACGCTAATGCACTGTTCGCCCCTTTTTCTGATATTATAAGCTTCAATGATTTCTCGTGTGGTTTGATCTTGGTGTGTCGGTAGCACCGTTCCAAGCAATTGTTACACAAAGAGATACGTGGCAAAGTAGTGTATCGGCCTACCTGAAAAAGAATTTACAGGCGCTGCACATTAATGATCCTTACGCAGTACGTAAATCTGGTGAACTGGCGGAATTTTTAGATAGGTCCTACCCTCGGTCCTGTAATGCGTTTAGTATTGATGTTTGTAACCTGTACTACAATATCCCGCATGATGAGCTGATGAAAAATGTCAGACTATGTATTACGGAAGGTAATGACGCGGCGAGTTTCTCTAACACTGCAGGTATGTCTGTTAACAGTTCTCTGGAGATTCTTTCTTTCTACTTGAATTCAACGTTTGTCGAATGATAACGTTGCCTTTACATACAACGCTCTGGTGTTTGCATAAGCTCACAAGTTGCTCCGGTGTTAAGTAAAATTTTTCTAGGAAGGATAGAGAGTTCTATTCAGGAGTGTCTTAACGGCCTAACGCTTAAAATTATCAGACATGTCGACGATTTCCTTGTCTTTGTTCAGGCATTCAATTTTGAACGAATAGTACCTGACGTTATCCATGTTTTCCAAAAATGCGGTCTTGGCTTGGAATTCCCCCATGAGTTACTTCAGAACAACCGCCTACAATTCTTAGACATCCTATTAAAAGTACATAGTGACCATGTGTGTTGGAAGTATAGCCCTGGTTCAGCTAAACCGCTCCTGAATTTCAATTCAGGCCATTCGAAAGTTATTAGAATGGTATTGCTTTTTCATGTTTGCGTTCTGCACTGTTTAGGTCTTGCTTTCACCAGATGGGCGCCAGCTTGTCGGAACAGGTGACGAGGCTAACAGACGTCGGTTTTCCGGACACTATCATCCGGCAAACTGTTCATAAGTTGACCAAGCGAGTTAAGATAAATGCAGACAATATCGCAGCTCACGGCGTCTCTCATAATCATATCGTGGTTTTGGGACGTTAAACCCCAGATATTATTATTATTAATATCGCAGCTCATCTAGGTCCAGAGCAAAGTAAGTTTTCATCAGTACTTCCGTACATACACAGAATATCCCACAACTTGAAGAATGTGGCCAGCCGTTTGGAGTAAGTGTAGTTTTTTCGTCGCCTATTAAGTTGAATAGGGTTTGTGGGATTGCTGAACGAAAACTTAAGAACCGCGTGGCAGGAGTCGCTAAAGATGGCTGCGGGGTCAAACACGTGACTCCTTTGTACATTGTAGGAAGGGTACCGTGTATGTTTTGCCGTTTTCATGCGCTCGTGTGCATATTGGCCAAACGAGTAGATGCATTAACGTTAGGTTGATGGAACACAGGCGTTCGTTGCAAGGGAATGTATACTCACATGTGTCCCGACATGTTGCACAGTGCCATTGCGCACCCATCTTTCATGAGGCTGAAGTGCTATCGACACACCGAGATCCAACCACACGAGGAATCATTGAAGCTTATAATATCAGAAAAAGGGGCGAATTAGCGTGCCTTCTATTGCCCTACATGATAGCGAAGTTAGGTTTTTAGATAGCACGGTATCTTAACTTTTCAAGTGTTGGAGAGTACACGTGGTCTGAGGGAGGCTTTTTATTTTTCAAGCTGTCAGCTGACCTGCCGTTTCATTTGCCGCGAAAGAACTGCGGATAGCCGGAGTGACAGAACAACGAAAAATACTCCGAAGATGCCATGCAAGAACCCCGGCCCGCCGGAGTGAAAAAACAGCAAAAAATACTCTGGAGTCGACACGCAATAACTCCGGCCAGCCGGATAAAAGCTTTACTCCGGATGTCCGGAGTATAAGAAACTCCTAATTAGGGGGGGGGGGGTGTTGCTAGAGGACAAGCATTTTACTCCCACCTGGGAGTTTTTCAACAGTGTACAGACCGATCAGCCTTCTTTCAGCAGTGTACAAAATGTTCACAAAAATAATTGAAATAAAATAAGAGCCGCACTAAACTTTAAACAATCTACAGAGAAAGCTGGCTTCAGGAAAGGGTACTCTGCCATGGATGACTTCAATGTGAGTAATCAAATAATTGACAAATCTGCCGAATACATAAATTCCTTTAAATGGCAACCAGAAATTAGGACAGCGCATTCGACTCCGTAGATATACCAGTGGTTCTGGAGGCAATGCGTCGATAAGGAGTGTTTTAAATATGCGTGAATATCATAGCCCATATATAAAGAGATTCCACAAGCTACTGTGCAAGAAAAGAGGTTAATCCCGATCGTGTAAAGGGTAGGATCAGGAGATGCAATCTCTGTGTTATTTAGGCGAAAGCCTTAAGCGTGCGGTACATAAGTTCAAGTGACCTCACACACAATGACAAATAACAGCCAGGGTTTGCGCGGGCACTCTACTTGACATCTAAGCATTCTACCATGCAGCGACGCTAGTGCTTAAACTTCTTCCGAGAAATACTCGGTACAGCTGTCATGTCCGGCGAGGATTCACGTTAACAGAAGCGTAGAACCGCACCAGGCATCACACCATTTGATTTAAGTAACGGTCGAGTGGTGTAAAGCTCCCCACCAAATAAAAAGAACTTTGTCAGTATTTTTAATCATTATCATCACCAGTAGCAGCAGCAGCAGCAACAGCCCCAGCATCAACGATGTGTGTAGCTACGTAGGTACGCACGTTGCCTTACAGGCGCTTAGCGGGTACATCGCTATTTCTCAAAATGATGAATTATGACGTAGTGGGTATTTCGAGGGGAAGCATGACTGCTGTGCATGTACTTGATGCTAATCAAAGCAATTTAAGTGAGTGACTTAAATGAGACCAGAGCTGACGGCCATGGTGAGACACGTTTCTCGGAGTGCGGAAGGCACTGAAGTAGATCGTTGCATCTCTGACGGTGTGGACGTTTTAAGTAGGTACAGACAATCAGGGAGGAAGCTCCTTTTGTTCAAGACTAACTTGGCTGAAAGAGTATTCACTGTCCCTCCTCTCGGCCGATAAAGACAATTATCTACGAAGTGACCACGTTCGTATGTTTGCATAGAGACGTGTATATGTCTAAGGCATCTGAGAGTGTACATGCTGTATTTAATAAGCGTCCGTTTATTCATGTCGCTGGAATTAAGAATAAGGTGAAAAGGCTAGCGAAAAAGTTGAATCTGAACAAGCTGGGGAGCATCATTGAGAGCAGTAACAAGGGTAGCCTGGAAATATTTTTGACTGTGAAAACCCATAAGCCCAACTGGCCTTTTCTTGCATTAGTTTCTGAGACAGGGACTTGGCAGAAGCCTGTTGCTAAGTATATCCAACAAAGGTAAGTGTTTTGTCAATTCATGATCTATTTATAATAAAAAATTCGGAAGAAGTGGTCACGTTTTTAAATCAGAACCCCAATAAGGGGCTTTACGGCTTTTCAATCGACGTCAAAGGTTTGTATTACACGATTCCGCAAAGTGAAATAATGTCGGCAGTCAGCGATCACACAGATAAGCATGGCATTGTAGCTTTTAATAATAATAATAATACCTGGGGTTTAACGTCCCAAAACCACCATATGATTATGAGAGACGCCGCAGTGGAGGTCTCCGGAAATTTCGACCACCTGGGGTTCTTTAACGTGCACCTAAATCTAAGTACACGGGCCTCAAACATTTTCGCCTCCATCGAAAACGCAGCCGCCGCGGCCGGGATTCGATCCCGCGACCTTCGGGTCAGCAGTCGAGCGCCATAACCACTAGACCACCGTGGCGGGGCGGCATTGTAGCTTTTCAAAACGAATGCGGAATTTCTACAAGTGCCTTCCTTGAGGTGTCAGAATTTTATCTTTCTTCCACGTGTGCAGAATGGGAGGGGGAAGTATATACCCAAAAAGATGAGATATGCATCGGCTCGTACTTAGCGCCGATTCTGAGAGGTATGTTTCTGGCCATACGCGATAAAAGGTTTCAAGGCCATTTGGAAAAGCTAGATGTGTGCCGCACTTTCAGGTTTGTTGACGATTATTTTGTATTTTTACACTGTGAGAACCTCAAATTTGAGAGGTTGTTTTCATATGTTCACCCCATCTTTCTTGAGCACCTTCAACCCTTGGTTCTAACTCATGAAACACCAGTTCACGACACCATTAGATTTTTAGACCTTTCATTTCACTTAACACCCTCTCATGTATGCTGGTCTTACGAGCCCCGAGCTCAAAAACCCATACTTTCTTACGCTTCAGCCGATTCGAAACTTGTTAAAAGAGCCATAATTCATTATGTTCTTAATAACGTTTTAAAAAAGTGCTGTGAACACACCATGCAACGAAGCCTTAAGGAACAAGCCAGTCGCCTCACGAAAGCTGGCTACCCTTTCGATCTTATGGTCGCTGTTGCGCAGAAACTCAAGCATAGCCTTAGAACTCGTGATGGCAGCGAGTCAGTGCCACTAAGGAAAACAAACAAAAAGTTGTTGCCATGCCCTACCTTCATCAGGTTTCACGCAACCTCAAAAAAACTTAAAAACGTGCGGTTGTCGAAATCGTCTTCCCGGCTTCCAAAAAATTGGCTGGCATGTGCTAAAAGGTTAACCGTAGGAATGGAGAATCACGTGTGCAGACAGGCATGTCAAGCACTTTCTCGAGTGCAAGAAAGGTGTAATTTATTCCCTGCCGTTATCGTGTGGAAAACAGTACGTAGGACAAACCGGACGATGCATAAACCAAACACTACAAGAGCACCATGACAATGTCGCACGCGTAACCACGTGTGGTCACGTGGCCAAACATTGCAGAGATTGTCGATCTGACGAAAATGACAGTGAACCTTGTGAACCGATGTACAGAGATTGCAATATAATAGGCAAGCATCGTGATGCTCTAACAAGAAAAATACAGGAGGCACATGTCATAGCAAAGTTGCAAGATATGTGTATAAGCGCACCCTCAGTAGCATTGCCCAAAAAAGAAATCAAATACATTGACTGTGAAATTTGACGCATGTCTGTTTTCTGCCGGTACTAACGTCCCTTCCACGCATGTTTCTTGTATGTTTCTCCTCGCCACCAGTGGTGTAAAAAGACTCGCTGGTTTCAGTAAAATATCAGTTGTCAGTCTGCGCTCCGTGTGTCTTTTGTGCCTTCCTTTCTGTGGTGCCGTCTCGCGCTGCAAAATATGGAAGCTAGAAAACAACTCGCCCAACATACTACCTTGTGCATGTCTAGAAGTGGCATCTAAACGGCTGCATAGGGATGAATTGGGAATAAAGTTTGAGGGCCAGTACGGTAACAATTCACGGGTTGCGGACGACACCGAGCAACAATGGCAAGGAATTGCAAAAAAAAAAAAATGATAGAAGACCTGTGTCGTGAAAGCATCAAAGTAGGACTACAGATGACTACGCAGAAGACAAAGATACTGCTAGGGGGTACGGTGAGAGTTCGTGATAGGCTGCTGGACCCTAGAATAAGTAGAAGAGTGAATTTCAAGTGCTAACAGGGGAGCTCGCTCATGTAAAACAATTTCACCTAAGAATAAGGATGGGCTGGTGTGCATTCTCAACTAATGACCGGCAACATGTGTCCGGGTGTGTCCAGATAAGATAGAACACGAGGCCCCGGTCACCATTCCCGATTTTGATGAAACTTGCTGTAGGCCTAGGCATTAAACCCAGAAAAATGGTCTCGTAGTAGTGCGAAGAAAATCTTGTTCGCCTGAAAACGTTCATATTTTCTGTAAGCGCGAAGAGCACGTAACACAATCGAAGGACACAGGACAAGCGCTACTTTCAACTAAGGTTTGAATGGGTGGCACAACAAATATATAGGTGTATCCACCAGAAGGGAGAGGCAGAAAACATAGACAACATAAAAATAACAATCGCACAAAAAGAGATGCTATCGCAGGGCAGGGTCCAATCGTGCTAACACGTGTCAAGAGCATATGCGCAAACAAGGGCCTTAGTTAAGAAAAACTTAACAGACATCGCACCGATATCATAAGCAAAAGAAGTCCCAAGGCGCGCACTACGTGACTGCACCATGCACACAATCCAAAAAGTGTATCTCCTTGCTTGTCAAGGTAATCGACTGAGCGCTAACAGCAATTAAATCGTCCCTCTTCATTTCAGCGGCCTCAACGATTAGTCTGGAATCAATGTCCGAGTCCCGGTACAAGACCACGGTATTATCCAGAAATGGTTCACACCCACATTCTCGACAGTGCGCCGCGAGATGCCCATCCGCCCTTTACGCACCTTATTGCGGTGCTCACTTAGACGTACATTAATAATACACCACTCAGTCTGCCCTACATAAACTCGGCCACAGGAAAGTGGAATTCTGTATACGACACCCTCCGAGCAGTCCACAAACTTGTTTCGGTGGTTGATTGCGCACACCTTGCTTGGCTTCTTCGCCGGCGAGGTGGCAGGCATAGCCGAGATAACCTCTCAGGTGCCGACATTACAACTTTGACTCGTACTCGTTCTCAGGTATCCACAGCACCTGATCACTTCGGTTGCTGAAAAAGTGCACAAAGCAACTAGGAATCGAGCGAAAGCGGACACAGCGAGAGATGGAAGCCATGATGAGCGTAGAAGAGTGGCAGTGATTCCCTACATGCACCATAAGGCACACAACCTAAAAAGGATCGGTGAACGAGGAGTCAAATTTGTAATGTCGGCACCTGAGAGGTTATCTCGGCTATCCCTTGCCACCTAGCCGGTAAAGAAGCCAAGAAAAGTGTGCGCAATCAACCATCGAAACAAGTTTGTGGACTGCTCGGAGGGTGTCATATACAGAATTCCGCTTTCCTGTGGCCGAGTCTATAGGTAGGGCAGACTGAGTGGTGTAATAATGTTCGTCTAAGTGAGCACCGCAATGAGGTGCGTAAAGGGGCAGATGGGCATCTCGCGGCGCACTGTAGAGAATGTGGGTGTGAACGATTTCTTGATAACACCGTGGTGTTGTACCGGGACTCGGACATTGATTCCAGATTAATCGTCGAGGCCGCTGAAATGAAGAGGGTTGATTTAATTGCTGTTAGCGCTCCGTGGATTACCTTGACAAGCAAGGAGATACACTTTTTGGATTGTGTGCATCGTGCAGTCACGTAGAGGGCGCCTCGGCACTTCTTTTGCTGATGATATCGGTGTGATGTCTGTTAAGTTTTTCTTAACCAAGGCCGTTGCTTGCGCACATGCTCTTGACACGTGTTAGCACGATTATACCCTGCCGTGCCCTGGGATAGGATGTATCTCTTTTTGTACGATTGTTATTTTTATGTTGTCTATGTTTTCTGTCTTTCCCTTCTGGTGGCTACACCTATATATTTGGTGTGCCGCCCACTAAAACCTTAGTTGAAAATAGCGCTTGTCCTGTGTTCCTTCGATTGTGTTACGTGTCCTTCGTGCTTACAAAAAATATGGATCAGTACCAACTAGCCCGATCTCAGTGCCTTCTGCAAACGTTCATTAGTAAGTTAGAACTTTCTTGCTTGTGTCCTGGTTATTTCGCGCAGTTTAAGAACGTGTAGCAGCCTGAAAAAAATATACATTTTGGCCGCAAGAAACGCTTTTCCGCCAATTTTGCTATTTGTGAATTTTGAGCGCACCTAGGGAAAAAAACATGGCTGATCCCCCTTTCATTGGAATCGGTATAATACGAAAGTGAAAGACGTCTTCACAGGGGTAGTTTAGCGTTTATTTTGCATTCTTTCGTCACAAGGGCCAAGGAATGAATGCTATAGAAGCAAATTGTAATGTCACACGAAAAACGGCAAGCAGCTCGAAACTTCCAGCGCGCTCTAACGCAGAAAGGATGCACGGAAAGAACATACGCAGGACGAGCCCGACTGTCACAAATGTTACTTCTTTGGATGTGAGCAGCGAGTTCCTTTCGGAAACGCGGGCGCTGCAGCGAGCGAAGTGACCTTTGTGTTCTCTGTAACGTCAACGGAAACTTGCGGTGAAAGGACGAGACGTACGAACCACCCGCATCACGAGGTAAGCGCGCGCGTGCACGGGAGACACCCCCTGTAGAAGCGCGCTCGCATCGCGACGCGCGAGGCGACGACCTTTAAAGCGAGCCCTGCGCGCTCTTCGCGCCATCTCGCTAATGATAACAAGAACACGCTGAAGCCACCGAGCTCTGAGTACCGCGAACGGTAAGTGGTGTATATAAATAGCTTGTCGTTAGTAAGCTTAACAACGCACGCTCTGTGGCCAAGTGGTTTCGCGCCGTGCGCTTTGGAGCGAGGGGTAGTAGTTTCGACTCCTGGCAACGGAACTTTTTTTTCTTTGCCACCTGTTAACATATAATTTACAACGTCATATCCGCGACGGAAATACGTCAGTGTAGTCGTGGTGGACCCCGGCATAAAACACTTTCGTGTTCAAAATGGTGCACTTCTTAGTCAAAATATTTTTTTTTCCCCTAGAAGAACAAGGGGAGACGCCAGGGGGGCACGGAGTGCAGACACGCGTGTCGCATCGGCTCCGCATATTTTGAATGATTCTCGGCGTGAAATCCTAGAATTCATGGACACCTTATTCTCGTGAAGAAAGTGGAAGTTCCACGGAACGCCGTGATACCACACTAAAGTAGGTGCACGGTTTATTTTCGCCACATCGACCACTTTTCTGTAACGCCACAGAACACACGACGCCGTTGCCTCCCGCCGCTGTGCATGGTGTGCTAGGGCTCATCCAACGAGGCTGGCGGCTTGAGCCCCCTCAAAATCGCCTCTTCTCGGGTTAGTGCCACAAGATGGCAGCGATGAGCGTGGAAGGAGAGGACGTACCGCAACAGGAGTATGAGGACGAAGCAGGTTAGAGCGTTGTGAAGAGAAGAGGACGAGCCAACGAACGAACCACACTGCATGGGGCCAAGGACGAGGCGACGCACTTCTCAAGCGTGAACGTAGTCAATAAGTGGAGCAAGGGACAGAGAGCAAGACAAATCATGGCGGCAAGCAGGATGCCCAGTTTACCGAAGGAAAGATTACAAGATCATTGTGCGCCCACGTGACGGCTTCAAGGTCACTGACTACGGGATCAATCGCCTGGAATGCTGCGTCGCCAACCCCGCGGAAATCCCCAGGAAGGAATCGGAAGAAGACATGGTATGTGCCAATTATAAACAGAACATTCTAGTGGTCAGCACGGCATCAGAGGAGCGCGCCGAAAAATACAGATACATCGCTCGACTGAGGATAAGTGACAAGGAGTTTGAAGCCAACCCGTTCGAGTCGGCTCCGGAAGATACATCTAAGTGAGTGATACGAGGAGAAACGCATGAAGTGTCTCCAAGAGCAATAGTGGAGATGCTAGTAACACAAGGAATCCGACGGTCCTCATGGCCAAGAGGATGGGAAACACCACGAACGTTATCATCCTTTTCGACGGGCATCACGTCCCAAATTACGTGAGATACGGAAGGGCACTGGTCAAGTTCTCACTATACCGAAAGCACATAGACGTGTGCTACCGTGTGGACGCCTCGGTCACAGAGCCGATGTCTGCCCGAACCCGAACAGCAGGATATGCAGAGGCTAAGGGACAGAGAACCCGTCGCAGGACCACGAGTGTGAAGCGAATGCCAGCTCTGCGGCAAAGACCACCCTACGGCGGATCGCCGGTGCAAGGCCAGATACAAGGTACCGTATCTGGTTAAGAGGCGCCGATGGGAGCGAGCAGGACGAGAGGAAGAAGAAGCGATGTACTACGAAAAGGAAGCGGAAGCACTGTACAGGCAAGGATGGCCTGACTGGGGACAACAACCGGAACATCAGACAAGGGATGTCTCAGGACCGGATGCCTTCCCCAAGCACCAAGCAAGAAAAAAAGGCCGCTCGACGTCAAATAACAGAACAAGATCAGGTTCCAGGTCCAGATCCAGGTCCAGATCGAGGTTCAGGTCGATGTCAACACCCAACACCAGCACTACCGGATGTTCCCGAACACAGGAGGGAGCAGGATCCCAGAGCCCAAAAGGAACGAGCAGCATCAACGGCACCGCGGGACTGTTAAAGGTGAGCTGGGCGGACACGGCTTCTGGGGCGCGCGCGGAGGCAGAGGCTGCTCTTCAAAACAGGGTTAAGGCGCTAGAGAACGAATTGGTGCACATCAGGCAGAGCAATGCTGCTTTTATGGATGAAATTCGAAAACTCAGGGCAGAGAACGAGCTTTGGAAAAGCGGCAGAGTTACCTGCAACAAGGATACCTCGCGAGTTGTAGCGGAGGGAAAAGACGCAGCGATGAAAGACGAGGCAGCAGTGCCCATTAAACGTAAAACGGAGAATGCGCCGATTAAAACCGGAGTAAAGAAACCGAAGTCAGCGAAGAGGCTCCCAGAAGGACAGGAGGAATTCGCAAAGAAAATCGAAGCCAAAATCGAACAGATCGAAACGACATTTCAAACTAAACTCGAACAACAAGAAGTGAGATTTGAGGCAGAGATATAGGCGCTAGGCAAGACAATATTGCACCAAGTGCAACAAATGATGGCTGATTTCGATGCTAAACTAGCAATATGAGGTCCGCAGACAAGTGGGGGAGGACCAGTTAAGACATCTATCAAGCCGTACACTAGGACCCCGATACCCGCCGAGACATCGGAAAACCTGTAACACCGCCATGGACAGACGAAATAGATACACGATTTGGCAATGGAATTGCAGAGGATACGATCGAAAACGATACATTTTGCAACAGCACCTTAAAGATACGGATAGAAAGGATATTATAATGGTGCAGGAAACGCACGGGCTGCCAAAATTATCAGGATACAAGTCATTTGGTAGTGCCGATGGGGACACAAAGGTGCTAACGACGTTGGTCATGCGAAATCACACGGTCGTGCAACACAACACGGCGGTTAAGGCAATAGATCATATTCTCCTCGAACTCATATCCATGCGGAAAACGCAGGACAGTCTTTTTATATTAAATATTTACAGCAGTCCAAAATGCAGACAACATAAATTTCGCACGCTGTTTCGAAAAACCCTCACCATAACGGGCAACCGAGCGGTAGTGATCGGAGGCGATTTCAACGCCCAGCACGGCGCATGGGGCTACAGAATCGAAACCCAGAAAGGCAGAAACCTCTGGCTGGACGCGCAACAGGAAGGCCTGACGCTTGTGACCGACCGATCGGTACCTACGAGAACGGGTACCAGTGTTTTCGCGGATACTACGCCAGATTTGACGTTCACGAAGAACATAATAGACACGCAGTGGACAAATACGCACCACGACTTGGGAAGCGATCACAATATACTTGAAATAACGGTGAGGGCAGGACCACGCAAGAAAATAGGCAGACAACTTAAAATTGTGGACTGGGAGAAATTCAGGAAAATAAGAGAGCAGGCCACCGAACCGACACAGAGTATTGAGGAATGGACCGAAATATTAAAGCGAGACGTGACGGCACCTACGCAAACGGTCCCACCAGAAGCGCAGCTACAAAATGTAGACAGTAAGCTTCTACACATGTGGGACGCTAAGGTAGGGTTACAGCGGAGGTGGAAGAAGCAAGGACACAACCGGACTCTTCGTAGAAGAATAGCTAAATTGAACAGGGATATAGAGCAGTATGCCCAGCAGCTATGCAGACAACAATGGGAGGAAAAATGCAACGACATGGACAGTCAGACAGGACTGGAAAAAACGTGGAACATCCTTAAATATTTGTTAAACCCGGACGGGACTAAGTCAGCACAAAGGCACCATATAAATCGGCTAGTAAAAGCACACCCAGGAACCGAGCAGGACTTGCTCAAAGAAATCGAGAAAAGATACATCTCGCAAGCGATTCCCGTCACACACCTTGATTACACAGGGCAGTAAAATGACGATTTAGACAACGAAATCAGCGAGGCAGAAGTCAGGGCAGCCCTGCGAAAACTGAATAGTAAATCGGCGCCTGGACTAGATGGGATAACGAACAAAACGCTCAGGAACTTGGACGATGAGTCCTTAACTAAGTTAACAGAATATCTTAACGAATGCTGGGAGGCAGGGCAGATTCCGCAGCAATGGAAGACGGCTCAAATCGTGCTAATACCCAAGCCGGGCAAGAGACTGCAGATTGAGAACTTAAGACCCATATCTCTCACATCTTGTGTGGGGAAACTCATAGAGCACGTGGTCCTGGCGAGAATAACCACCTACCTCGAAGACCGGGACGCGCTCCCACTCACAATACTAGGATTCAGGAGAAACCTCTCAACGCAGGATGCGATGTTACAGCTAAAACATCAGATTATTGAAGATCCGGGCAGATCGACAAAGGCCATTCTTGGGTTGGACCTAAAGAAGGCCTTCGATAGCGTAACACATGCAACGATACTAGAGAGCGTACGAGATCTAGGACTGGGAAAACGGACGTACGATTACGTACGTAATTTCCTAACGGGAAGAAAGGCAAAGATCGCGGTTGGGGACCTAGTTTCGGAGGAGATCGACATAGGCAGCGCAGGTACGCCGCAAGGCTCGGTATTATCACCACTGCTATTCAATCTGGCCCTAATCGGACTGCCGGCCAAGCTCCAAGAAATTGAGGGACTCAGTCATACAATATACGCAGACATCACCCTATGGGTGAGAAGCGGGAGTGACGGGCAAATAGAGGAAACGCTTCAAACAGCCGTCGAAACGGTCGAATGGTATCTAGAGGGGACAGGGCTAGCCTGCTCGGCTGAAAAATCGGAGCTGTTGTACAGACCGACTCGCAGAGAACGCAAACCAGACAACTACAGAGGAGATGTCGGTCCCAGAGAGGAAATACAGATAAGAATGGCCGATGGCAATACCATACCCAAGGTCGACAGGATCAGGGTACTCGGGCTTCTCATCGAAGCCAAGAGAAACAATGGTGAAACCCTCAGAAGACTGGAGGCAACTGTAGCTCAAATAACGAGGCTCAACACAAGAATAGCAAATAAACACAGCGGTAAGAGAGAAAAAAACACGATCAGGTTAATACAGGCCTTCGTCATAAGCAGAATAGTATACGTAGCACCTTACTTGAAATGGCAGGTCGCGGAGAAGATCAAACTAGAATGCCTCATTCGTAAAATATTCAAACTAGCCATAGGGCTGCCTATTAGCACCAGCACGGGCAAGTTGCTACAATTAGGCCTGCACAATACGATAGACGAGCTCATTGAAGCGCAACGTACGGCACAATATGAACATCTCTCTAAGACACGAGCAGGACGACATATCCTAGAGCGCCTAGGCATAGGCTATCACACACAACACGGCGTCAAGGTGGACATCCCAAGAGAGGCGAGGGAAAGAATGATAATACCCCCCATACCAACGAACATGCACCCAGAACACAATACGGACCGACGAGAGAAAAGAGCAAGGAAAATACAGAAGAAGTTCGGCAATGACAAGGATGCAGTATTCGTAGACGCTGCTCGATACAAGCGCAGACGGGGGTTTACGGCAGCCGTACTCGATAGCGACAAACGCTGTAAGACGTGTGCGAGGTTACGCACCACAAGTAACGAGACAGCGGAAGAGGTAGCCGTAGCGCTCGCGGTAGCTCAGACAAACGGAACTGTGATAGTCAGCGACTCTCAGACGGCGGTAAGAAACTTTGCCAACGGCCGTGTCTCCCCGGAGGCACTACGCATTCTACTTGTAAGAGGTCAAGCGTGCGAAAGAGATATATTCATTGCATGGACACCCGCTCCCGCCCTCGCGGAGGACAGCAACAACGGGACGGTACACGACGCGGCTCGAGGGCTTACGGACCGAGCTGCGATCTCAAGTGCCGCCGCAGCAACCTCCGGACGTGACGGCGCGGTAGACGAATGGGAGTGGGAAGACCGAATGACAAGATTCAACGATATCACAAAACATTATAGGTTACAGAGGGGCATATTTCCGCCCCCTCACCCGAAATTGACAAAAAAAGCAGTCCGTCGAATGGCGGCGGTTACAAACTAGGACGTATCCGAATCCCGCGCTCTCGCACATCATATGTCCGGATATATATGAAACGGACAAATGTAAACAATGTGAATCCAGAGCCACTCTGGAGCATATGTTATGGGAATGCCGAGGGATTAGTCACAATACCGAGAACGCGGCCTCTAGTGACAGCCTTCGCGCACGCTGGGAAGCCGCGTTGCTCAGCTCCGCCCTCGAGGATCAGCTCTGGGCCGTCCAGCGGGCCAAGGAAGCCGCCAGGGTTCAAGGACTCCTGGCCGTCTCCTAGGCGGGGCCATCGGCCCGCCCCAGCAACTCGCAGGACTCGGAATAAAGTTATTTCCTTCCTTCCTAGAAGAACAAGTGAAATACAATTTTACTATATGACCATTATTTCTCTTGCTTGTCCAAGCACCTCTGAAAAAAAAATCGCAAACATGGCAAATCGCACAAAATACCCGTATCTCAGAAATTTATTACTGGAAACAAGTTAAGGTCATGGTAATAAAAATCGGTACACATTACCTTTGATATTCGCGCTCTCTTTTAAAGTAAGTTCGGTGATTTTGTCGCGCTCCATCTCACTAAATAATTTGGCTCAGACGTAAGTGATTTACCGAAAACACCGAAGTTTCAAAGTAATTTTCTCAAAAAGGCCATCTTTAATGTTTTATAAAATCGCTCTGATTAAAGTCAAGGACGTCATCTATAATTCTGCATAAAAAAACGTTGGATTATTTTGATTTCTCACAAGTTATATTGCGTCCAACGTGACAAAGTCAGCCTAGCAGCCGCGCCTCTAGTTATGTGCTCAAAATGGGATATAAGTTGCTCAAAATAATTGTACGCGACGTTATCACCAACAAATGCGCAGTCAGGTGTCATGGTTCAGCAAGCTTTGTCTTTCAATAAGCCGCACGACAAACCCGCAGCAGCGGCTTCTCGATGCTGCGGGCGCTCACATTACATGAGCGCCGCTTCTGATAGAGGCTGGTCGTATAACTTGTTGAATGCATGAAAAAGAGATTGTCTCTGTGTATGTCCGGACAGTCGCACAGAACAGAAAAAAAAATCAGCACTTGTTGTGTTTGGCGTTTCCTTCCCCTTTGGTTTACAACATTCAATGTTACTCAAAAAAAATCGTACGGTGTCCTATTTGTTAGTTGCATTAGAAATGTGCCATTAGTGCCTCGATGATGACAGCACAAGATATCTACATTACAAATTAGAAAAACAAAATAAAAAACAAAACCAAAAGCGCTTGTGCCATGTATTCCCTCTGTCCGTCCTCGCCAAGTGTGCGCTGTTTCCGCCACGTTACGATCAACCAACTAGCTCGAGATGTGTTAAAAACAAAATCGCTGTTCCGCCGCAAGGGCGAAGCAATCAATAAGATAGAAACAAATTACGACGTCACTCGAAGAACGGCAAGCAGCTCGACATTTGCGGCGCGCTGCTCAAACACAAGGAAGGACTCTCGAAAAGGGCGCAGAGGTATACAAAGGACGAGCGCCAACTAACAACTGTCACAGCTGTTACTTCTTCATTCAATCGACGCATTGTTTACCAGGTGTTTCACATCGCGAGTGAGTACACAAACGGGCCACATTTTAGTGCGCCTCTCTAGGGCAGTTTTCAAACTGAAGCAAAATCTAGGAGCGCTACTTTAAAGCGCGCCCTTCGGGCAATCACGCGATCACGCGGGGGATACTGCACACGCTGAAGCACCTCCGAGCTCCTGGTGCTACCAACGGTAAATGGTGCATATAAATAGCTCGCCCTTAGTGCTTTAAAGAACGGTTGGCGCGTGGGCGAGTTGTTTAAAGGGACCGACAACCGCTTAGAACACGAACTGAGATAACCCCACTAATATGTGAATTGTCTATTCTACTGTCTACAATGAACCCTCTTTTTCTCATTGAACGCGGATTTATAATTTTATTTCTTCACTCAAATTAGTTTTGGCGCCTCTGGCTGCAAAAAAGTGAACGTGCACATGTACCTATCACGTGACCTTTTACTGGTGTACACTATTAATTACAGCGCACCTTTTATTATATTCTTTTCTAACGTAAAACGTACAGATATGCATTCGTTTGCACTGAGCGCAGCAGTGGCGCCGGCTTCACTTGACGTATGACCCGACGCTCATGAGCGGCAGCATGAACGTTGTTAGCTGAGCGCCTAGCGGCACCTGCCGAGCGCCTCGCGGGCTCTGGGATCACCTCCGGCGACGCGTTGCCAGGACTAATCGCGGAGTAAACGAGCGCCCAGCTCGCGAGGCGGTAAATAGATCTTACGTGACGACGAGCGTTCAGAAAACTCATTCCACCTGCTTTTTATATTCCTAAGCGCTCGAAAATGTCAATATGCAGGTGGTTAAAGGAGTACTGACACGAATTTTAAAAAGCTTTCGGATTGTTGCTCTAAATAAAAATACTGGTGTCGAGAATCCTAAAACAAGTATTGTGGTGCCTGGAAAGGCATCGAATATATATATATATATATATATATATATATATATATATATATATATATATATATATATATATATATATATAATGAGAACTAACAGACAATAATGCCAAGGAAAGTATAGGGGATGTTTTTAGTAGTAAATGTAAGGTAAATGTGAAGAAAGAAAAGTGGACGAAAAGATAGCTTGCCGCGGGCAGGGACCGAACCTGCGACCTTCGAATAACGCGTCCGATGCTCTACCAACTGAGCTAGTATGCTGGTAGTATGCGAGGGATTATTGGTCAGCTGCCAGCTTGTAATAAGTTCATGTGCTCGTGACGCCAACAGGCAGAAAAAGAGTGTTCCACGCTCGCCGTCATGGCTACTGGCGGCGCTGACTGACGCTCCCACGTTGAAATGCACACATATACCCTATAAAGTGGACGGGGGGATGGCCGCCGCGGTAGCTCAGTTGGTAGAGCATCGGACGCGTTATTCGAAGGTCGCAGGTTCGGTCCCTGCCCGCGGCAAGCTATCTTTTCGTCCACGTTTCTTTCTTCACATTTACCTTACATTTACTACTAAAAACATCCCCTATACTTTCCTTGGCATTATTGTCTGTTAGTTCTCATTAATATTGTGTATAACAAAGAAAACGAGCCCTTGAAATTAACACTTCTTTCCTTCATTTATATATATATATATATATATATATATATATATATATGTATATATATATAGTCTTGTCTAAATATTTTTACTGTTTCTAACCGCCAGGTAATCGGAGCTTAAGTGGCAATATAGTGTGAATAGCGGCGGTGTCGTGCGGCACTTCGTGCAACTATAGAACACGTCTGACACGTTTTCTTGGCTGCAGATTTTCCCTCGTAATATTGTTAAAAGATCGCGCATTACTGAGTACGTCGCTAACGAACGCTTTATGCCAGCAGATAAGTAGAAAATGAAAGTAATTGCAGTTTTACGTCCTCTAGTAAACATGATCTGTCGTAAAGAATGTCGCTACCAGCTTTTCGCTGATGTACACCTGTCCGGTGATCGCGTATTGCGAGAACCGTGATACCTTTACGGGCAAAGTAGAACTTAACAACGGCATATGCACCAATGTGCGGAGGCTTCTTATTGAAGTTCTTGTGATTAGATGGCATCCCGCCAGCTGTTAGGCAAGCAGAGCATTGACTCCACCCAATTGCAAAAGCGGCAAGCAAAAACCGTTATCAGCGAAGTGTATAAAGAGCTGTCATGATATGCAGCTAAATCAACCCCGATAACTTGTTTCGGAAGGAAAGTAAGATACGTTCAGCAGGAAATACAACACTTCTGAGATACTAACAGACATTCTATTCAAATGAAACAAAAATGGTCGCAGTTAATAAACGTTCAAGCAAACATTTTTGTGCATCGGCGTTTAGTGCTACATTACGGTATATACAGATATATAACAAATTTACGAATGTATCGAAGTATCTTAAGATACAATTGGAATGTATCGTATCGGATACAATCGGTGTTGTGGTATCTTGTATGTGTATCTCAAATACTTCTTGCCTGAGTATCTTGTATCGTATCGCGATACAATTTCAAAGTAGCTTTGCCCAGCCCTGGCCGCAAGGAACGCGTTGAAGCCAGACGCGTCTCCGAGTTGTCCGGGCTCTTCGTGAACGATGCCCATCCGAGCCGAGTCCGAATCCGAAATATTCCAGGGGCCGTATTCTCAAACAATCGCAAAAGGCGGCAATCGCGAAAGTATCGCCCTTGGTGCGCGCTGATTGGCTATTGAGCAAAACCGGAAAAGTGAGGGCGCCATCTAGTATTTCCGTCGACGTGACGGTGCTCTACGGTGCTCCTGACATGCCTGGAATTAACGGACAAACCTTATCACCTACGGTTGGTGGTGAAGTCTAGCATTTCAGTGACACAGATGGTAGCTTCTAGAATCCTCGGTGGATGTGCGCAGCATTTTTGACGCTGAAGCTTCCAGCGAGCATTACCTTGGGGTGTTTTCTCTACTCGTTCTTTGCCAGCGCGTGTTTTTTCGTGGTTTGATTGTTCGAGGAACATGAACCGCGTGTTGATCGTGTGGTTTATCGTGCGCCGGCAACATGTTCAGATGTTGAGACGATATCGCTGCGGCGGCACACTACAGCTGAACTCTCTGAGTACGCCGTGTTAAACTCTCAACGAAAATGCATTTCACACAAAGTTGCATTCTCTAAATATTATACTGTGCATTGAACAATTGCACAAAAAATGTTGAAAACACTTTCAACACGTCCTATATTTCGACTAGCCACAGCCAAGCCTGGCCACTGCGTAGAAGCAAGCGTACGCTCGAAAACTGCCGCACTCGGGTCGCTCTGCCCTCGAACGGTACGCTCACTCCTGTGTTGTGAGACATTCGCAACAACAACGGTCAGTGAAACAGTAACGTCACAAGCAAGTGTTTCTTCAGTTATTGAACGCATCAGATTCTACGTCAGCAAAAGCGATACTATCGCCTTTCGCGATCGTTTGACAATACGGGCCCAGTATTCCCATGCATACTATAGAGTTTCCTACATTTACCTAGAGGGAACTCTGGCGCTGCGATCGTTCAGCCACCATGGGAATTATGGGTAATACACGGATTTGCCTAATTTCCGTACTTACGGCTTCAAACGTAGTTGTGGCTTTGTTTATTGCTGCGTTTCCCCGTTCGTTTCGGAAGAAAGAATAGACCGTTGTGAAGTCCGTGACCAGGTTTGAACTGGTGAGCCAGAAAGGTTAAAGTGGTAAAGTAGAACTGCTGACTTTTGCTAAACTTCGTCTTGCGACAAAATGGATGCAGGCGACGCGGAGCCAAACGGAGCCGGAAGGACGACGTTTAGACAAATCCGTGTACTGCCCATCATTTCCCATGCTGGCTGAAGCGCCATGCGTTGCAACTCCCATAGTCACGAGAGCCAGACTTCCCTCTAGTGTATGTATAGGAAACTCTATGATGCGTACAACAGCTCGCAGCACCAGTTTTCCCTCTAAGTAAGTGCTACAAACTCTGTTTCTACCAAAATGAAATTGCCGCATGACATGAAATACAGGCCCGTTCGTATTGAACACACAAACTGTTCCAAAAATTGTGTATCTGCAGGCGTTGTGAGTGCGAGAAAATTACCATCCGCATGCCGATGAAAACAACGTGTGCAAGAGCAATAGTCTGAAAAAAAAATCTAAACAAAAGCAAGCATAGATTCAACATCCATTCAACAGAAGCTGCAGTGCGCAAAATTAGAGTTTAAGCAAAAAACAAAAAGTGCCATACAATAGTGCTTTAGTATTACACATCTAAGCTTTATTAAAAGCCATCCAAACAAATTTTGGAGATACCTTCGCACAAACAATAATACACAGTCGCACACGGGTCCAGGGGAAAGAACCGGAAAAGGCTAACGAATACAACAATTTTTTCCAATCAGTGTTCACGACTGATAATGGTACCATTCCTCCAGTATTATCCCTCGATTCGCCAAGCATCGATCACCTAGAAGTCACAGATGCAGGAATACCGAACTTCCTTCTTAACTTAGATCCTAAAAAATCGAGTGGTCCAGACAATATTCCTAACGAGTTCCTTAAAAGGTACGCGGAAAGCAAGTTTCTTGGGCTAATCTTTCGAAAGTCGCTTACCTCATCCCAGCTGCCAGATGACTGGAAGATTGCAAAAATTATACCTATTAATAAATCGGGAGAACAGTCACTGGTTTCAAATTACCGGCCGATTTCCCGCACTAGCATTTCATGTAAGGTACTAGAGCATATCATCCTCAAACAGATAACTGTTTTTTTTTTCGAGAAAATAAAATTTTTATCTCCTAATCAACAAGGATTTTGTAGCGGCCTGCCCACTGTTACGCAGCTAACGGAAGTAGTTCGTGATCTAGCTTTTACCATAAATAATCGCGGCCAAACAGGTATGATTTTACTTGATTTATCTAAAGCTTTCGATTGCGTATGTCACAGCAAATTAATAATAAAATTGAAAAGTGCGATTGGAGAGGGGTTATTGTTTTCTTGGATAGAAAATTTTCTAACAAATCTGTGGTAAGAGGACGGTGAACGAGCGTCGGCGTCGTGTGGTGCTCGGCGTGCGGTGCCGAACTTGAAGTGCGCGGGCTCCCCGTGATGATGATCGGCGTGCGGGGCCGATGAAGAAAGGCGCGCGTGGTGCGTGGGCCACGAAAAGGCAGCTCGAGCGAGGAGGAAGAAGGGGCTGGCCTGCGAAGACTGAGGACGAACTCGACGAGAGCGCATGAAGTTCTGGCTCCGTTCCGGCTTCGCCATCGTCGTGGCCTCCTAAGCTGGGCCTCGCCCCGGCTCCTGTGACCGGTCTACCGTCCTTGGCTCGGGTTTCGTCCCGGGCAGCTCTTCCTACCGGGTCCACACCCGGGCGCCGTCCACTGGGCCACGCCCCGGTGCTCGTCTTCGACCTGGGAGCCTCGCCTGATGCTATTCAGGGTGCCTCCAGGGCTGTTCTTGAGCCGGGGCCACGACCGGCGCTGTTCCGACACCCTGGCTACGTCACCGTGCTGACGTGCTGCCGTGGCCGTGCCAAGGTTCGCCGCAAGCCCGACTGCGTCGATTTCTTCGGACCCGCCGCCGCACCGCAAGACCGACGCCCGCGACTGTGAGTGCGCGTGACTGAGGGCTTGTAAATAGCCTATATAGGATATGTTTATGCTCGTTGTGTACATGTTTGGTCTGACGTCCTGGTTCGTGTCATATTAAACTTCCCTGTGTCTCTTGGAGCGTACGTCGTTCGTCTGGCCAACCTGCGCCCACATTCAGACCCCCACAATTTTGGCGAGCCTGCCAGGATCGGCTTTACCATCTCGCCGAGTGCCAGACGGGCGAGGCGCACCAATGGATATAGAGAGGCTACACGCGATCGGAAAGGACATGGGTCTAACAGGTTCCGCACTACAGGAATGGGTTGATGCGGAGCGCGTTATTGAAAGGGACCTTCGCGTGCAAGTCCGCAACGAGCAGCGAGAGAGGATAGAACTGGAGGAGAGACGGCTACAAGCCGAGGAGCGCGTTCTGCAGCTGAAGCTGAAGCTACAAGAGCAGGCAACTAGTTCGAACGCGGGAGAAAGTGGGCGGCCGGTGAGTGACGACGCAGCGTCACCAGCTGTAATGGATAGCTGTAGCCCGCACAAGCTGTTGCCACCTTTCAACGAGATGCGAGATGACCTCGACGCATATCTGCAGCGTTCTGAGCGCGTCGCGGTGTCTCAGGAGTGGCCTCACAGCAAATGGGGCTTATCGCTCAGCTTGTGCCTGACGGTGGAGGCTTTATCCGTCATTAGTCGACTTGACTCTGCTTCCGCCTCTGACTATAATCAGGTGAAGACAACACTGCTGTTAAGATTCCGGTATACCGCTGAAGGATACCGCGAGAAATTTCGTAAGGCGAGACCAGAGGACAAAGAGACGGGTCTGCAGTATGCTTCTCGAATAGCAGGTCATTTTGACCGTTGGATGGAACTTGCAAACGTCGAGAAAACGTATGACGCTCTTCGCGACGTAATGATTGCAGAACAGTTCATGAAGGGATGCTCTCCCACTCTTAGGGTATTTCTGAAGGAGCGGAACTGCAAGAAGTTGAACTCGTTAGCACAGAACGCTGATTGCTTCCTAGAAGCTCAAGATCTGTTCAATTTGGGCAAGGACAAGCTAATGAAGGAGAGCTCAGCAGATGCTCGTAAAACAGAGACCGCGAAGCGGCAGTTCAAGAGCCAGAGTCTGTGCTTCCTGTGCAATAAGTCAGGACACCGAGCGTCTGAATGTTGGTCTCGGACGAGAAATAACCAGTCAGCAACAGGCTGGTCGAATGGCAAGAACGGTTCGTCTGCGGAGGCAACTAGAACCCAGGAAAGGCGGCCGGCATCATGTATGTTGTCGCCCAAAGAAGTAGGCGGCACTGCTGTATCGCAGACACCAGAGGAAGGGTACGTCGTGCTTCAGATTGGGGAGACTATTCCAGTCGTGAATACCACGTCGACACCTACCCCAACTGCGGCTGACGTCGGAAGTCTACTTGTGGCGAAAGGATTGCTCGAGGGCAAGGCAGTATCTGTTCTTCGAGATACGGGATGCGACACCGTAGTAGTACGAGAAAGACTTGTCCCGGAAGAAAAGTTTACGGGTACCACAAGCCCTGTTTTCTTGCTCGATAGAACCGTGCACTACTTGCCAGAGGCAATAGTCTATCTGGACACGCCGTTCTTTGCCGGTATCGTGCGAGCTAAATGCATGAAGAACCCGCTGTATGATGTCGTGCTAGGCAACATCGAAGGTGTCCGGTCTGCACAGCAAGGATATTCGCACAATTTTCAGCAGCGTCGTGGGAGTCAGCAGGATAGCGGACCGGAGGTCGTCACCGAGCCCGCTAACTCGCCCGTGCACAGTATCGCGGACGATAAGCAAGGTGATGTCGGGAAGGGTTCACGGTACCTACCAGCAGCCGAAGAGACAACTTGCACGCCTCGTGGAACCGAAGATCAAGATCCACTCGTTGACAGCGCTGCAGCAGCAGAAGGGACACGCGCCACATCCTGTCTACCTGTTCTTAAAGCCACTGTCACAACCATGGATAAAACGACTCTCGAGGAATACCAAAGAAGTGACCCGTCATTACGGCGTTGTTACGAAAGCGTTGGTAAAAAGGTAATTGTAAATAATCGGGAAACACGCTACTTTCTTGCTAATGGAATATTATATCGGAAGCACAAGCTACTGTCGGAGAAGGAACTCGAGCAACTGGTTGTGCCGAGACAGCTGCGAGAGACGGTGCTCAAGCTCGCCCACGAAGGAACCCTCGCCGGTCATCAAGGGATCTCCCGAACAACTGACCGCATCCTTGCCGAATTTTACTGGCCAGGAGTTCAATCGGAAACCAAGAGGTTTGTGAAGTCCTGCGACATCTGTCAGCGGACTGTCCCGCGCCATTTAGTCGGTCGAGCTCCGCTTGGTACCATGCCAGTCATTGAGACTCCGTTTTCTCGCGTGGGCATCGACATCGTCGGCCCTTTGTCACCGACCTCGTCCAAGGGCAACAGGTACATCCTAACCATGGTGGACTTTGCGACGAGGTATCCAGACGCCATTGCACTGCCTTCAATGGAGAGCAAGATCGTGGCAGAAGGACTAATGGAAATGCTGTCTCGAGTGGGATTACCGCGCGAAATAGTAAGTGACCGCGGGACAAGCTTCATGTCGTCGGTAATGAAGGAATTCAGCCGACTATTATCAATTAGGCAATTACCGACAACCCCATATCATCCGATGGCCAATGGGTTGGTGGAGCGATTCAACGGCACGATGAAACGCATGCTCAGACTAATGTGTCAGGAGTGCCCGAAGAATTGGGACCGCTACCTCGGGCCCCTTCTCTTCGCTTATCGAGAGGTGCCACAAAAGAGTACTGGGTACTCGCCGTTCGAGTTACTCTACGGCCGGTACGTTCGTGGTCCCATGACGATTTTGAGAGACCTGTGGACGAACCCAAAGCTGGATGACGTGACCAAGTCGGCCTACGAATATATCATAGAATTGCGGGAACGACTCCAACAAACCTGCGAAATTGTGTTTCAGGACCTTGCGAAGGCACACGTTCGCCAGAAGAGCTATTATGACCGCAAGGCGAAGAAACGGGACTTATGCGTGGGGGACAAAGTTCTCGTGCTGCTGCCCGCGGATCACAACAAACTGATCCTCACATGGAAGGGCCCTTTTACTGTGATAGAGAAGAAGAGCCCATTGGATTATGCTGTCGACCTTCGTCACAGAACCACTGTCTTCCACATCAACATGCTCAAAAGGTATGAGCTGCGGAAGGCCACTGACATGTCCACGACGACAGCTGCTGCTGTGACGTCAATCAACCAAATGGAAACTGACAACGCGGAGAATTCACTTCATGCCCCACTCGTGCAAACGCAGAATTGGCGAGACGTGACTGTAGGCTCTAACCTTACTAAAGACCAGCGGAAACAAGTAGAGGAGTTGCTTGAAACATATCAAGAAATATTCTCTGATTTGCCAGGAAAAACCGATGTGCTACAGTGCCGCCTCAAGCTAACAATGGATATACCCATCCATGTCAAGCAATATCCGATGCCATTCGCAGTTAAAGAAGCTGTGGAAAAAAGAGATCCAAGAGATGTTGCGCTTAGGCGTCATTGAAAAATCAACATCTGCTTATCAGGCACCGATTGTTGTCGTCAAGAAAAAGGACGGTACGATGCGCCTGTGCATTGACTTTCGACAGCTGAATAGTGTAGTCGTACCGGATTCGGAGCCGATACCGCGACCCGACATGATGTTCGCACAACTCACGGGACGTCAGTCTTTTTCGAAATTCGACTTTACGAAAGGTTACTGGCAGGTGCCGATGTCGAGCGCATCCAAAGAGTTTACAGCATTCGCATGCGATTCGGGCTTGTACCAGTTCCGATTCATGCCGTTCGGCATTAGGACTGCACCCGCCGTATTTAATCGGCTGATGAGAGAGGTTGTTGGCGCCATCCTTCACGTATACTACTACTTTGACGATGTTCTCGTCGCCACCAAAACATGGGACGAACATCTGGCGACTTTACTTCAAATATTCGAGTGCGTACGAGCCGCCAATCTCACTGTAAAGCCCAAGAAAATTGAGATAGGATTCCTGGCGACAAGTTTCCTTGACCACGTTGTAGGACAAGGCATGTTACAGCCAGTGAACGAAACATCGCAGAAAATTGCGTCTGCCAAGCGGCCGGAAACTAAGAAAGAACTCCGTGCTTGTCTAGGCCTTACTGGCTATTATCGGGAGTTTGTACCAAACTATGCAGAGCTAGCCCATCCTCTCACAGAACTCACACGGAAAGGATGCCCGAATAAACTTGACTAGGGGGACATCCACCAGAATGCATTTGAAAGACTCAAGGGGATGCTATCGCAACACCCTATATTAAGAGCACCCGATCTCGAGAAACCCTTCGTACTGCGCACTGACGCATCGTCAAAAAGTCTGGGGGCCGTACTGCTGCAAGAGCACAACGGACACTTACATCCAGTGTCCTACGCCAGCAGGAAACTTTTACCACGCGAAGCGGCATATTCGACCATCGAACGCGAATGCCTCGCCATTGTGTGGGGTGTCCAGAAGTTCCATGTCTACCTCTATGGTCGGCCTTTCATCTTGCAGTCTGACCACCAACCGCTCAGATACATCAACTCGGCTCGACAGGTAAACACACGGATACTCCGTTGGAGTTTAGCGTTGATGGACTATGACTTCCGCGTGGATTAAATACGAGGCTCTGATAATGTCGGTGCAGACTATATGAGCCGAATGTCTAATGGTGTAGAGTAGTCTGTCCACGTGCTGGACGAGTGGTGTAAAACCGCATCGACTTTTCACTTACTTAGACACTTTGTTACGCTTTGTGAGTGTATCCGCCCGTGCCTTGTCTTGCCGCCTCGCTCATCTTGAACTGGGGGGAAGTGTGGTAAGAGGACGGTGAACGAGCGTCGGCGTCGTGTGGGGCTCGGCGTGCGGTGCCGAATTTGAAGTGCGCGGGCTCCCCATGATGATGATCGGCGTGCGGGGCCGATGAAGAAAGGCGCGCGTGGTGCGCGGGCCACGAAAAGGCAGCTCGAGCGAGGAGGAAGAAGGGGCTGGCCTGCGAAAACTGAGGACGAACTCGACGAGAGCGCATGAAGTTCTGGCTCAGTTCCGGCTTCGCCATCGTCGTGGCCTCCTGAGCTGGGCCTCGCCCCGGCTCCTGTGACCGGTCTACCGTCCTTGGCTCGGGTTTCGTCCCGGGCAGCTCTTCCTACCGGGTCCACACCCGGGTGCCGTCCACTGGGCCATGCCCCGGTGCTCGTCTTCGACCTGGGAGCCTCGCCTGATGCTATTCAGGGTGCCTCCAGGGCTGTTCTTGAGCCGGGGCCACGACCGGCGCTGTTCCGACACCCTGGCTACGTCACCGTGCTGACGTGCTGCCGTGGCCGTGCCAAGGTTCGCCGCAAGCCCGACTGCGTCGATTTCTTCGGACCCGCCGCCGCACTGCAAGACCGACGCCCGCGACTGTGAGTGCACGTGACTGAGGGCTTGTAAATAGGCTATATAGGATATGTTTATGCTCGTTGTGTACATGTTTGGTCTGACGTCCTGGTTCGTGCCATATTAAACTTCCCTGTGTCTCTTGGAGCGTACGTCGTTCGTCTGGCCAACCTGCGCCCACATTCAGACCCCCACAAAATCGCGCACAGTTCGTGCTGTATGAAGGTCATTTATCATAGTCCCCGTAACTTCTGGGGTCCCTCAAGGTTCCGTCTTGGGACCACTATTATTTTTAATTTTTATAAACGACCTCGCGTGAAGCATTCACTGTAATATGAAGCTGTTTGCAGACGACTGCATTGTTTATAAGGAGGTAACCAGCTTAACCTCAAAAAATGTTAACATTAACCTCAATGAATGTCTAACCAAGCTAGCGGATTGGTGCGCTAATTGGCAAATGTCCATTAATGAGAAACAGTCCGCGGCTGTGTCGGTAACACGCAAGCAGAATCCATCACAATTCATTTACTCCATTCATGGTTCACCACTGACTAATGTTGTGCAGCATAAGTACTTAGGCATTACATTAACATCTGACCTTAAATGAGACTTTTCTACCTAAAAAGACGACTTAAAATTGCACCAGTGCCCGCAAAACTCTTGGCTTACACCGCCAAAAAGTGTGTTTTACCGTTCGCGCCAGCCAAGACCAGTATTAGAATATGCCAACGTAGTTTGGTTTCCTTATTCACTCAGTAGTATTAGTAAATTAGAGGTAGTACAACGCAAAGCCATACGGTTTGTACACAACAATGTCAAACGTACAGATTCTCCCACTGACCTTCTGGCTTCTTCTGACCTTGATAAACTAGCTACTAGGGAAAAAAACGTTACATTTTCACAGTGACGCTCTACTCGTCATAAGCACAAATACAGTCTGAAGTTGCACTTGTAGTGTCCACTTCGTTTCGTGTCTCCCCCCTAACTTCGTATTTCGCAGTAACTGTAGCGCAGTTTTTTATAGTCTGAAAGAATATTCCTCAAACAGCGACGTCTGCGGAAAATCGTTTTTCCCACTAGCAATACGCGAATGGAATAAACTGAATTCAAATGTTACTAATGCCGACACACTATCAGCATTGACCGCAGTGTTAGAAACCATGCGTAACCTACAGTAGTGCGTCAATGCTTCGCATACCTTGTTATTTTCCTCTTTTTTTTGCACAGTGAACTGTAGCCGGCCATACAATACTTGGTCAGGCCTACCTTTTCGCCTCCGTCTGGTAAAATGAAGGGATGGAAAAAAAATTTATTCATTCAACCCATCGTTGAAATACCTGGCTTGGTATGCGCAAATCAGCAGTTTCCTGAGTTTGTTGCTAGAAAACTGCGCATATTGTTGATTCGGTCACCGTCCTTTGTCCTGCTGTCTGATATGCATACCGAAAAATTTGGTGCGTTTCAAACTGATGCCTCTCGTTTCAGCCTCCTTTTTTCCTTGCGCAAATAAAATGCGGAATGGTTCGACGGACGCACTTGTAGGTAATAATGGTTGTGCCGATAATAAAGATGCGCTAGATATCTACATATTTTTATAACAGTGTATAACACATTTTGGTACGAATATCTCCTTGTTTTTCATGTATGGAGAATTCACTGTTCCTTGCATTTTGTTGTTGTTTACCAATAGTGTAGGTGACCCCGTATGTTACTTGGAATGTTATTGTTTGACCTTTATGAATGAATACCATCTACAATAAGCCCTCTGTAATTATTCCAAGACTGGGTTCGACAGTAGGGAAAATAAGTAAAAAGTGTGGCCTACCATTCGCGCCAACCAAGACAGTCTTGCGAGCGCACATAGCAGCTGACAAGCGGGATAGCGTTTACCCCTCGCACACCAACAAACAACAAACAACAAACATGGCAGCATCACTGGTTTTTTGTTCTGTTTTTGGTTTGGAAGTTTGTCCTGCAAATCACCAAGGGAGAATTTGGCGCTAGTGACGCAATTCTCGCTTACCTCGAGGGTATACCAGCTGACATAGCAGTGGCAAAACGATGAAGAGTATCATGTAATTACCGTTCCCACCAGTTTCACAGTGCACCTAGTGGCGTGTACGTTGTTTTGAAAATATGTAATTTAGAAACAGGCATTATTTTTGTTTCTGATAAAATATGAAAATGTGTATTATAGTTTTTAGCGCACACTAATACGGCCTAGCTACCACCCTATGTATATTACATACTACTTGCCGCGTCTAGCCAGTCAAAAACAAACGACCTTTTTCGTCACTGCCACATGACGAAACGTCACTTCCCATAACAAAAATAGCCGATGCGTGTCGCTGTAGTCCGAAATCAAAGTGACTTATCGGATAAAATATAATCATAACAGCTCTTTTTGTCGACTTTGCCGCTTGCGCAATGATATCGGAGCATTCATCAGTACTACAACAAGAAGCCACGAAAACTACTTGCGTAATTTGTGTCGCAGGATCCCTTTAACAAAACGGCCGGGAGCGTACTAAGATCGCTTTAAGTAAATCACGCCGTACAGGACATGCATGTAAAGATTTTCATGTTACGACGTGTCATTTATGTTGGTCATGCATTTATGCCATGCCGTACCAATTTTGGTATATACCTAGCCAAGGAAGCGTCCGCGAGCGCACCAAGACCGCGTCATGTAAATCATGCAGTAGATGACATGCATATCATGATTTTCATGTTACGACCTGTCATGTTGGTCATGCACTCATGCCACGCCGTACCAATTTTGGTATATACCTAGCCAAGGAAACGTCCGCGAGCGCACCAAGACCGCGTCATGTAAATCATGCAGTTCATTACATGCATATAAAAATTTTCATGTTACGACCAGTCGTTTATGTTCGTCATGCACTCATGTCACGCCATGCCAGATCTCACACATATCAAGCTGATGAAACGACCGCGAACGTATCAAGAACGCGTCATGTAAATCATGCAGTACATGACGTGCATTAGAGCTATGCGAGGGCTCCGGGTTGCCCGAAAGGGCTCACGTCTTCTCATCTCAGGCCCGGGCCGGGCTCGGGCTACTTTGTGTGGTATCGGGCTGGCCGGGCCAGGTGCAAAGCCCGAATCATGCCCAAAATGTAGACGTTGTGCGGGAATGTTATGTACCTTTACTGATTAACTAGTTTGAAACTATTGCGGTCTACACGTACGGATAAGGATATAATACACGTACAAAACAACACACGACTTCTCTGCTCACGTTGAGCGTCCAGACTGCCACCCAACCAACGTCTTTCCATGGGTAGGTGGTAGCGCACTCTCTCCTGCCTGGGTTCGCGCTCCACGGTGCGTCTGGCTCTTGTCTGTCAACGGTGCCATGTTCGCAGACACAAGTTCTTGGAGCGACGGCCTTTTGTTGCTTATTTGGTCTGGCCGTCTGGCTTAGGTGTTCTATCGTTTCATTACATCCTCCCCCCCGAAATGAGCTTTGATCATCTTACTTCTCTCTCCAAAGGGTAGAGGAGTTGTACCGCACGTCGTACAGTGATTGCAGTGGACAACGCACTGCTCCGTCACGGCCTTCGAAAATTTCGACAACTCTTCCCGTTTTCCACATATGTTGCTTTGAATGGTCTTCGTATACAATCACAATGTCGTCTACCGTAAGGGAATTGTCCTATCTTGACGATATTCCAAAAGGCGTTGACAAGCGATCATCGGTACCTCCAGCGCCGATTAATGTCCGCTGCTGTAGAAGTGGGAACAGTGCTTAACGTGGAGGCGTGTAAAGCTATCAGTCTCTCTCCTGCCAACAGATGGGTTAGTGTCAGCGCTGACGCCTCACCTTGCTCCTCTAGGACATAGGTGAGTGGGCGCGAGCTTATCGCTGCTTCCACATCCGCCAAGACTGTAGTGAGCTCTTCAGAAGGTAGGCTTTGACGTCCGAGAACTTTTCGCAGGGAAACCTTCACGGATTTTATCATTCGCTCCTACGAGCCTCCCCACCAGACTGCCTTTTCTATTATGAATTTCCACGTGATTCGCTGAGAGCTGCAGTAGTCTTGAACGTCACGACCGCGAAGAATATTCCAGAGGCTTTGCACTTCCCTCGATGCCTTCTTAAAGGGGTACTGACACCTTTTTTCTAAGGCGAGTTTACTCTGCCATACCAACCTCCTGCATGCAGAGACGGCTCTGAGCAAGTGTGAAGCTCAGCAAATGCTGATAAGATATTTTAATTTGATAATAAAGCCAATTTTTCCATGGCGCACCTACTGACATCGACACTAGCTTGACGTCAGGCTACAGTACTAATTCCGGTGACTTCATGCAGCAGTTTGTCTAGTTGTGATGACGTTAGGTACCAAAACTTCCAAGATGGCCGCTTATGCGTCATCAAAACTTCCAAAATGGCCGCTTGTAAGTCACCAACGCAGCCACGGCGCGGAGCGGCCGTGGAAACGTCACTATATATTGTGCGAGCACGTCACAAGAAGCTCACCGTGTTGTGACGTCAGGGTACAGTAGGAACCGAAACCAGCTTTTAAAAACATACTGTAATTACTTTTTCAGGGTGCACTCGCACTTAGCACTACATTTTCTAGGCTCTTGGGGGCTTGACCTTTCATTTGACGCAAAAAAACGATAACTGAAAATATTCGTGTCAGTACCCCTTTAAAGGGGCCCTGCAACGCTTTTTGAGCAGGGTAAAAAGCGCTGCCAATCGGTAGTCGAGGCTCCTGAGAACACGCGAGCCAAATATAATAGCGAAGCGAGCGGCCTGGAATTTACAATAAATTCTCAAAGTCAGCTGAAAATCGCTTCCTCTTCTCTCGACAAATGATGTATTAGTCTGCAATATATGACGCGATTGTCGGCAGTTCCACAATTGGCTGATGTTATAATCACGATAACACCCTCATTATTACCTTCGTTGTTAATTTTGAGTTCAATAGGTAGATAATATGTATGTTTATATTGTGTTATGCCATTAGAACACCGCAGAAACATTAATATTAGCACTTCCGGTCTCACCGACAGCCCGTCTACCCGTAGTTGCGTGGTTGCGTTTTCTTCACCATGCGCAGTGCCGAAATCGTGAATATTTCTGTGCTTTTGACCATCGCCGGTTGCCGTTGAGAGTGGCAGCCGTTCCGAGTGTTGCCTCGTCAGCTGGAAACTGCATCGTCGGCACGTTCTCACGACCGACCGAGGCAGCGGTGCAGCATTTCTCCGATAACAATGCTGGCGCCGGCTAGATTATGATACCTGTGTTCGCTGTATGGCGAGAGTCCCGTTCGCTGTCTGTTCAGTATGCCATCGAGCCGTACCTCGGCGTATCCTCCCCGTAGTCTCAGGTTCCCGAGAAACCGCGTCACAGCAACCAAGCAGACTCGCTTTTTCACGGTAGCTGCAGACAGCCGGGGGATGGGTCCGCGCCGGCCCGATGCCCCACGATCCTTTCTTCTAGCCTTTAGTTCTTTGTTGTCAGCCCGCACTCGCTGTGCGCCCGCATTCGAAGAGCAAACAGCATCGAAGTACCGCCACTGGGAGAAGGGTGCACGCAGCTTTGCCGTGTTGAATACGATTCAAGCGCGAGCAGTGCGACGAGGCGGTGTATCGGAGTGTGGGTCGAAACCCATCTCAGCTATCATTCGTTCCAAACGCGCATGCAGGCTTGCGTCCATGGTTGGCAGAGCGATGAAAACACTACGGCAGTTCGAGGTGCACACCCAACATTACCAAACCGACTCGCAGTTTTCAAGCACGCGCGATACACGGTGCGATGGCCTCCGCTCGACGAAAAGCGCGCAAGCCGACCGGAAGTGGCGCCACAGACCACGTGGTTGCGCCGAGACGCCAGAGAGAAAAAAATCAAGAAAAAAATGCCGCCGGCGCTGACATAACTCTTCGGCGCCTCCTCGCACCTCCGCCCTCCCTCCCTTCACGCCCCGCGCAGCTTTCCGCGCGCTCGCGGCGTTGAGTTGAGGGAGAAAGCTGCGGAACGTGATCTCCATAATTTGGTAACACCACTTAGACTTGACGGATTCGAAAAATTTTTGCGGCATATGACTCGTGAAGAGTCATACGTCAATAATGAGACTATTCCAAAATAACTAAGAAAGGTGTTGCAGGCCCCCTTTAAAGGTCAAAGCGTTGTCGCCGTAAATAGCCTGCGGCAGACCCCTGCGTGCTATGAGCGTCGAAGGGCCAGCAGAAAACATTCAGTTGCAAGGCTGGAAATTAAGTCTAAGTGCACTGCTCTCGTTGTTGCGCACGTGAACAGGGTGACGTAACTCTTTGCACTAGTCGCTTTACTTTTGATGAAAAGAGGGCCGGCGAAGTCGATGCCCACAACTTGAAAAGGTTCGCTCCGGTTAACTCTGTTACCTATAAGGGGAGCTGTAGTAGCTGTCGCCGGTTTGAGTCGGTGCTTGGCACACAGGGAGCATCGTGATATCACTTTCCTTACCAGTAGCCGACAGCATGGAATCCGGTAACATTCGCGCAGCTCAGACATAGTGCTGAGAGCGCCTCCGCGAAGAGTTCGAAGATGAGCTGCAACAACTATAAGTCTGGTTACGACATGATCTTTCGGAAGAAGGATTGGATGCTTGACGTCTACGGATACCATTGAAAATTGAAGATGACCTTTCACGCGCAACAACAATCGTCAAAGAAAGACTGACACTGTGCAATTGGTGAGTTCACCGTCAGACTTTCTTCCCGAGAAACTGTTCCAATCTCATGCTCGTAGTTGCTTTGAGCATGTCGAATTCAGTAGTTGCTGGTCTCTTGAATCTTGTCCGCTGTGAGATATACTGGGTTACTCCCATCGTGTCGTCGGCAGTTCCTTACAAAACCTCAGCACCGAGATAGTTACTCTTATCAGGCGTGCGTAACTGCTAAACTTTTCTGGCTGTAGCAAAGGGGTCATTTCAGTTATTCCCGTAAGCCGCTGAGCTGCGTTCTTTCTCTTTTCGTTGTTTGTTTCATGGCTGTGACACGCATTATCAAATTCTTTAGATGGCCAGAATTGAGAATTTTGTTGAAGCCCACTTGGCCATTTCCGCCAAAGTGTGTTGTCTCTTAGGGACTCTGCAAGCATCCCTCGTGTCATGCAGTCAACGGGTTTATCGGTGCCTGGGCTATGCCCCCAATTTTCTGGGCTGCTTAAACTCTGTATCTCAGTCACCCTATTTTCAACAAGTTGCTTCCATTGCTTGGCCGTGCCCTTTACCCAACAGAGGGTAATCGGGTGGCGAGTTGGGCGAGTTGGAAAATACTCATGACGTCCAGCGCAAACAGAACACGGACGAGAAAAGGAAACCACGACACAGTCGCTGTCTAACAATCGAATGTTTAATAGGAGAGACACGAAGGATATATATGGGTAAGAAAGATTAACAACAAAACCGTGCCTCGCCCCCCAAAGGTAACCAAGAGCCACCACAGAAATGTTATCATGCGTAGAATATCAGAACTGTGCGCGTTCCAGGAAAGCCACTTCCTCATCAATCAGAGCAATATCGGGCAGCTCACGCACGTGTCTTTCTTTTTTATCATTTCGAAGGCCTCCACGATTTCCCTGGTACGCTGGCTCTTGTGCCTAGTCGCCACGACTGTGTTACTCAAATCAGGTGCGCAGCCGAGCTGTCTGA